>NW_004444028.1:9012875-9030648 GCF_000243295.1 Trichechus manatus latirostris | reverse complement strand
GCACACATACACACACACACACACATACACACACACATACACATACACATACACACACATACACACACACACATACACACACACATACACACACACATACACACACACAAACACACATACACACACATACACACACACACACAAACACACATACACACACATACATATAGATACACATACAGGTATAAATCCATGTACATATAGAGATGCAGAACGGGAAGGAGGAAGAGACAGTGATTAAGTGATAAATGGTGTCGGTCAGTGAATTTGGGTAAAGGGTGTATAGATATTTCTATTTTTATTTTTGCAACTTTTTGTAAGCGTGAGTTATTAACAAATAAAACGTTTTTAAATATTTGGTAAACATTTGTCTGGATGTGTACGTATGCATTTTTGTGGTGAGAGGGTCCATTGCTTTCCTTAGGTTCTCCTAGAAGTGGCTCAGAAGTAGCATCTTGACACGAGAGGAAGAGTTTATCCTTCGTCAGAAAGAAGTTCACCCTTTTAAGACAGAGACGCACCTTATTTCCGATTTGCGGTTCCCATTTCTGGTCCTCAGATCTGCTTTTCACCTTAGCAACCCGGACATGTTTATCTGCAGCATCGGTTTGACCTCCGCTCTTCCCTCCCGGAGCGTTCACTGAGAACCTATTATGCGGCCTGTGTTGTGCTGCAGTTACAGAGACAAAAACCACACCCGTTGCTGTGGACTTGATTCTGACTGTTTGCGGCCCCACCTGTGCTCTGTAGGGTTTTCAACAGCTGATTTTGCAAAAGCAGATCACTAGGCCTTCACTTCCAAGGTGCCTCTGGGTAGATTCGAACTGCCAACTTTTCAGTTAGTAGCCAGGCATTTAGCCATTTACACCACTCAAGGACACACAAACAGTTGTAACTGTTATTCTTTGTCCCTTAAGAAGCATACAACCTAGTAAAGAAAAATAAGCGTGATTCTGGCTAGAAAGGCATGAACCAGGAGTTGACAGGAGATAAGAAGGTTTCAGGCTGAGTTAAGCTGGTAGACTTCTCCGTGGAGGAATCACTGAAGTTGGACTTTGCATAGGTGGAGAGTGTAGGTCTGTGTGTGTATGTGTGTGTGTGTGGAGAATGGATTGATGGGTAAGTCTGGGCTGCTTTGGGAGGATTTTCCATTTGGGCTGGTGTGATTTGCATATGTAAGGAAGAATTTGGGGGTAATGATTGGGCTAAGAAATTTGGATTTAATTTGTTAGTAAATAGGACGACTCTCAATTTTTTGAGCTGATAAGTGGCATAGAGCAATGCTTGGGGAAGATCCAGCCAGTGTTGATGTGGAGGTGGGAGCGGATGCAGGGAGGAGGCAGAGAGAGGACCCCGGGCCTGACTGGGGGGCTCCCTCAGCGTTCTGAGTTATCTGAAGTGGTGAGTGGTAGTAGAGAGCAGATGGCAGTGAGCCAGGTTTCCCAACGAAGACTGAGGGAGGGAGGCAGGCTGCCACCAAAGGTAGAATGTATAGAGATGAGGGTGAAGCAGACATCAAACACCTGCTTCAGCCAGGAGATCAAAGAGCCCCAGGTGGCCACGTGGGTCCTGGGCAGGACAAGGGGGAGGAAGTTACCCATGGAGGGCCCTTCCCTCTCCACCACAGACCTGTGCCACCCCTGCGAGCACACCTGGCTGAGGATAGGGACATGTGGGTGGGGATAAGTGAAGGCAGCGCTGGGGCTTGCAGCCCGCCCCAGGCACTGGGTGACATCACAGCAGCCCTGGACGAGGTCCCTGTTTGGAAGGTGCTTAAGGCTGCTAAAACCCAAGGGTTCATGAAGAGTCCTTTTGATGTTCAGCTGTCACTGCCCCCTAATTATTCATGAATGCTTCCACATGGCACGGCTACCAGCTTGTTTCTTTACCGTGGAAATAAAAACACATCTCCAACCACCAAGAAGAAGAAAGACAGATGCCAACTCACCCAATGCATCCAGGCCTTTTGTGTTGACCTGAGGAGTGTTGAATCTACACTCTCAGCTCTCAGTGTTGCCAGAGTGCAGCTGAGTGGGAATGCCTCACATTTCCCCTGAGACTTCGTTGTCGTTTTTGTTAGGTGCCGTTGAGTGGGTTCCGACTCATAGTGACCCTGTTCGCAACAAAACGCAACACTGCCTGGTCCTGCGCCATCCTCACAATCTTTGCTATGTTTGAGCCCGTTGTTGCAGCCACTGTGTCAATCCATCTCGTCGAGGGTCTTCCTCTTTTTCGCTGACCCTCTACTTTACCAAGCATGAGACTTAGACCGTACATAAATTCCCATTTCTCTTATTTTGAAGGAAGAGCCCATCAGCTCACCGTGGCTCTCCCTGCCACAGACCTTCAGGAGGGATACCTTCCGAGTCAGAAAACTTTAGGCTGAAACAGACTTTAAACCACTGGTTGCCGTCGAGTTGACTCCAGCTCAGGGCGACCCCAGGTGTGTCAGAGTAGAACTGTGTCCTGTAGGGTTTTCGATGTCTGATTTTTTGGAAGTAGATAGCTAGGCCTTTCTTCCGAGGCGCCTCTGAGTGGACTCAAGCCTCCAACCTTTCAATTCGCAGCCGAGTATGTTAACACCTCCCAGGGACTCCTGAAACAGACTTCAGAGGTCATCTGCTCCAATTTTGTCTTTGTACAAATGAGGACGTGGAGGTCCCTAAACGTTGGGTGGCTCGTCCAAGGTTACATGAAGAGGGCAACATACAGCTAGAACCCAGGTCTCCTGGCCTCCTGTCAAGTCTTAACAAGCTGTGGGCCCCCCAGAAGCTCCTTCTGAACAGTTAAAGCTCATCTCATTCTCTGGAACTTTCTGTAGAAGAGGCCTCACAGGCAGCCGACCCCAGAGAGTGTTTCTCCAAGGTGCTATCCCCATGGAGGTGGGGAAGGGTCAGGGTGGGATGTGTAAGCTTGATGGCATGACCCAAATCTCTGAGAGCCTTGAAGGAAATGGAAGGAGCTGGTGTTTTATGAGATCTGAAGCAGGTGTCTGGTTTGTTCACAGGCTCTTTCCAGAGAAAGCCATAATGCATCCTGAAAGAGAAGAGAAAAATGTAAAGTTTTAAACAGATTAGATAGTTAAGATTAGTTTTTTGTGACCGAGCAATGTTTTCATTTATTTCAAAATCATATAAGGCTGAGCATGTTGAGCAATCAGCTGAAAATCACATGCAAACAGAGTCTAAGTACCGATAAGAACCCTAAAGGTAAACAATGAATTCCTACTAATGGCTAAGTCGCTAAGGTAAGATCCAGTCTAAACACACACCCTTGGGTAAATAGGGTTTCATTAGCTCAGGTTACAGTGGCTCAGGGAAATTTTTCCTTTATGCTTGTCAAGTGAAATTAATTATATATCATCCATCAATCATTCCTGCCACAGAAGTTCTATGTGGATATTAAGAATTCCACAGCGGCTCTCCCCTTGTCCCCTGCCCCCTCCCCCACCCCACCAGAGGCACTCCAGGGCATATTTTGATGCCCATAGCTGAAAGTTCCTTGGATTTTCTGGGAAGTCATACTATGGGTTTTTTTTTTTTAACTGATAACCTGTAAAAGTTTCTTTTTCCAAAATTTGACACTTGGTGTGTGCTTCAAGTTACAGACAAATATTGGACTTTGCAGGGTGTATTTCAGACCGCACAGCATATTAGGTCCTTGTGACTTTCTGAAATTCATTGTGTTTTCACTGAAAAAGTAATGCAAATAATTAAAGAATTTTTAAAATTAGAGAAAATCATTTTAAAAAAATAATCTGTAGTCTCATCACTCCATTAAACCATTTTTAGAATTTCAATGTATTTTCTTCTATCTTTTTTCATTTTGTTTTTTAATTTTCTCCTTATGACAAAAGCAATCCATGTGTACTATAGAAAATTCAGAAAATACAGATAAGAAAAGAAGAATGTAAATATTGGCCATCAACTCATTTATCCAGAGATAATCAACCTTCCCAGTCTTTTTGACTTGCGTTTATTTTACCTATCTACCATATTGCAAAGATGCTTTTACAAAATTTATTTTTTTATCAAAGAAATATGTACCTACAAGCTTCAAAAAATCGAGTAGAACATAGTCATTTTATTGATGGTTTAGTAGTCTGTCTCTAGTGAATATTTATTTAATAATTAATGTATTATAGATCAGATAATTTGATTTTATTGGCTTTGATATTTAGGATTTTTTTCCTATTTTTTTTTCCTCTTATTACGCACATAGTAAGCATATTTCTGGGATAGGTGCTAGGTTAGGCATTAAGGACAAAGATGTATTTGTTTATTTAAAAATTTCTTTTGAGTGTTAACAAAACGCCAGAGAGTGTTCAAGGTATTTGGGATGCAGCAGTGAAGAAACAAAACAACAGTCTTTGCCTTCTTGGAGCTTACATTCTGGTGGGATAAGCAACAGATAGTCATTGGTGAGTTCAAAATACAGCACCTTTAGGAAATCAAACAGAGGTCACGATTGATATCTGTATTTAATCCTTACGACTATTTACTCTGGGTTGTGCTACACCAGAGGATGTGGGCGCAACAGTGAACGAGGCATCATCTCTGTTCCCAGGGGGCATATGGTCAGGGCCTGGTGCCCCTACAAGGGTATCTAAGAACTCTGGGAAATTATTGTCCCAAAATGGACATAGTAATCTTCTCCCACTCACCCCATTGGATGAGTGTGAAATAAATGGTCTGCAAGGGCTTTGAAAGCTTTTCAATGAGGTACCTGATGGAAGACTTGGTAGCAGTATGCTCAGCAGAGGAGGAACACCCAGCACACCTGAAACTATGAGATGTGGGCACCTACGAGTCATTGACAAAGGCCAGGTGGTCAGGCAACTCCCAGGGTGGGCTTTGCCAACATAGGACACATTTCTTACAGGTATGCAAAGACATGACTATGATCAATTAAGAATTTGTACTTTTCAGAAGTATAAAAGGTTCATGGAGCCCTGGGGTGCAGTGGTTAAGAGCTCATCGGCTAACCAAAAGGTCGGCAGTTCCAATCCACCAGCCGCTCCTTGGAAGCCCTATGAGGCAGCTCTACTCTCTCCTGTACGGTTGGTATGAGTCGGAATGGACTCTAGGGTAATGGGTTTGTTTTATGTTTTTGGTTTATGGTGTCAATAATAATGATGTTAATAGCCCTTAACATGTCATTGTATCACCCAACTTAATTCTCACAACAGTGCGTGTTTTCCAAAAAACTGAGCTCTGACTCTCATCCTTGCCCTAACTCAGTGGTTCTCAAAATTTGATCAGTCTCTGAATCACCTGTGGAGCTTAATATACACACAAGGGCCCAGGACCTAGCTTCTGGATGCTTCATTAGCTCTCCAGGCAAATCTGTTACACACCAAGGCCTGAGAATGCCCTACTTTTAGCTTATTTGCAAACATACAGTTTTCAGACCTGAAAAATGCCTTGGAAATCCTCCTGTTGATGTCTTCACTGTACATGAGAGAAGATGGGAGTCCAAAGATGTTGAGTGGCTTGTTCAGAGTTTCAGAGCCAGCCAGTGGCCAAGGCGTGAGCCATCACAGCTCTTTTGACTGGACTGATCAGTGTGCGTCCCACCCTCCCTTCTGCTCCCGGGCCTTTAGTGAAGATGGAGCTGGGCCTCAGCATCCTCGTCATCGTCGTGGGTGTGCCCATGGCGCTGTTGAGGGTTGGTGGCGCACAGCCACCAGCTCTTATGTTAGAAGTGAATGTGATTTCCCAAGAAAGGCTGCTCTTCAGAGTTTCTAGCACTGCCTTACCTAACCACAAAGTACTTATTTTGTCTGAGAACAATGTATTCTATGTAGTGGCCCCCAAGATAAGTTTTTAAAGCATTGTAAATTCTCCAGCTGAACATTGCAGGAATTTCCGAATTAATCCTGCCGAACCAAGATATTACGATCACTTCCCATGGGAAACCATTTCTCCATCTAGGTTATTCTGAGTCTGATGCCTGGATTCTGACTAATGCCCCCACAGCACAAATCTACATCCTGTAAATGTGATAGCTGACACTTAGTAATATGCTGTTTCTGGTTTTGTTTTTATTTGGGGTGAGGGGCTAGGGGCAGACTGGGTAGGCAATGATGTTGTTTTCTTGTCCTATGAAAATCCCTGGTTGCTTTTATTAAAATTTTGGTCTCCTGGGGCAGCAGCAACCTGAATATTTCTGAAATGTCCACTATGTGCCCTTTCTCCTCTAGGCTGAGTTGACTGATCTCAGTTAAAAGTGATTCCTTATTAAACAAGTTGATAATACCCGGTGTGGTGAAGTGGTGGAGAAGTTGGTGTTCTCATTCACCCAGAGTAGAGTGAAATTAGTACATACAGCTTTTTAGAAGGAAATATTACAGTACTGATTTAAATAAAAATGTGGACTTTCTTTGAGCAAGATTTTTAGAGAATTATTCTATAGTATTTTTAGTACAAGTGTGCAAATACATGTGTGTGTCTATACAAACACATACAAGGATGTTAGATGCAGTATTTTTGTAATAGCAACAAATAATGAGGAAAACAATTACCTATCTATGTGGGATTGAATGAGAAAAATAAGATCTGTATACACTAGAATGAGGAGCCCTGGTGGCGCAAAGTGCTTGGCTGCTAACCAAATGGTTGGCAGTTCGAACCCACTCAGTGGCTCCCCAGGAGAAAGACCTGTTGATCTGCTCCCATAAAGATTACAGCCTAGAAAATCCAATGGAGCAGGTCTACTCTGTCACATGGGGTCTCTCTGAGTGGAAAATCAACTCGAAGTCATGTAACAACAAAAATATACACTAGAATGCTGTGTCAAAAACAAAAATCCCACTGCTATCGAGTCGATTCCGACTCGTAGTGACCCCATAGGGTTTCCAAGGCTGCGAATCTCTACAGAAGCAGACTGCCACATCCTTCTCCCATAGAGCCACTGGTGGTTTAGAACCACCAACAATGCTCTACAGCCACGAAAAATGAGGGAAAACTATACTGCTAGGTGATAAAAAGGTGCAAAACACAATTATTGTTTATTTGCTTATCTATGTGTGGATTAATGTTATCTACCTAAATATAATCCAGAAGATTTCAAAGGTCATCTTAAGAAGACAAAGTAAAGTGTTACAATGAAATATGCAAAGACCTGGAGTTAGAAAACCAAAAGGGAAGAACACACTCAACATTTCTCAAGCTGAAAGAACTGAAGAAAAAATTCAAGCCTCGAGTTGCAATATTGAAGGATTCTAGGAGCAAAGTATTGAAAGATGCAAGAAGCAACAAAAGAAGACGGAAGGAATATACAGAGACTTTGTACCAAAAAAGAATTAGTCCACGTCCAATCATTTCAGGAGGTATCATACAATCAAGAATTGATGTACTGAAGCAAGAAGTTCAAGCTGCACTGAAGGCATTGGTGAAAAACAAAGGCTCTAGGAATTGACAGAATACCAATTGAGACGTTTCAACAAAGGTAAACAACCCTGGAAGCACTCATTCCTCTATGCCAGGAAGTTTGGAAGACTGCTACCTGGCCAACCAACTGGAAGATATCCATATTTGTACCCATTCCAGACAAAAGTGATCCAACAGAATGCGGGAATTATCAAACAATATCATTAATATCACACACGAGTAAAATTTTGCTGAAGATCATTCAAAAGCAACTGCAGCTCTACGTCAACAGGAAGCTGCTGGAAATTCAAGCCGGATTCAGGAGAGGACATGGACTGAAGGATAGCATTGCTGACATCAGAAAGATCTTGGCTGAAAGCAGAGAATACCAGAAAGATGTCTACCTGTGTTTTATTGACTATGCAAAGGCATTCAACTGTGTGGGTCATAACAAATTATGGATAACAAAGTGAAGAATGGAATTCCAGAACACTTCACTGTGCTCACGAAGAACCTGTAGATAGTCCAAGAGGCAGTCATTTGGACAGAACAAGGGGATACTGCATGGTTTATAGTCAAGAAAGGCGTGTAAGGGTTGTACCCTTTCACCATACTTATGCAGTCTGTACGCTGAGCAAATAATCCTAGAAGCTGGACTACCTGAAGAAGAATGAGGCATCAGGATTGAAGGAAGACATGTTAACAATCTGTGATATGCAGATGACATAACCTTGCTTGTTGAAAGTGAAGAGAACTTGAAGCGCTTATTGATGAAGATCAAAGACTACAACTTCAGTATGGTTTATATCTCAACATAAAGAAAACAAAAATCCTCACAAATGGACTTACAAGTGACATCATGATAAATGGAGAAAAGATTGAAGTTGTCAAGGATTTCATTTTACTTGGAGGCACAACCAATGCCCATGGAAGTAGCAGTCAAGAAATCATATGATGCATTGCATTGGGCAGATTTGCCGCAAAAGATGTCTTTAAAGTGTTAAAAGCAAAGATGTCACTTTGAGGACTAAAGCGTGCCTGGCCCAAGCCATGATATTTTTAATCACCTCATATGCCTACGAAAGCTGGACAATGAATAAGGAAGACCCAAGAAAAATTGATGTCTTTGAATTGTGGTGTTGGCAAAGAATATTGAATATACCATGGACCTCCAGAAAAAAAAACAACAAAATAGAAAACCAAACTCGTTGCTGTCAAGTTGATTCCAACTCATAGCGACCCTGTAGGACAGAGTAGAACTGCCCCATGGAGTTTCCAAGGAGCACCTGGTGGATTCAAACTGCCAACCTTTTGGTTAGCAGCCATAGCACTTAACCACTACACCACCACAGTTTCCAGGATTGCCAGAAGAATGAACAAATATGTTTTCGAAAAAGTGCAACCAGAATGCTCCTTAGAAGCGAGGATGGCGAGACTCCATCTCATATACTTTGGACATGATATCAGAAGGGACCAGTCCCTGGAGAAGGACATTATGCTTGGTAAAGCAGAGGGTCAGTGAAAAAGAGGAAGACCCTCCATGAGATGGATTGACACAGTGGCTGCAGCAATGGGCTGAAGCATAGCAACAATTGTGAGGATGGCCAAGGACCAGGAAGTGTTTTGTTCTGTTATACACAGGGTCACTATGAATCTGAACCGACAGGAAGGCACCTAACAACAACAATCTATCTGCCTCTTATCCAGCAGTCTAAATATCAGTCAGGAATCAGAGTGATACATACCGAACTGCTGAGATAGATTATCTTTGGAGGGTGGGGCTATGGGGGATTTATTTTCTCTGCTGTGTACTGTTGGCATTTTTCTTTGTGTTACAACTTCTGTATTCAGGCAAGAAACAAACTACCTAACTAACTAAACAACTACAACCACAACCCAGAACAGTAAGTATGTGTTTTTGTCTTAAAAAGTCATTTCTTAGATTCTAAAACCAAACCAAACCATTCTGTTCTATCCAGGTTTTACAACCAGGCAATGACATGAGGTTTGATGTCTCTTCAAGCTTGAGAAGAAGACAATTACATTTGTGTCGTTCGGTGTCGTAGAGCAGAGTTTGACCGACAGTGACCCTATAGGGTAGAGGAGAACTGCCCCATAGGCTTTCCTAGGCTGTAATCTTTCTGGAAGCAGATTGCCAGGTCTTTTCTCCCTTGGAGCTGGTGCGTTCAGACTGCTCACCTTTAGGTTGACAGCCGAGCGCTTAATCACTGTGCTACCAGGGGCTCCTAATTATATCATAGCTGCCTGAATCCAGGGGAGGCCAACACCAGGTGAGTCCTAGACCAGGTGAGGTAGCCTGCGGTGGTTGAGGTTAATTTAATGCAAAAGGTTGCTTGGTTTGAGGGAATTTGTTGAACTAGAGGTTTCTGGTTCCAGGGAGAAGTTAATATGAATGGGAATGTAGATTTTTGGTTGAGGAGGTGATAAAAATGCTCATTATCTTCAATTAGTACTTACTGACAGTCAAAACGAGCCCTTCCGGGCTGGGGCACAATTCCCTATCATTCTGTTCCTGGCCTCCAAGCCCTTCACCTCCTCCAAGCCCTTCACCTTCCTGGCAGTGTGAACCAGGCACATTTGGGTTGGGCTGGTGTGGCTTTTGTCAGGTTCTGCCTTGCTTTGTTGTGGGAGAAAGATATGGTAGTCTTTCCAAAGATTTACGGCTTTGGAAACCCTATGGGGCAGTTCTACTGTGCCCTACAGGGTAGCTATGAGTTGGAATTGACTCAATGGCAGAGGGTTTGGTTTCTTGTTTTGCCTTGCTTTGTGTTTAGAGAGGTGCCTTAGCTCCCTCACGGGATGGTAAACTCGCTGGGGGCAGGAGTGATCACATCTAGACTTGTACAACTATTATATTGCCTAGAACTTGGCCAGTGCTTTTCACAGAAGGCAGTGTTGTTAGGTGTCTTCCAGTCAATTACAACTCATAGCGACCCCACGTGACAGAGTAGAACTGCCCCCATGCAGTTTTCTAGGCTGCCCTGGTGGTGCAGTGGTTCAGAAGCTTGGCTGCTAACCAAAAGGTTGGCAGTTTGAATCCACCAGGTGCTCCTTGGAAACTCCATGGGGCAGTTCTACTCTGTTCTATAGGGTTGCTGTGAGTTGGAATTGACTCGACGACAATGGTTTTTTAATCTTCACTGGGGCAGATGGAAGGTGCCAAGTAAGTTCTTAGCTGGTTGTGTTACTTCCCTGCTCACATCTCCTTTGAAGCTCCATACCTTACCAATAAAGAACAACTTCCTGGAATCCGCTTCAGGTTCCAGTTAACCTCCCAGTTTTATCTTGCCTGTTCCCCTCAATGCACTCTGTGCTCCAGAGAAATGTGTCTGAACCAGTCCCCAAATATAGCCAGCCTCCTACCTCCTCCAAGATAGAGCCTGACTCATTGTCTTCTGGAAAATAAATCTAAATTTTGGAATGACATTGAAGCTCTGCCAGGAATGACAAGGAAGATGGTGGAGTGATTAAATGCATGTCCTCCACAGCAAGTCTAGTTCTCCTAGTAGGAGCCCTGACCTTGGGTAAATTACTCACCCTGGGAAATGGGAATAAGAATAGCACCTACCTCGCTTAAGTTGTTAATGAGTGATGGGGTTAGCATAGTTCTGGGGCATGGGCTAAGTGCTGCACATTGTCATTACTATTTATTTAACGCCTTTATGTTAATTACCCGCTTTCCCCCACTCCCAAGGCATTTGAATTTGCCACCTTTGAACCGAGGAGGAATGAAACTTTTGGCTGTATGGGGTGTGGAAAAGGATAAGCGGTAAAGAACAAATTGAAGCAAATGAACCTTGAATTTCTTAAAAGATTAGCAGACTTTAAAGAACGAAGAACTTTAAATACCTTGCTAAAGATCTGAAGTGTTTGGCATAGTCAATGAACTTTGAGAAATAAATATATATACATATATATTTTAAAGATAATTTAGGGACATAATTGGTAAATCTTCCCAACCTGTCAGGTATTTTTCTTCCAAGTCCCCTCAGTACATGAGGAAGATAAAGACTGTTATTATTAACCATGTTGTTAGTTAACATCTAGTCAGTTTGGACTCACGGCGACCTTCCGTACAAAAGAAGGAAATGTTGCCTGGTCCCGCGCCATCTTCATGACTGTTGGCATGTTTGACTTCAGTCAGACAATATTCTGTTGTGATTCGTAAGGTTTTCATTGGCTAATTTTCAGAAGTAGATCACCAGGCCTTTTTCCTACTCTGTCTTAACCTGGAAGCTCCGCTGAAACCTGTCCACCATGGGTCACCCTGCTGGTATTTGAAATATCAGTTGCAGAGTTTCCAACATCATACCAACATGCAAGCCACCACAGTTCCACAAACTGACTGATGGGTGGTGGTAACAATTAAAAAAAAAAAAACCCACCGCTGTCCTGTCGATTCCATTTATTAAATACCTATTTTGTACCACCTGTGGTACAGAGGTTAAGAGCTATGGCCACTAACTAAAAGGTCGGCAGTTCGAATCCACCAGCTGCTCCTTGGAAACCCTATGGGGGCAGTTCTACCCTGTTCTATAGGGTTGCTATGCGTCAGAATCAACTCGACGGCAACGGGTTTGGTTTTGGTTTTTTTGGTACCAAATATTAAACACTTTAAATTTTTCATTTACTAATACACTGAATCATTCATTTATTCATCAAATGTTTGCTGAGCACTTCTTAGATGCCAGGCATTGGAGTAGGTTTTGGGGAATTGTGGAAATGAGACTGACAAGGCCCTGCCTTGTGCAACTTTCACCCTCCTGGGGATCAGACGCTAGACAAGGAAGCTCTTACCAACTGTGCCAGGTGTTACAAAAGACGTATCCTGGCACACACGTCCTTCCTGTTAGTTATCCTTATAATCAATACCTGGCCCCAACTCACGCTTCCATCTTTCCCGTGACATGCTCACTAAAACTATGTCCTCCAGCACCACTGAACTGCTTTCTGAAGTTTTCTGTCGTTATGCCCGTCCCACACCGTTCTAACAAAGTATGCTCCTGTGTACATTTGCTTTTGAAGATCTGTACATCCTTTACCACCCATTTAAATACCACCGTCTGTGTTGTTGTGTGCGGTAGAGTTAACTCCGACTCATAGTGACCCTATAGGACAGAGTAGAACTGCTCCATAGGGTGTCCAAGGCTGTAATCTTTATGGAACCGACTGCAGGTCTTTCTCCCATGGGGCTACCGGACAGGCTCGAACCGCCAGCCTTTAGTTTAGCAGCAGAGTGCTTAACCGTTGCGCCACCAGGGCTCCTCATTGACTCCCCCAGGAGCCTCCTTTGGTCTCCCCAGTTGGGATTGCAGTAGCCACTCCTTCCTCCAGACTGCAGGGTCAGTCTGGACTTCCTGTGTGGCATTTACCTCACCCCTCCTGAATAGTCATTATTATTATCAGTACATATTGGTTATCTGTTTTCTTTCTCACCAGAATGTTGAGTGCTTGTTTTTCACCTCTGCCATCTCTCGCCTGAATTAACACAACTGGTCTGGTAAAACCAGTTTCGCTCGTCAGCAATCTGTTCTCCAAACCTGGCATCCTCAGTCTTCTCTCTACCCCTTTGCTCTCCAGCTGATCCCACCCTCATGTCTAAGCACGCGATTGAGAGTACCTGTCGACATAGTGATCTTTCTGAAAGGCAAATCTGAGGACTTCACTGCCTTACTTAAAGCCTGTCAAGGGTTCCTTCAGGGGAGATAAAATCCAAACCCTGTAGCACAACACACATGCTCTTTCATCCCGTTGTTGTTGCCGTGGAGTCAAGTCTGACTCATGGCGACCCCATAGGTGTCCCTGTGCTCTATAGGGTTTTCAGTAGTTGATTTTCCGGAAGTAGATCACCAGGTCTTTCATCCAAAGCACTCTGGGTGGACTCGAATCTCTGACCTTTCCGTCAGCTGCCAAGTGCGTTAACTGTTTGCAGCACCCAGGGACTCCCTCTTGTAACCCGGGTCTGCTTAGACGGTCCAGTCTCACCTCTCACTCTATGCCCCTCTGACTCGGGCCTAAGTGTACCCAGCTGCTTGCTGCCACGATCCATCCAGCCCCATCTGGCCTTTCTCCTGCAGTGTCTCTGCTGGAAACCCTTTCTCCTGCAGTTCACCAGTTTTTCATGTCTCAGTTTAGATTGCACTCCATCCAGAAGCTATCCTTGATCTCTCATGGGCCCCTTATGGGTTCCTTTGGGACCTAACGCATTGCACTCCATCCAGGAAGCTATCCTTGATCTCTCATGGGCCTCTTATGTGTTCCTTTGGGACCTAATGCTTACTCCTGGCCAAGGTGGTGCCATTCCTTATTAGACTCACATCTATACTATTCTATCCCTGTTGCTAGACTGCAAACTCTATAAGGCAAGCCCCTCGTCTATTGCTGTTCAGGGCTGTGACCCCAGTGTCTACTTTGCGCATGATGGTCCTCCATGAATATTTGTTGAATTCTTTGCATCTCACACAGCATCTCCAAATTTAGGTATTTTTAAAAATATACGCATATAACATGAATACATGCTTATGGTAAAAGAAATTCAAATAAAACATAATATGTGACTACAAATGTAAGTTCCCTTTTACCCCACCTCTATCCTTCCCTCATGGAGCCCTGGTGGTGGCTCAGTGGTTAAGCAAGTTCGGCTGCTAACCAAAAGGTCAGCAGTTCGAACCCACCAGCTGTTCCGAAGGAGAAAGATGTGGCAGTCTGCTTCCACAAAGATTGCAGCCTAGGAAACCTTATGGCGTAGGCCTACTCTGCCCTGTAGGGTTGCTTTGAGTTGGAATCAACTCGACGGCAGTGAGTTTGGGTTTTTTGGTTTATTCTTCCTCTCCAATTCTACTCACATCCCAGAGATGTTAGCAGTTTAATATCTATCTCTCCATTCCTGTACACTGACCACACAAATGCACACATGTATACCGTTACCCTGACTACACTAGATCCAAGATGGAGTCACTTATGCTAAGCCCCAAGTCAGCAAACCCAAATCTAGCTAGTGTCCACTTCCTATAAATGTCTGACCTTCCCAGGAAGCTAAGTCAATCAATCCACACTTAATTTAGAACTAACCAATCACTTTTTTGCCCAGCATTACTTCCTTATTCTTACACCGCTTTGCCCACATAACTTTGATCTCTTCTGTTTGCCCTTCACAGCTCTTGTCTGACTTCCAGGCCAGAGGCTCCCCAATTTATGAGCTGCAAATAAGGCTTAGGAGTTCATACACAAATTTAGTCATGTGGAAATTTTATTGCTTTTTTGTTCAATGGATTTCAGAAATCTTCCCATGTCCCCAGGTAGATTTACACCTTCTTACCTCTTTCTTTTAAGAGCTTTGTAGCATTTCATAGCACGGATGTGTCATAGTTGATTTATTAATTCCCTGTTAATAGACTTGGTATGTTCACGTTGTGTTCACAAACGCCAGGATAGTTGTCGGACAGGTTCCTAGAAGTAGAATTGCTGGATCGTATAATGTATGCATCATAAAATTAGTAGGTACTGTCAGACTTATACTACTATCAGCAACTCCTTTTCATATGTGATTCCCTAGTGGGAATTATCAAACCTTTTCATCTTTATCAGTTTGGTAGGCTAAAAGTGGATATTATTGGTCAGTTTTATTTCTTTAACTATGGATGAGGCAGAACTTTTTTCTTTTTTTTTCATTGACCATTTGTTGACATCCTTAGCTTATTTTTTAGTTGGGTTGTTCATCTCGTATTATAGATTTTTAAGAATTCTTTGTTAAAATGACTGTTAAAAATATTTCCCTTCAGTTTGTTTGTGGTATTTTTGCTCTGTAGAAGTTTAAAATTTTAAAGTAGCAAATTAACCAATGTTTTCTTTTATGGTTTTTGGTCATGCTTAGAAAGATTTCTACAACTCCAGAAAAATAATTTCAAAATTTTCCAAAATACATTTGGAGTTTTAAAGAAATTTATGTTTAGACTCTATCTTAACGTGAGAAGCTGGCGTAAAAAACGGTTAATAAATTGAATTTATTTAGTGACTGGATACATTCTGTTTATCCTGATTCCATGCCAATTGCAGAAACTGTCTTTTGCAAGGGTATGGATGGAGGTTTTAATCATTCAGTCAACCCCTCAGACTCCACATTTAAGGAGCACTTACTATGTCCCAGGCCTTGTGCTGGACACCAGGGGAAGCAGAGGTAATAGTAGCTAATACCTACATAGCATTTACTACTTACGTTCCAAGTGCTTTATATATGCTGTTGTTGTTGGGTGCCATCAAGTCGATTCTGATTCATAGCGACCCCATGTGACAAAGTAGAACTGCCCCAAAGAGTTTTCTAGGCTGTAATCTTTACCGGAGCAGATTGCCAGGTCTTCCTCCTATGAAGTTGCTGGGTGGGTTCAAACCATCAACCTTTCGGTTAGCAGCGGAGCACTTAACTGTTGCGCACCAGGGCTCCTTGCTTTTCATATATTAACTCATTTAATTCTCCCAAGAATCCTAAGACGGGTGCTAAAATTATCCCCATTTTACAGATGAGAAAACTGAATCAAGGAGCTGTCAGCTGACTCGCCCAAGGTCACCTACCAGTAAATGGCAGAGCTAAATAAGATGCGGAAACCCTAGTGGCACAGTGATTACGAGCTATGACTGCTACCCATAAAGGTCGGCTGTTTGGATCCACCAGCTGTTCCTTGGAAACCCTATGGGGCAGTTCTACTCTGTCCTATAGGGTTGCTATGAGTCGGAATTGACTTGAAGGCAACAGGTTTTTTTTTTTGTTTTTTTTTTTAAGTAAGATGCCAACCCAGACAGGCAGGCACCAGAGGTCTCCCTTCTAAGGCCTTACACTACTGCTTCCCCAAACCCTGTCCTTGGGATTTCCTAGCATCATGGGAGAGACCAGCTCATCCACATGGAGTGTAATCCTGGGCAGGCAGTGGTGGGGGCTAGACTACAGGTCAACCAAAGGCTGTAGAGCTCTGCAGACCGAGCAATTAGTCCTGACTGGGGAGACCTGTGAAGGAGGCCCCAAAAAAGATGTGTGAGTGGGATGTTGGAGGATTTCTACAAGAGGAAGGCGTAGAGAAGGTCGAGAACTCCTGATCTGTATCTGTTTCTGAGGTTGAACATTTTTGATTTATGTCCTGTGCTGTGCCTGTCTCGGACTGCAAGTTCCGGGCAGGGGCAGGAACTCTGATATGTTGCTGGATGTCCAATTTTGGTGAAGTGTGTGGATGAGAGGACTCGCTCAGCTCATGTTTGTTGAATGAATGAGTGAATGTCTGAAGAGTTGATTCTGACTTCAAGTGGAAACTTCAGGAAGGTTAGGCTTGTGTTCATTTGGCCAGAGCATGGTATGTGGGACTGTTCATTTGAATATGAACACTGGATGATGTTGAGTTGGGAGCCGTATGTTTGAATTCATCTAGGTATTTATAAGGCCCACAGGGAAGTGTTGGCTTTTCCTATGGAAACTGGGTTTATCTGCTTGGTCTTTTTCATCAAATGTCTATCACACACCTGCTGTGTTACAAAGGCTGGGATGTAAACCGATGTCTTTCTAGAGTCACTGCTATGTCCCCAGTATCTAGCACTATGCCTGGCCCCAATACTTGTTGAATGAGACTAGTACTACCTGCCAGACTGAGAAGCATCAGGAAATGGTTGAGGCCGGGTTCTGGGTTCCTGCCCTTAGGGGTCACTGGTGGTGGGAGCTGCAAATGTGTACTCAGGTCGGGGGAGGAGGAGCGGTAAGGGAGGGGCTGAATATCTATGATGAACCTCTTCTCTGCAGAGCAGATGGGAGGACTCACTTGACTTGGTTGTTATCCGTCTTGTTGTTACGTGTCACTTGTCCTTAGCTGCTGTCCATTAGATTCCAAACCATGGCCACCCCACGTGTGCAGAGCAGGACTGCCCCACAGGGTTTTCAAAGCTGTGACCTTTGGGAAGCAGATCACCAGGCCTGTCTCCCGAGGCGCCGGGTGGGTTCAATCCGCCCACCTTTTTCTGCAGGTAGTTGAGCCCTTAACAGCTGGCCTGGCCCGGGGCTCCCGGTGTCACTTAGCAGCTGTGAGGTCTTGGGTAGATAGCTTTTCCAAGCCTGAGGTTTCCAGCTGTAAAATGAGGGAAGTAGCTCCTCCCTGAGATGATGGCTGTGGATATTTACATAAAACACAGAAAGTGCTTAGTAATGGTAGTTCTCTTCCCTCTGCTGACATCAAAGCCTAAGGGAGGAACAGAGACATCTGTGTGGTTCTCAGCTATCCCCTCACGTAGTTCTTGGTGAGGGCATCACACCGTAAACCACCAGCTGGTGTCAAGTCAACTCTGACTCACGGCCACCCTGTGTGTCGACAGTAGAACTCGGCTCCATAGGGCTTTTTTTTTTTTTTTTT
>NW_004444028.1:8886434-9012661 GCF_000243295.1 Trichechus manatus latirostris | reverse complement strand
TTCAATATGGTTACCTTTTTTTATAAGGAGCCCTGGTGGGACAATTGTTTAGTGCTCAGCTGCTAACCGAAAAGTTGGTGGTTCGGACCCACCCAGAAAGATCACCAGGATTTTCCTCCAAGACTCCTCTGGGTGGACTTAAACCTCCAACCTGTGGTTAGCAGGTGAGAGCTGTTTGCACCACCCAGGGGTGGGGTGGGACCTAGGGAATTACAAGTTTTCTCAAATGTTTGTCAACCTAGCCCTAGGCAAAACTGTGACAAGGAGGACGTTTGTCTTTACATCATTTTCTGCCTACTCCCTTCGGTATCCCTCCCGTCCCACCCAGACCCACCCTCCACCACCCCAGCAGTTCCTAGTAGCCCAAGAGCGCTCCTTCCCTGCGTGTTCACCACCCTCTCCAAGGTACTTTCTGTCCCAGTCAAAGTGGCCATCATCCAGCCAAAGAAATAGCCTTCATGACATAGAAACCTGGAGGTTTTCCTAGACTCTGCCCTCTTCTAACCCACCCTCAGGTAACCACCAAATCCTTTCATGCCCCTCCCGAGATTCTTCTGGGATCTACATAGTATCTTTCACTGTTATCTCCTGCCAGGGTTCCACCCTCAGCCTTGGTCTTAGAGAGGTGGGGTGCCTTCTCCCTGACACAACAAGAACAATTTTTCTAAAATTCTCATCTGTTCTCACCTGCTTAAAACTTTTCAGGGGTTCCTTCAGGACAAATCCATGTTCCTTAACTCTTCAAGGACCTTCCCTCTGCCTCTAAAAAAAAGAAAGACACTGTTTTAGCCTCATTCCCAGAAACGTTCCTCGCTCACACCCTATCTCCAGCACCCCTTCTTTCCTTCTCTGCCGTTGTTTCTTGGAAGACATCACAGTTTCTTCCATTTTTATACTTTGTACCCTCACTGAATGGAATTTCCTTCTCTCTGACCTACCTTTGACTTCCTAACTCCTAGCTGTCCTCAGGTCTCAGCTGAGACAGCATCTCCTCCCTCACCTCCTTAGAATGGCTTAGCTGTCTGTCCTCTGTGCTCCCATCCCACGCCGAAAGCCCTCTCCTCTGGCCTTCCATATGCCCATCACACTGTTAGTGCAATTGCTTATTGTAGACTCTTCCCAGATTGTAAGCCCCCTGAGGGAGGGGATTGTGTCATGTCGTCCTATAAAAAACCAAACCCACTGCCATGGAGTCAATTCTGACTCACAGCGACCCTATAAGACAGTAGAACTGCCCCCATAGGGTTTCCAAGGAGCGGCTGGTGGATTTCAACTGCTGATCTTTTGTTAGCGGCCAAGCTCTTAACCACTGCGCCACCCATTGAATACACTGGGCCTGGCACACTTCTTGCAGCAATACAAATTCGTGGATTTGAGTGTACAGACAAATGAGTGAGTGAATTAGATGTTTTCCGGCAGTTTGTACATTTTAACTCAGACACGCTAACATTAATAACAATTTCCATTTTAACAATTTATTTTGCGCCAGGCTTACTGGTTCATATGTACTGTGTAATTTAATCCTCGCATCCACCCTGTGAAGTAGGTATTGTTAGCACCATTCAATGGGGATGCTGAGATGCAGAGAAGTTGAATCACTTGCCCTCAGCCACAAGAGCAGTGGGGGGCAAAGCTGGTGCTGCGAGAGCATCTAATCCCAGCACTTGTGTTCTTAAACACACTGGACTCTGTCTTTGCTGTTTCCTGAGCCCTGGTGGCGCAGTGGTTAAGAACTCAGCTGCTAACCAAAAGGTCAGCAGTTCACATCCCCCAGCCGCTCCTTGGAAACCCTATGGGGCACTTCTCCTCTGTCCTGTAGGGTCGCTGTGAGTCGGAATCGACTTGACGGTGACAGGTTTGGTTTTTTGGTTTTGCTGTTCCTTGTTGATCCTGGCACTAACGGAGGGCTTGACCTGCTGCATTTGGATTGGTGGAGATTTCTGTGTCCTTTAAACCATGCTGAGTAGGTGCTTGTCACCCTGTCCTTCGGTGTAGGTCCAGTCACGATGGGATCATGGAAGTACTTCTGCTTAGCAGGCCAGAATATATTTCCAGAATATCAATTAAAAAAAAATTTAGTTTTTAGTTTTAAAATAATTTCACATATAGAAGAGTCCCAAGAATCGTACAAAGAATTCCTGTACGCCCATCTCTCAGATTCACCAATTGTTAATGTTTCACCAAATTTATTTTATTTCTTTCTCTTAAAGGATAGTTTTTGGAATCACTTAATAATAAGTTCTAGCCATCATGCCCTTTTACCCCTAAATACTTCAGCGTGTATCTGAGACATGGGCATTCTCTTATATTACCATAGTACAGTCATCAGATTCAGGAAATTTAACACTGATTACATACTATGATTTATATTCAAATTTCCCAAATTATCCCATTGTCATTTATAGAGTTTTCCCCCAACACAGGATCCAGTCCAGGATCACACAGTGTACTTAGTTGTCAAGTGTTTTAAAAGCCCCCTGAGCTTTCCATGGAAACCCTGATGGTGCAGTGGTTAAGAGCTACGGCTGCTAACCAAAAGGTCAGCAGTTTGAATTCACCAGGTGCTTCTTGGAAACCCTATGGGACAGTTCTACTCTGTCCTACAGGGTCCCTGCGAGTCAGAATCGACTGGATGGCAACGGTTTTGGTTTTGGTTTGGAGTTTGCCATGAACCCGTTCAGCATGACCCCTTAAAGCAAGTTCAGGGGAAGGCAGTGTGTTTGTTGTGCTCTGGGGCACTGGGCCGGGAGTTCTAGACCGGGACCTCAGGCCTTGCCCTGCTCTTGACCTTGACAAGTCCCTAGGCCTCTGGGCCTCAGTTTCTTCACCTGTCAACGGGGAAATGAAACAGTTTGATTTAAACATCTCCAAAATCCTCTCCAACTCTTAAGGCACAAAAATAAATGAATAAATAAGTTTTTTTCTTTTTTTTTTTAATTTAGGTAGAAAGAAATCTGCCTCCTTCAGAACCTGTCAGTTCTAAAAACCTGTGAATGATTTTATTTTCCGGATGTCTTACCTCTAAGATGTTGTCTTTTCTTCTGCCGTTACCTTCTGTAAATGCTTGCTTGACAGTCTTTTTCATCCTCGGAGTATTCTGAACATAATATGACTGTTTATTTAATGTCTCGTGCACTTCAGAAGATAATGACCAGAAGAAGGGACTATTTACCGATTTTTCAAGCACTATAGCACTCAGCTGCAGACTTTCGGGAGAGCCAATATTAATATGTCTTTGTTTTGCCAGCTTGAAGTTAGATTAGCACTTCTGAGCTTTTTTCTTTCTCTTCTGAAATCTGATGTGAATTTCTCTCCCAGATTCCTTGGCATTTACGTTTTTCTTCTATGGGTTTGACTGACAAGATACAAATTCTTTGCGGGGAATTTCATGTGGGGATCGCAGAGCTGTAAAAATGTGAGACTGACATTGTAGCCTCACCATTTTCAATATAATTTTCATTTTCTCCTCCCTGTTACCTTTAACTACTACTTTCTAAAGAGTTGGTGGCAGATTTTAAGGTGACAGGTATTTGTGATTTCCAAGGTGGTTTTCCCTGTGGCATTTACGTACAGATCTAAAAACGTCTGCCCCTTCAGTGAGCATTTCTGAATGCCTGCCATGGTCAGGTGCCATGTTGTTGCTGGGATGCAGCGGGCAAATGAGGCACTGAGTGGTAGGGGAGACATTGTTGACGGGTGCTGTTGAGTAGATTCCAACTCATAGTGAACCCATGTGACAGAGTAGAATAGTCCTATAGGGTTTTCTAGACTGTAATCTTTACAGGAGCAGATTGCTAGGTCTTTTCTCCTGCAGAGCAGCTGGTGGGTTTGAATTGCCGACCTTTCAGTTAGTGACCGAGTGCTTAGCCGTTGTGCCCACCAGGGCTCCAGGGGAGACATAATGTTCACAAATAATTCCAAAGGTGAGGTACAAGAGGTGTTGGGTACAAACGCGGAACTGATCCACTCCACTAAGAGAGTGAAGAGAAGCTATATGTTCATTAGCTTTAAAACCTTACCAGCACTGTGCCTTATAGACAATTTGTGACTTGTTCCTTGAGTGCCATTTCTGCTCCATTTGTCCATTTGATACAGCCCCACTGAATCTGGGCTCCTTGAAGGAAGCAGCTTTCTTTCTTTCTTTCGTTTTTTGTTTTAGTTAACCAAGGTATCTATGCTTAAAGCTGGGCACATAGTAGGTGTCTTGGTTATCTAGTGTTGCTAGAATAGAAACACCACAAGTAGATGGCTTTGATAAACAGAAATTTATTCTCTCACTGTTTAGGGTGCCAGCTCCAGGGGAAGTCTTTCTGTCGACTCTGGAGGAAGGTTCTTGTCATCAATCTTCCCCTGGTCTAGGAGCTTTTCAATGTAGGAACCCCAGGTCGAAAGGACACGCTTTGCTCCTGGCTCTTCTTTCTTGGTGGTTTGAGTTCCCTCTCTCTCTTTCTGCTCACTTCTGTCTTTTCTATCTCAAAAGAGATTGACTCAAGATACAACCTAATCCTGTAGATTGTGTCCTGCCTTATTAACATTATTGGAAGTTAGGATTTACAACACATAGGATAGTTATATCAGATCACAAAATGGAGGACAACCACACAATACTGGGAATCATAGCCTAGCCAAGTTGACACACATTTTGAGGGGACACAATTCAATCTGTAACAGTAGGCCCACAATAAATGTTTGCTGAAATAAAAAGTTGCGTCGATATTAATAGTTTCTAATAGGGGCTACCTCATTTGGTATTGCCAGAACTAGAGTTTCTGGATTCCACTTTAAGGAAACAGCTGGACATGAACTACAGGCTGGGAATAGACCTAGGGAGAGAGCACTGAAGACATCCTGAATGGACCACTTGAACTGGCAGAAGGCCAAGAAGTCCTAGAGTTGGCAAGGTTGATCCCAACTCGTCCTTCTGGAGTCTTGTGGGGGGTGGGTCTTTCTTGTGAGGAAGGAGAGGGCATGGGGGTCTGGGAGGGGCATCTCAGCACTGCATCCTAAAGAGGCTCCTTCTATAAGGGGGGGGGGGTTCAGATAAGTGTTAAAACAGTTCAGTCTCAATTCTGCAAAAAAAAAAAAAAAAGAAAGAAAAACAATTTTTGGCTTGTGGGATAGCAAATGTTTTTTATTTTTGTCTGTGAGCTTCTCTGTATTTTTCCACATTTCCAACATTGAGCTTGTAGTGCTTTGGTCACTAACACATAAAGACTATTTTAAAAAATGACCTTGGAACGATAGTGTTAAAAACAGCAAGATGTTTTGGGCTCTGGATGGAGAAGGTGTGGTTAAACAGCAACAAGAATGAAAAAGAGGATCTTTTGTTGACTGAAAGCTCAATATCAATAAGCAATGTGTTCAGGCTGGGGCCCAAAATGCTGGTGCCATTCTGAGTACTGACAACATGACATACAGACATTTTGGCCTAGTTTCCTGAGGAAATAATCAGAAATGAATCCACAGATTTATGAACAAAGATACTCATTGCCATTTTCTTTGTAAGAGTGAAAAATGGAAGTAAACTAACTGTCTAGAAATATGGACTCGGAGGTAAACCATGATGCAATATGAAGCTATTAAAATTTATTAGGAGAACAATTAGCGATATGGTAAATATTTTTATATTAATACATTAAGTTAAAAAAAGTAAAAGCAGGAGACTTTTGCCTAGAAAAATCTCCTCAAGATGGTGAAGACAAAGGGGGATTAATAGATACAAAGTGTCCTGAGCAAGAAAGAAGATAGTCAAACTGTTTGCACTTGAACAGTACCTGGAGTGTTGTGATGACATGTTGAAAACTCCATTTTACAAGATAAGTTTATAAACTGAGGTGCATGCAGAAGGGAAGGACCAGTGTGGTATGAAAAAGAGTGATGGGGAGAAGCCACTCAGCTTGGAGAAGAGAAGACTCAAGTGAGACACGGTTGTTGTAGTTAGCTGCTGTCTAGTTGGCCCCTGACTCTGTGGAGACCCCACTCACAACAGAATGAAATGCTGCCCAGTCCTGCATAGCTATCTTCAAATATTAAGCCACTATTTTATGGAAATAAGGAGCCCCGGTGGTGCAGTGGTTAAGCATTCAGCTGCTAACCTAAAGGTTAGCTACCTCCTGAAACAGTTGATTGTCGACCAATTCTTTCTGGAACAGTGACGCTGTATTTCTTCCATCTTCTTTTGATGCTTCCTGCGTTGTTCAGTATTTTGCCCATAGGATTCTTCAATATTGCAACTCAAGGCTTGAATTTCTCCTTCAGTTCTTTCAGCTTGAGAAGTGCCGAGCAAGTCCTATAAATGTCAATGAGGTTCAGTTGGTTGGTAGTGTTGTTCAAGTCTTCTATATCTTTTCTGATTTTCTGTCTACTTGTTCTATCAATTACTCCGAGAGGAGTGTTGAAATTGCCAGCTGGAGCTATGGATTTGTTTATTTTTCCTTTTACTTCTGTCAGTTTTTGCCTCATGAATTTTGAAACCTTGTTATTGGGAGCATTATACATTCAAGGTTGTTATGTCTTCCTGATGAACTGACCTCTTTACTATTATGAAATGTTCCTCTTTATCCCTGATAATGTTCCTTATTCTGAAAGCAACTTTATCTGATATTAACATAGACACCCCAGCTTCCTGATGCTTAGTATCTTTTTCCATCTTTTTAATTTTTATGTATCTATGTCTTTGTATTTTAAAGTGTTGTTTTTTTTTTTTGACAGCATATAATTGAGTCTTGCTTTTTAATCCGGTATGAAAATCTCTCTACTCTCTATTTTTATGGTAGTGTTTCAACCATTTATATTTAATGTAATTATCTGTGTAGTTGGGTTTAAATCTACCAACTTGCTGTTTATTTTCAATTGGTCCAATTTGTTTTATTCTTTTAAAAAGCACATGGAACATTCACCAGGGTCGATCATATGGTAGGCCATAAAGCAAGTCTCGACAAATTTAAAATAATTGAAATAATACAGAGCATGTTCTCTGACCAAAACAGAACTAAATTAAATGTAAATAACTGAAAGATGTCTGGAAAATCCCCCCAATATGTGGAAAGTAAACAGTTATTCCTAAATAAACCATGGGTCAAATACATTATAAAAATTTGTTGACTGCTACTGAAGCTCTGCTTAGAAGGAAATTTATACTTTTGAGTGCTTCCATTAGGAAAAAAATAAAGGCCTAAAATCAACAATTGAAGCTCCCATGTCAAGAAACTAGAAAAAGAAGGGGCAATTACATGCTATGTAAGTAAAAGAAACAAAATAAAAGAACAAAAATCAATAAAATGTGAAATGGAAAAACAATAGAGCTTCCTTTGTGAAACATAAAAGCTTTCTTTGAAAAACATCTCTGCAACTTACAAAACCTAGCTAGATTCATCAAGGTTAAAAAAAAAGATAGAAATCATGAATATCAGGAATGAAAGAAGGGCTATAACTAACAATTCTAAGTATAGAAGTAAAAGGATAATAAAGAAACATTATGTACAACCGAATGTCAATAAATTTGACAACTTAGATGAAATGGACGAATTACTAGAAAGATACAACTTACCAAAACTAACACAAGAAGATATGGAAAATACCAATAGCCCTATATCTATTAAATTTAATTTGTAATTAAAAATCTTCCCCAGACAACAGTAACCCCCCCTCCAAAAAAAGGTGTTAAAACCATTCAAATAAATTTTATTTTTAATCCATTTCTTCTTCCGTCCCTCCCAGACCTAGAAACTTGCTTTTTTAATATGAGATTTCATCATTGTGTCTCTTTACTAAGTTGGTGACATCCTTTAGTTCTATTTCAAGATGGCTTATTTAATTTGTCGTTTTTTATTGCTTCTGCTCGCATTTTGGCAAGTATTTTAACTCGGGCTCAGTTTTTTAAAATAAACTTTTATAACATTGAAATATGACATACATCAGAAAACTACGTATATCGTAGGTGCACAGCTTGAGTTTTCACAAAAGGAGTACAAACCCTTACAAAGCAGTAACTAGGTAAGAAATAGATCATTACCAGCACCCCTAAAACCCGCTTCAGGTTTGTTCCCAATTACCAAACCCTTTTTCCTCCCCAGAGTTAACTACAATTCTCACTTCTAATACCATAGTACCTGTATTGAACCTTATATAAATGGGATCATGCGGTATGCGAGATTTTGTGTTTGGCTTCTTTCTCTCAAATTATGTTAATGACATTCATCCATTATTATTGCTGTATAGTATTTTGTCATAAGAATATATTACAATGTATTTAACAATTCTATTGTTTGGACTCAATTTTTCTAGCTACTTGGGTATGATTGTAGAGTGCTTGGTGTGTTATCCCTAGTCCATTAATTCTGCATTTTTAGGGGAAAACCATTGTTTGGGCACCCAGCTAGCTGGTGTCCTGCTCATATGGTCCGTGTCACGCATGGTGACGTCTCCCCGTGTGGAAACAGGCTTTATCTGAACAAACGCAGAGCCTTCCCTTTCCTGTGCGGATTGTTACAGGCTGGTTGTTGTTACAGGTTATAAGGAGGTTGTTTGTTATGACTTGCCTGATACTTCTTCATCACGGCATAAAATGACTTTTCTATTGTAAATAACATAAAATTGGAGTATTTGAGAAATGAAGCCTTTGAATCATGGCATTTCGGTCAGATGTTTCTTTAGATAATATAAATTGGCATGTTCTTTATTGAAGATAGTTGGATATCTTAGCAATAGTTACAAAAATCCTTAAAAAAATCACATACCGTTAGGTTTGGTAAGTGCCGTTTCTGAGAGAGACAGTGACCGGCTAGGTTCACATCCACGCTTTTCTAGTTACTATCGCTGTGTGGCTCTGAGCAAATTACTCACCTCTCTCTACCAGGTTTCCTTTTTTGTAGAACGGGGATAATAATAAAATTTACCTCATATGGTTGTTTTGATAATAAATTAAATTGATAAATCCACCACTATATCAAAGAATATATCAGGAATGCGAAGATTTATGTTCAAAGATGCTTTTAAGTAGGATCTTTGTAAGATATTTGTAATAGTGAAAATTTGAAACCACCTGAATGATGAATCCTGGCAAAATGAGAGGATAATCTGAGGATTTGCCATCTATATATACTGAAATATTTTATAACCATTCAAAAAAACGTTTCCAAAGAATTTACAAAGCCATAAGAAAGTTATGAATTTATGATGCAAAATGAAGAAAAGTAGGCTATAAAATTTCACACAGTTTAATCCCAGTTATATAAGCAAAAAGCTTTGGGATATATGTATAAAAATGTTATCTCTAGGTGGTGGGATTATGCTGAGGATTTAATTTTCCTTATCTTTCTTCTTATAATAATAATTGTTATTATTTTTGTATTTTTCAGAATTAACTTTTCTGAGCATTACCATAATAATCAGAAAATAAAACAAAACAAAAATAAAAGCATTAGTAAATACCATAAGAGAAAAGTAGGGCCCTTAGACATTAGCCAGCCTGACCTCTGGGGAGGGTGGCAAGGCTGAATCTTCTGAGCACAACCGTTCCCCTGGACTGTTTTTCTCAGTGTGCATCACGGTAATGAGTATACCTCAGCAAAGGTCTGCCAAGTCCTGGATTTTTGTTAATAATTTCACTTCCTTCTTTTTTAAATGAGAGGGTAGTGTCTGCCCTGGAAATGCATGCCGTTTCAACACTCCAGTCCGCTCTGGATCCTGAATTGTTGGAGCCTGTTTGCTGGGTAATCTCCTGGTGTGTGGGAGTTGTTAGGGGTAACCAGAAGCAGCTGATTACTTAATTGTGGAGGGCCGGAAATCAAGCTCTTTCATTAGTTCCCATCATGTTCTTGAGAGCAGCCCAGCATTCGGCCTAGCCAGACATTCCATCCTTTCTAAATCAAAAGGTGTACTTTCTTCCTGGTATACGCATTGAGACTTCAGCCTGGTGAGTTCTATACAGAATCAGCTGAATATTAAAAACAAATTGAACTTTTTTTATAGTCAATAATCGGTTTCATGGCAGGTGAACGAAACTATCTTGGTGTCATTGAGATACAATACAGTTTTTTTTTCTTTGCATAAAAGTGTTCCATGTTTCTCATTTGATTTTAGTAGCGCATTGAATGATGACACTTGAATACAAGGAATTGTGGGAACTGATATTCATATCGGACAAAGTTGACTTCACAATGGGTCTGTTTCCTCACAGATTCTAGATTATTGGTTTTCACTGGTAAGCACAATTAAATTTAATGCCCGCATTGAGTTATTTATATTGGTAATAAGTTTTGAGGAGCTTAATTTGCCTTAAAAATAAAATTTCTCTTCCTGTCCCTCCTACCACCCCCATGTTTGGTTTTTCGGACACTGAGGCTGTGAGAACCTAGTGGCAAAGCAACCGGTTGAAAAGGGAAACATCCCCTTCATCACTAGGTGTTTTGTCTATATAGTGCGAACAACAAGTTGGCATGATTTTATTTTTCACCTAGTTGACAGTTTTATTTCGGTTTTTTGTTGTTGTTAGATTTCTTTGGACTGAAATGATTTGCTGATTCGGTGTTGTGTGATCCAAACCCAATTCCACATTACCCCATGACGGTTAGGCCAAAAAAAAAAAAGCAAGTCAAGAGTGAAAAGGATAACTGAAAGGCAGGATGCTTTGTGGTTGTGTTCCGGCTTTGTCTGGGACCAGTTATGTGACCTTGGGTGGGTCATGTGCCTCCGTGGGCTTCCATTTCCTTAAATGTAAAAGGAGTAACCTGGGCAAGTCAAGTCCTCAGGTGCCTGGAGGGTGCAGAATCGAGCTCCTGCTTGACTCATCAGGGATCAGTTGGTGACTTGACATTTTTGGTGAGCTCAGTGGAGAGAATCATAGTTTTATGGGGTATTTTTGGAAGCAGATCATAGTTTCTGGCTGGTTTTAAAATTTGAAAACTTTTTTTTCCTCTCCTTATTTCTTATCATAAATTGATACGCTTTGCTTGAAGGGAACTTGTACAAATGAGCAGAAAAAAGAAAATTTGAATAAACTATAGTCCTATTCCTCAGCTATAACCATCGTCAACATGGCGTACGTGTTTCCAGATTTAGAAATGGCACCTAAATACAGTCAGTTCTGCCATAATGCTTGTTTTGAAAAAATGTCAACAAATTGGTTTCATCATGATTGATAGATTAGGAAGCAAGGTGAAGCCTAATGCGAGTTTTGCATTTGTTTGTGCTGTTTCGTATGTGAGGAGTGCTAAGTGAATGTAGAAAACCGCGCAGGTGCGCGCGCACACGCACGCACGTGCACACACGCACTCGCGCACGCACACGCACGCGCACGCGCACACGCACACGACCCTTGACGGGGTGTTACAGCTTGCCCTGGTTTACCTTCCACCACTTCACAATAGCTGGCTAACTGCAACCCTCCCTTCCACCCTGGGCCCAGCCCGTCTCTTTACTTTTCCCCTCTCTCCCGTCAGTCAGCCTCTTTTGCACTGTTTCTTTCAGGGCTCTGTCCTTTTTCTCTGTCTCCCTCGTTTCTCGCTCTTTTTCCCATCTCTTCTTCTTTGTTTTTTTTCTCTCCCGCATAGGGTGGTAGGCCTGGGGCGTGCAGACACCCACGTCCACAAGGAGACAGCAGGAATATTTCAAGGCTCCAAGCCATGTATATAAAACACGTATGTAATTTGTAACCATTCAACATGTATAAAACCTTGCTACTCTTTTTACTGAGTTTCTGGTTTTTTCCCGTGTCATTGGCAAAGTTTTTCAGAGTTGTTCCCTTAAACCCATTTCCCTACAAGTCTTATAGTCTTTATTGCACAGTTTTGCATAGCACAGTGATAATTTATAATAACAACTAAATAATAATTAATAAATAACAAAACAACAAACAATGTATTTAAATAAACATTTGAATGATTAAATAATCAAATTATTAATTTTATTAAATCTCCACCCTTGAGCACTCACTCCATTAATATTCTTCCTGATGAGATAGGACATACTCATAAAGCATTTCTGCTGCATACTGAAGTAACAGTGAACATCTGGAGGGAAACACTTGAGTGAATGTTTGAATTTCTAGCTCAATTTCTCCGTTTAAATTTCTAACGTAACACATATCAACAGATATAACCCACATAAACAAAAGCTTTTTGGGGGCCTGAATAATTTTTTAAGACTGTAAAGGGGTCCTGAGACCAAAATGTTTGAGAACCGCAGCTAAATCTAATTTCCTATTGTTGGAATATTTAGATTTTCATTTCTATAGCTAAATATTTAAGTGCATAGATTCTTAGAAATGCAACTTCTCTGCCAAAGAGTATGAATAATTTTAAAAGGGTTTATCTATAGAGTGTTAAATTGCCTGCCAGAAATGTTGTACCCGTCTATATTCTTATTGTTAGTGTGTGAATACGCATACTTAATTTTGGCTGAGTTTTGTCAGTATCCCAGGACGCTGAACACTAGCTAAGGTTGCAAAGATGTGGATCAAGTTAAAGTTATTCCAACTTTTTAGAAATACTTGTAGCTTTATTTTGAAGTGAAAAATGATCTTGAAATGTCCTTGTTGATATATTCGTAAAGTAGTAAATAGATGGAAAAAAAGACCTTGTTTGCAGCTCTTCCTGAGAGTGAAACCCTAAAAAGGGGATATCAAACATCCCTGTGATAAGCCTTCATGATGCAAGGCTTGGTCAAAAACAAAGAACGTGCCTTGAAGTACTGTTGTGGTCAAACACACTGAGTTACAAGTTAAAAGTCTGCTTTTTATAAAACCACGCCCCGGAGGAAACACCGCCACGCAAACACCGCTTAGGAAAAGGTTTAGCCTCTCGGAAGGCAAACGCAAGAAAATTGCCGTCCTAGCTCTCCTGGTCTTCTTGCTGGCCTGCCTTCATCAGCCTCTTCTCGTCCCCTCTTAATTAGACCACGTGAGGCCATGTTCTCAAGAAGGCTTTTCTAATGAGCTTTGGACCTTGCAAGAACTGAACGGAGTTCAGTGAAGACCAAAGAGCGTTGCGGAAACAAGCTGGCATTCCGCCTCTCTGGTTTTTCTTTCTTTACCTTAATTAACCCATATTTGGGTTCAAATTCTTTTCTAATTTCTCTTAGTGTAAAACATAATATATTAAGCAATCTTTTGTGATTGTATGAAATGGAATGTATTGCTTAAATCGTATTCATCCGAGAACCTCCAGGAATTCGGCACGTACAACTTCACCGAGTCTCTTGGCGTTTCTGGCTTTGTGAGTTTTCAGACATCTGGAGCAGAGCTGTTTCTTTCCCATTAGTTTCGCTGTCAGAAAAATGGACTGCAAATGAATAGTATTGTTACAAATCGGTGCATCCTACAATGGAATACACGCGGCTGTAAATCGGTGCATATCCTACAATGGAATACACGCGGCTGTAAATCGGTGCATATCCTACAATGGAATACACGTGGCTGTAAATTGGTGCATCCTACAATGGAATACACGTGGCTGTAAATAGGAATGAAGAAGCTCTCTGTATTTATACGGAAGGGTTTTAAGATACATTGTTAGGTTAAAAAAGCAAGACTCAGAATTGTCTGCCTAGCATGCTATTTTTTGTGTAAAAAGGGGAACTAAGAATACATATTTGCATTTGTTCGTTTTTTGCGTAGATAAATTCTGGAGGAAAATACAGGAAACCAAACACAGTGATGGATACCTGTCTGGGCAACAGGACAGAACCTAGGCAGATGGAAGATCAGGGCAGAAGTGAGACTTTGCACCTTATGTCATTTTTACCTGTTTTGAACATGTGAATGAATTATGTTCTTAAAAATTAATAACAACAATAATATTAAAAAAGAATTGCACTTGTGTTCAGTAAACAGAATAGGAGTCCTGGTGTTGCAGTGGTTGAAGAGCTTGGCTGCTAACTGAAAGGTCAGCGGTTTGAACCCCCCAGCCGCTCTGTGGGAGAAAGACGTGGCCGTCGACTTCCATAAAGATTACAGCCTTGGAAACCCTATGGGGCCGTTCTGCTCTGTCCTTTAGGGTTGCTGTGAGCCAGAATCAACTCTCTGGCAACAGGTTTTCAGGAAAGAGAACCATGACCTCTTAATAGCATATGTTAACAGTTCTACTCTGTCCTGTAGGGTTGCTGTGAGTAGGAATCAACTGGATGGCCATGGGCTTTTTAACAGGGTTGTTGTCGATGGGTGCCATCGAGTTAACCCCGACTCACAGCGACCCCGTGTATCTGAGTAGAACTGCCCTGCAGGGCTTTCCAGGGTGTAAAGTCTTTACAGAAGCAGACTGCCGCATCCTTCCCCACGCGTCTCTTCTGAGGGGCCTCTGGGTATGTTCCAACCGCCAAGCTTTTGGTTAGCAGTCGAGCAGTTAACCGTCTGTGCCACCCTGGGACTGCCCTATCGCACGTGATGGAGCCCAGTTTATGATAAGACAAGGACACGCTTTCCCACAGGTTTATATTTTATTCATAATTCTGGGATTCTCCGTTGTATTCTCGCACCGTTCCTGTGTGTGGTGGGCTCGACCCTGGGTCTTGGCAGCTCTTCTTAGTTGGAGGGCATCCCTGGAGAGGAGAAGTGGGTCTTTTCCATCCCCCCAGGCAGAGACGGGACCCTCCTCTGCCTTCCTCACATTCTTCAGCTGTCTGGGTCATGCTGGGACGGGCCCTGCAGACTCTGGCAGGCAAGGGGAGGCGTAGCCACGGCTCTGGCACTGTCCCCAAGGTGAGCTGTCTCTGACTGCAGGTATCACAGAGAAAGCACTTTGAAGAGCTGGCAAGACCAGCTCCTGGCTGCCTTTGCAGGATGATGAAGATGCTAATACTGGGGCCCTTGGAAGCAGACTCTGAAGGTTTTTATTCCAAGAATGAACACCTAACCTCTGAGGACAACGCTGTTAACGTCCCTCTGCCAGACCCAAGTTCGTTAATATTCTAAATTCCTTAGAATAGTTCAGCAGCACATATCTAATTTGAAGTAATTTATTCTGTTAATATTTCGGTTTTCTGCTGCCGGGAACTCCGGGCCTATGGCATTCCCCTAAGATGTGAAGAAGGAAACCATTATGGGTGATAATAAGGAATGCATGTTGATAGTTGAACATCTTGGCTTGGAGATGAAATTCTAAGCCATCTGTGACCAGGTTAAGGTACATTTCCCCATCGCTGCTCTACTCATTCCGGTGATGTGTGGCTCTGGGGCCACTCTGAGCCTCGGCCTTGAGAGAGTGAGAAGAAAGGCCTGGGGAGCTTGCTAAAAATACAGACTCCTGGACCCCACCTAGTCCTGGCAATCTGCTTTGTAGCATGCCTCGGATAATTCTTCTCATCTTCCAATTCTGGGAAACACTGCATTTTAGAATCTTGAGAATCTGATTTCTTCCATGCAGAGTGACAAAATCAGTCCCAGAAAGTAAAAAAACAGCAAGCAAGTGTCCCGCATACCCACAAGGTCCTGTGTGTCAACATCAGAGAACCTATGTGGCCTTCATTTGGTGTTACAGTGGCTCGTATGCTTAGAATCTATGACGTTTCTTCTCTTCTTAGGACAAAGGGAAGTTAAACATCTGTCTTTCCCTCACAGAGGTTTTTCCAGTTTAAACGCACAGCTCTGCAATCTGTGGAGCTAGAGGTAACTTTGGGGGTTGTCATGGGTAGAAGCATCTTGTAACAGCCACACAATTCAGTCACACTCAAAACTTGGCAGCGGGCTGTCCTCTTTCCTCTGAGACACGAACCACCAGCTGCTGTGGATCTGATTCTGACTCAGGGCGGCCCCGCGTGTATGAGAGCAGAATTGTGCTCCACAGGGTTTTCAGTGACTGATTAATGAAAATAGATTGCCAGGCCTTTCTTCTGAGATGCCTCTGGGTGGACTTGAACCTTCCAACTTTCATTTAGCCGTCTGGGTCATGCAGGAAGTGGTACTGCAGACTCTGGCAGGCATCAATTGTTTGCACCACCCAGGGACCCCATGAATCTCAGACTGGCCTCTAAAGACGACAGACTGGGCCCAAGTAGAATGCATTTATGTGGCGCCCGTTGTTGTTATGATTCCGACTGATAGTGACCCCACGTGACAATAGTTTTCTAGGCGGTAATCTTTACAGGAGCAGATCACCAGTTCTTTCTACTGCGGAGCTGCGGGGTGGGTTAGAACTGCCAACCTTTCGGTTAGCCGCCGAGCACTTAACTGTTGGGCCACCAAGAACTGAAGCCGAGTTTCCTCAGCTTTGTGGTAAACTGCCTCAATCTGCATACTTTTTTGTCTCCTGACTGTGAACACTTTCATCATTTTATGTCCTACCCTCATGAATTACACATTTCAGAATGACTAAACTGATAAGAGTATCCCATGCCCAGGTAAAGGGTATTTTTTGTTCGTTTTGGTTTTAATTGTGTTTCAGGTGAAACTTCGCTCCTTGTGGCACCTCTAGGGAGCACAACAAAACGCTTCTCTTCTAGAAAACACATTCTCACCCACTGTAAAGTAGAAACCCCTGTTGGAAGGTTCTGTTTAATGAGGTTTAGAAACTGGAGTGCCGCCCTCTGTTCTAAGGTAAGAGGTGAGAAGATACCCACACCCTCCCGTGGGGTTTTCTCAGTAGTAACTTAAAAAAAATCTCACCCACAGCTGAACTTGTGACTGGGTCAGCAAATGAGTTTTATTTTTAATTCAATGTAACTAATCAGAGAACAGACAAGTTAATATAAAACAACAGTTAAGAAAAAAAAAAAAGGCGAAACAGGCTGTTTGACAGGTTTTGGTTTTCCATCTGTCCCTGTTGTATCAAATGAATCAAATCGCCCAAATTTTTATGAGATGAAAGGCAGCCCAAGCTTCAAGCTCAGCATATTTTCCATGAACTTATCAGCACTGGACCCTTCCACCCATCTCATTCAAGGGCAGTGATTTTTTTTTTTTTTTTTTTTTTTCACTCAGTGGCATGAATGGTTAAGTACTTGACTACTAATCAAAAGGTCAGCGGCTCAAACTTGCCCAGAGGTGCCTCAGAAGACAGGCCTGGCAATTTGTGTCTGCGAGGTCACAGCCTTGAAAACTCTATGAAGTGCGGTTCTACTCTGCACACGTGGGGTCACCGTGAGCCAGAATGTACTTGGTGGCAACGGGTTTTGGTCTGGAGGCTTATACAATTTATGATGCCCTCTTCAAGAAAAAGAACCAAAAAAATTTCAGTTATGCAAATTACATAAAACGAGATAAAGGCGTACCCATTGCTGGGGCCCTCCGGGGATCTTGGAAGAAGCTGGTGCTAGTGATGACTGAGGCCGAGCTTCCGCAGCGTTGTGGGGAACGGCCGCAGCTGGCAGACACCTCTTTGTCTCCTGACTGTGAACACTTTGATTTTATTGTATTCCCTACCCTCATGAATTACACATTTCTGAATGACTAAATGGCTGAAAGTACTCCATGCCCAGGTAAAGGGTATTTTTTTTTTGTTTTTAATTGTGTCTCAGGTAAAAGTCTACAGCACAAACTAGTTTCACATTCAAAAATGTATGCACAAATTGTTTTGTGATATTGATTGCAATCCCCACAATGTGTGGTAAAGGATATTTTGAGAGACGTGGAAACAAATTCTCAGATGAGTCTCGGGCAGTCCTAATGAATACGTCAGCTTCCACCAGTCCTCCTGTGCTCCCGGGCTTCCTGGTTGGGCCTGTCTCCTCAGCGCCCTTATTTCTTTTGCTGGGACAGAAAGAGCCCTGGACAGAGGATCAGGGGGCCTGGGCTGCAGTCCCAACTTCAAAACCAGGGAGAGGGGTAGGATGGAGGGGGCAGTAGTTGAACTGCCTTGTTCCCCAGATGGAGAGGCTGAGGGCTGAAGAAGTGTGGCTGCCCGCCCAGGGTTTCATAGTGAGCTCCTGGTACACCACGGACTCCCAGTCCAGTGCTCGTTCTGCCATGCCCTGGGCTTCCCCGAGCTGTGCATTCCGGGCAAAATGACTTCTGATCCTCGGTCTCCTCGTTTGTATAAGAAAGAGGTAGAACCGGATAATGTGTAAGTTCCCACCGGTTGTAATATTCTCTGATTCTCCTGCCCCACCCTCACCCCCTTTTTTTGGTGGTCCCCCAGCTTCAGCTGATGGATGGATGTGCAGCTCCTGGATGGCTGACGTCCTGTGTGTTATCCTCGCGCCCAGCACAGGATTTGCAGAATGCTGTGAGGCAGATGGAGATTTTTTGCCTTAAAACTTCCAAGGGGGAGGGGAGGGCAATGAGCAGAACAGCTTGCATGGTGGACTACTGACCTCTGAAGTTTGCGGATATGATTGTTCTAGAACCAAAGGGACAGAGGGGCCTGGGAGGGGCACGTATGACTCATTAAACAAAAAGGAAGCAGAGGCCCAGAGGCCCTCCTAGGCTATATTCTGAACAGCGGTGACGAGAAACTGGAACCCAGGTTCCTGATTCCTAGTCTGACGCTTCCACCACTGCGTTGTTCGCAGCCTTGGGTTGCTCTCCGTGGTTAATGCCAGTCCCTTAGAGCATCGGGTCACTTCTGATGCTTTTGGGAGACCGGGGTGTCTGGCCTCAAGAACGGAGTAAAGTTAAAGCTTCTGGTAGGATCCATCTCGAGGTTATTCTTGTTTATCTAAAGTGACGTTCTCTGCTGTTTGTATGTTCAAATTAAAATGTGACTTGGTCTATTAACACATTTCCTTATGCATTTCTCAGGTCTGTAGTTTTTTTGGCCACTGTTATGAGCGTAAGGGACATTGAATGTTAATTATTTAAATCTTGCTTCTAAAATACTCTCTTACCACTGGAAAATAACGGGGAACTTCCTGTTTAATATTCTCTCTGGGAATCCCTTCCACCAAGTCATCTTCTTCTTTAAAAACTAGATTCTTTCCTTTGAAGCCGTCTTTTATCAAGCACACATCCTAGTGCTTTCCTGCCAGGTCCTAGAAAGTCCTTGCTTTGTGCTACGCTTCCAGGTGGCCCGTCACTCTGGCTCATGGTGACTGTGTGAACAACAGAACCAAATGTTGCCTGGTCCTGTACCATCTTCACAATCCTTGGTATGCGGGAGTCCATTGTTACAGCCACTGTGTGCTTTACGCGCTTTCCAACCTAAAGGGCTTTCCAGAACTACCTGGCACAATATTCTCTTGTGATCCATAGGGTTTTCATTGGCTAATTAGGCCTGGAAGCAGATCATCAGGTCCTTCTTCCTAGTTCTATCTTAGTCTGGAAGCTGCACCGCACCTGTCCACCATGGGTGACCCTGCTGATATTTGAAATATCAGTGGCACAGCTTCTACCATCACAGCAACACACAAGCCACCACAGTACAACCAAATATGGCGTCATAAACGACTTCATTTCATCTCCTAGTCACTCTTTGAAGTCGATACAAGTTCTCCGTTTGTTGAGACAGGGAATTATAACTTTCCCACAGGTCTCCAGTTAGCTGGTGGTCAGGCCAGGATTCCAGTGCAGGTTTTCTGAATCAAATTCTGATATTCTGTTTGCTATCTCGTAGCCACCTGCAGGACAAAATGTGATTAATACCACGAGAGTTTTTGAGGCAACCTGGCGTGGGGCTTGGGTGGAGGAAGCCACTCCTTCTGTTAGCTGAGGGCAGAAGAAGCTTAGTGCACAGGTGCCTTTCAAGTCTGAGCTGGGAAGGCAGAGCAGGATGTTTCAGGAAAGACAAGGAGGGTGTGTGTATCAGAGAAGCAGAGTCCACGTGTGAGGGGTTGGATTCCGGCCAGCGTGGACCCTTCTTGTCATCAGTCCTTCCAGCACTGCCTGGGCTTGGGGGCCAGGAGTTGTGCCTGTTGCTTCAGGCATTTACCTGTGCGAGGACAACCGGCCTTTATCACCAGCTCCTCTGGCCATTCTTCATCTATACCTGAATTATGCTTCTGTTTCCCTATGCGTGTATCTTTTTTCCCCCTTTCTCCTTTTGTAGAAATAGTTCTTGCAAAGCATATGGAATAAAAGGTGAATGTATTACTTATTCAACTTAATCTAAAGGCAAAATTCCACCATTTAACAGCTAGTCTTGGTCTGCAGGTTAAGAACTTTTCTAATGGGCAAGAACATTTTCTCCTCATTATCACCTTCTTAAGTTGAATAGAACCAGGAGGCCTAGACTTGGCCCTGGGAGGTTTGCAAGGTGATAATGAGAAAACATTTTGTGCCGTGTTGCCTTATTTTAGTTCTTGGTGTATTTGCTACATTATGTCTGCCTGACTTTAAGTTGTTTCGGCATGGACCCTGTCATTCTCCAGGTTGAGGTCCTCGCTGTGTGAAGCTCGTTCCTGGCGTGTCCTGGGTGCTCAGGTCACTGGAGGTCCAGGCTGAGGTTTCCAGAATTTTTCTGATGAGAAGGGTGGAAAGAGAATCAGAGATTAGAAACCTCCTGGGAAGTGAGTAGATGTTTCAGGAAAGATGAGGAGGGTGTGTATCAGAGAGGCATAGTCCATGTGTGAGCAGCTGGATGCTGGCCAGCGTGGACCCTCGTTGCCCTAATTCCCCTGAGACTGATTTCTCTACATTTATAACGGAGAGCTTTCCAGGGCCAGGAATATGTCTGTGCACCGTACTGGGACACGTTCTGGGGATCTAGGTAGTTATCTAGTTTTCCGGGTAGTGTAAACAGTTAAGCACTCGACTACCAGCCAAAAAATGTTGGCCGTCTGAAACCCCCCAGAGGTGCTTCGGGAGAAAGGCTTGGTGATCTGCTTCTGAAAGGCTGCACATAACCTTGAAAACCCTATGGAGCAGTTCCGCTCTGCACAAACTGGGGTCGCCATGGGTCGGAATCGACTTAGGGCAACCGGCAACAATAACAGGTGTTTATCGAAGGTTGCCCGATGAATGTAGAATTTGAGTGACAGATGGCTGAGAATTGCGAGGGTCCTTTCATCCAGGTTTTGGTGAAGCCTGAATAAGCTCTCTTGCCCTCAGCAAAGAGCACAGCCCTTTAGCGACAGACAGACATGCTGTCACCTACCACACTTATTCTCCCGCTTCCCTGGATAGACGTGACTTGTTCTCAGACACCAACACTTTGCCTTCACGGCAGCTTGATGTCAACAGCTTCAGATGCGCTCGTGAGGGTGCCAGCCGTTTACTGACTGCGTCTTAGATCCGACCGTGTATTTTTTAAATTGTTCCCTCTGTTCATCGTATTTCTATCTGCCCTGCTGGATGGGGTCAGACTGCGTGGATGGGAATGAATTTAAGCAGAGGAGGTGTGGTGGTGGGGTGAACATCATTCTTTGGCAGTTTTCAGGCACCAGCCACTTGCACTGTATCTCATTTAATCCTCCAGAGTACCCATGCGGATTCAAATCCGGGCGTCTTCAGAACCCAGATGCTTTACCCTCCATTCTGCTGCCTCCCCATGGACACCAAGGCCCTCCATGACCTCACTGTCGTCTGTCTAAAGGTCTCATCTAACCCCATACCTGCCTCCCTCTAGTACTGCCAAACGAATGGTGTGGTTGGACTATACCTGTCTGGCTAAGGTGTGAGTTCCAGGACCGGATGATAACGATGTCACAGTGGGAGCAGGTGAAAGGGAGCATGGGAGTTTGGAATAAAATCGAGCATTTATTATGTGCCGTACATATTATGTAACAGATCTTAATGTAGGCTGTTTTATTTAATTCTTGTTATTATTTCAGGGGCGCTGATGATTGACTCAGTGACAACCAGCCAAAACATGTTGGCCGTCTGAAACCCCCCAGAGGTGCTTCGGGAGAAAGGCTTGGTGATCTGCTTCTGAAAGGCTGCACATAACCTTGAAAACCCTTGAAAAACAATGGGTTTTGTTTTTTGGTTTTGGTGGCAGGGCGGAGCCCTGGTGGCGCAGTGGCTAACAGCCCCGGCTGCTCACCAAAAGGTCGGCAGTTTGAATCTACTAGCTGCTCCTTGGAAACCCTATGGGGCAGTTCTGCTCTGTCCTACAGGGTCGCTTTGAGTTGGAATTGACTCAACAGCAATGGGTTTGGTTTTTGGTTTATTATTTCAGGAGCCCTGGTGGCACAGTGGCTAAGAACTTGGCTGCTAATTGAAAGGTTGGCAGTTTGAATCCACCAGCCACTCTGTGGGAGGAAGATGTGGCAGTCTGCTTCCTTAAAGATTTACAGCCTTGGAAACCCCATGGGTCAATTCTACTCTGTCCTGTAGATTCGCTATGAGTCAGAATTGACTCAGTGGCAATGGGTTTTTTTTTTTTAAATTTCACGCAGTATCAGAGAGAGGATGCAGAGCATAGAAGTTAAGAATTTACACTCAGGAACCAGACTGTCTGGTTTGACTTCCAGCTTTGCGGCTTACTAGCTGTGCGACCTTGGTCAGACCACGCGACTGTCTGTACATTAGGTTCACCCTCTGTAAAATGGGGATGATAATAACTGAACTTGCCTCACTGGGTTGTAATGAGGATCAGCTGAGTTAACACAAGTAAGACATAACAGTGCCTGGCACACGGCATGCTCCACCCAAGGGTTAGCCAAAAAACTAAAACAAACCCATTGCCGTCGAGTTGATTCTGACTCATAGCGACCCCATAGGGCAGAGTAGAACTGCCCCATAGGGTTTCCAAGGAGCGCCTGGTGGATTTGAACTGCTGATCTTTTGGTCACCAGTCAAAGCTCCTACCCAGGGTGCCACCAGGGCTCCTAGCCATGATTAGTGCCCCAGATGTAGAGATGAAGCTGACACGGTTAGCAAGTGGTTGTGCTGAGTTTTAAATCCAGGTTTGTCTGCTTCCAATGACCATATTCTCTCTAGTACATATCACTGTGTTCAATAGGATAAACCTGTTACCTTTGTCCTTGAGTCAATTCCGTCTCATAGTGACCCTACAGGACCGAGTAGAACGGCCCCATGGGGTTTCCAAGGCTGTAAATCTTTACAGAAGCAGACTGCCGCACCTTTCTTCCGCAGAGCAGCTGGAGTATTTGAACTGCCGACCTTTCAGTTAGCAGCCAAGCTGTTAATCACTTACCACCAGGGCTCTTCAATAGGATAAAGACAATGAAGTTTTCATAATGAGGGACGATCCATTAGGCTTGTGACCAAAAGAACAAGGTGAAGTGTTAGGGAGTTAAAGAGAGCTGGTCCTGAGACTAACACAAAACTGGCTTCAGTATCTTACTTTTCATAATCTAGCATCAGATCCTGGGGTCACAGAAGTACCACTTGATCTTCTGTGAGCAAGATGGCAATCAAGGCTTGTCAGCATGGCAAACCCTAGGTGAGGGCTGACCGTCACTACTAAGGAGCCCTGGTGGCGCAGTGGTTAAGAGCTCAGCTGCTAACAAAAAGGTCAGCAGTTTGAATCCACCAGCTGCTCCTTGGAAACCCTATGGGGCAGTCCTGCTCTGCCTTATAGGGTTTCTATGCGTCGGAATTGACTCAATGGCAATGGGTTTGGTTTTTTGGATTACCATTACTAATGTGCCAATTTTGGAGTGAGGAACTTGGATGCAGGGAGGCTAAGTGCAGGGCTCTGAGGGCATAGAATACACTTTGGTGAGAGGTGAGTGTGTGACACACACAGAGAAAGGGGTTTGGTGGGAAGTGGACTGCAGGAACCAGGCTAGAGCTGAGAGGCCTGCTGGAGACGCGCTGCTTGAGGGAGGGGGCGAGGAAGTCGAGGGCAAACACAGCGGGTAGAGGGAAGATATGATGGGGGGGTGGGCAGTCACGATGGTTAACGTAAGGGAGAAATTTCAATCCTGGAAGGAACGTCAGTAGCTAAATCTTTCTGATCAAGAATATGACACCATATATTACATACCTCAAAATGTGCCTTTTTTTTTTTTAATAATGTCTTTAAAGGAAATAATGAATGATCGTCAAAGATTTGTGCTAATCATAATGTTAGTTAAAATAGGAAAATAACTGGACTTGATCTGTTCCAAAATATGTCTATTTAATGGAATAGTAGGCAACCATTAATAGTAATTTTAAGTAGAGTTTTTAATCTCTGTGGGAGCAAGGATGTTTTATATCTTGTTCAGATCTGTGTATTTTTTGCCTAAGACAATGGCTGGCACATAATAGAGCTCAAATAATACTTGATAAATAAGTAAATATAATGTTAAATGGAGGGAAAAAAATCATCAAAAGGACACTGAATGACATCTCTTGCTTTGAAAAGGATTCTAGCCGTAGAAAAAACCAAAAACAAAACCAGTCACCATGGAGTAGATTCTGACTCATGGCAACCCCGTATGTTTCAGAGCAGAACTGTGCCCCATTGGATTTTCAATGGCTGATTTTCTCAGAAGTAGATTGCCAGACCTTTCTTCCGAGGCAACCCTGGGTGGACTTGAACCTCTAGCCTTTCAGTAAGCAGCCTAGCACATTAACTGTTTGCATCACCCAGGGACTCCAAGAGATGAAGTTTAATGTGGTGTACAACACTACAGCATATTTCAACAGAGAATTTATACAAATCTCATCATCTATTTTTAGAAATAAGTACAGAATTGCAAATGGAGGAATCTTGCAGTTGTATCTTCTAAATTTGAGTCTCATCTTTTCCCTGGAACACCTTCCTTCCCTTCTATACTTCCACAGTTACTAAGCGACTGCGTTAGACCCTGGGGATTCTTCAAGGAACAAGATGGACATGGGCTCTGTCCTGAAGGGCACTATAAGTGCCTTTCAGTAGTCCAACAGCAGCCGTTCACCTCTAGCTTGATGTCCACTCTCACCTTTCATGACCTTGGTGCTGGTGTTATTAGGCATTGACCTTCGACACTCTTACTGTTGTTGTCACTTGCTGTCAAAGCTGGCTCCAGCTCACCATGGCTGTATGCGTAACAATGAAACCTTGCCTCCTCCCGCGCCGTTTCATGATCACTGATATGTTGGCATGCTCCACTAGATCAAAAAGGAGGCATTGGTGGTTCAGTGGGAGAATGCTCGCCTTCCATGCAGGAGACCTGGGTTCAATTCCCAGCTGACACACCTCATGTAGCCACCACCTGTCTACCAGTGGAGAGCCGTGTGTTGGTAAGACACTAAACAGCTTCAGCGGAGTTCCCAGACTAAGACAGATTAGGAAGAAAGGCCTGGCAATCTACTTCCGAAAATCAGCCAATAAAAACCGTATGGATAGTGATACTAAGGAAGTTTGTCTCATTTGATTGGTAAGGTATTGCAGAGTGATGCCGACTATTTCCCCAGCCCCCACCTGCCACCCTGGTGGGGGTAATGGGAAATGTGATAGAATTATATTTTGAGGTGTTCTTTGCCCATGAGGCATTCCCACTCTATTTTAGGAGGTGTGTCTAACTTACTACAAGCGTCTAAACAAGGTTTGAATTTCTTATCTGTAGATAGGATGAGGCTGGTCGGCTTCTGCCTCTGACAGATAGCTTGGAACATTTCCAAGAGTGCAGGAACTCAGAAGATTCTAGTGGACAGACTTGGAGTGAGGAGCTGGGGCTGGAACGCTGGTAACGGCTACGCCAACGTCCCAGGCTCAGGGCTGGCTTCATGGGTGTGTGAGCTGTGACGTCCCACAGGCCCTGTGCTTAGTTTAATGGTTTAATGCTCTGCTCTTGCCATCTTGAAATTCTTAATTTTCAAACAAGGGGCTGGTGTTTTAATTTTGCATTGGACCCCATAAATTATGTAACCAGTCTGCCCAGGTGCAACCAGCACAGGAAAATCAGACAGATTGGGGTTCAGAATTGGTGTGAGATCATGGGCTAGCTGTGAGATCATGAGCAAACCCTTGCTTAACTCTCTGAGCCTCAGTGTCCTCATCTTTTAAGTGGGGATAATTCCTTATAGTGAGAAATACTTACACTGAAAAACATACTTGAAGAATTAGCTTGATGCCAGGCACATAGCAGATGTGTTTCTGTCCATCCATCCATCCATTCGTGCATCCATCCATCTTTCTATCCTTCCATCTAACTTTCCATCCATCCAGCTCTCCATCCATCCAACCATCCAACCATCCACCCATTCAACCATCTATCTAGACATTCAACAAACATTTACCGTTTACTTATTTGTGCAAAGCCCTGTGATAGGTCCTGTGTGGAATGCAGAGTTTAATAAATCGTATTCTCAAACAGCTTACAATGTAATAGTAGAAATAAGACCCCTCCTTCCATAATTCCCTACAAGCAGAATTTAAATGCAGTATAAATTAAATATGGTATCAATTAAGAAGAAAGGCCTGGAAATCTACTTTTGAAAATCAGCTAATGAAAACCCTATGAATCTCAACTGTCAGATCTGCAGCCAATCATGGGGATGGCACAGGACTGGGTAGCGTTTTGTTCCCTTGTGCATGGGGTCACCATATGTTGGGGGCCGACTCCACAGCACCTAACAACAATAATCAATTAGGGGACTGGTTACTATTTGCCAGGAGGTAAGAGGAAGGTTAAGGATGGTGTAGGACCATTGTCTCATGGAACAACTCAATTAATTGGCATAATGCAGTTCATAAAGTGTATGTTCTACATCTCAAAGTGGTGAGTAGTGTCGGGGGTCTTAAAAGCTCGCAGGCATCTATCTAAGATACAACTATTGGTCTCTACGTGTCCAGAACAAAAGTGAAAGAAGGAAACCAAAGACTCGGGAAAGAAAGTCTACGGGACTAATAGTCTTCAAGAACCATGGCCTCAGATACCCTGAGACCAGAAGAACTAGATGGTGCCCGGCTACCACTACTGACCATTCTGGTCAGGGCCACAAGAGATGGATCATGATAGAACGGGAGAAAAATGTGGAACAGAACTCAAATGCTTAAAAAGTCCAGACTTTCTGGACCCCTTGAGACTCGAGGGCTCCCCGAGACTGTCACCCTGAGATATTCTTTAAACCTTACATCAAAATTGTCCTTTGAGATCACCTTTTAGCTAAATAACAGATTGGCTCATAAAATAAAGACTGTGACCTGTGAGTAATGTGCACCTTTAAAAAATCATCTATAGGAGACCAAATGGTCAAACACTGCTCTAAAGCAAAGATAAGAAGGTGAGGGGGCAGGGAAACTAGAGTACTGGGAATGGAACAATCAGAAGGGAATGAATGAGATTGATGACACATTGTGAAAAATATAACCAAGATCACAGAATAATGTGTGTAGAAATTGTTAAATGGGAACCTAATCTGCCGTGTAAACCTTCACCTTAAACACAATAAAATAGTAATAAATAACCCAAAAACTTAAGGATGGAGAAGGTAAGCTTGAAACCCACGATAGCCTGCGACTTAGGGAAAAGTTAACAGGGATCTTTGACAAACTGTGACCTCATTTAGGAGGAGGAGGGTGATGACATGGACGTGGGTAGACAGCGGAGGGATGGGGAAGTAGATGGCAGAGTTACAGGCCCAGGATCCAGACAAGAGCAAAACTGGATCTAATAACTGGATAGAACACAACATTTAACAATCACTTTGTCAAACCATTTTAAATAATAATGAGTTTCTGGCTTTAACCACGGCATTTTTTATCAGGTTAAGCATGAAAGCCGACTAACCTTGCACGTAATACACCATCTCGGTTTAATAAAGGGTTTATGGGCAGTGTAGAAACAGTGCAAATTCCTTAATCCAGTATCTGATGAAGGAGCAGGGAGAGAATTAATTTGCCACACACTAATTAAAGAGGGGTACGCACTGTATATACTGTGAAAGTCTCTGAAATGAATATTTGATAAACAATATCTGGTAAATTAAAACCTGAAATGTTAAATTAAATGCAAATTAAAAATCTGGAATGTTAAATTAATTAAATACAGAAAACTGCATCAAATAACATTACAGGTCTCAGTTAAATCAGGAAGAAAAAAAGAAAGAAAGCCCAGTTACTCAGCGTCACATCTTGCCAGGGTGCACTCTGGACTCACCTGTCGGGAATGAATGAGCACAACGGGAGCTTTGGCTTTCTCCATTGATTTACGTATCATGTGTGCCACCATTGCTGGGAACTTTGACTTCTGAAGCTTACTGGGAAATAAAATGGACTTTGGTTTGGCCGTAGAAAAATTTCCAGGAGATTTATTCAAATCATCATGTCCTCTTCTAGCTTAAGGTAATGATGACCCAATTACTACGTTAAAACACGAACAAAAAAACTCAAACCTGTTGCTGTTGAATCGATTCTGACTCCTGGTGACCCCACGCGTTACAGAGTAAAACAGCTCCATAGGGTTTGCTTGGCTATAATCTTTTTTTTTTTTTTTTAATTAGGTTTTAGGTGAAAGTTTACAGCGCAAATTAGTTTCTCATTCAAAAATTGATGCACAAATAGTATCGCGACATTGGTTGCAATCCCTGCAATGTGTCAGAACCCCCCCGCTTCCCCATGTCCATTCGTCCAGGTTTCCGGCCCCTCCCTGCCTTCTCACCTTTGCTTTTGGGCAGGTGTTGCCCGTCTGGTCTCGTAGACTTGATTGAAATAAGGAGTGAGTTCCTTATGTGTGTGGTGTTTGTTTTATAGGCCTGTCTGATCTTTTGGCAGAAAGGGGGACTTCGGGAGTGGCTTCAGTTTGGAGTTAGGGGGGTGTCCAGGGGCCATAGTCTCGCGGGTTCCTCCAGTCTCTGTCAGACCAGTAAATCTGGTCTTTTTTATGGTATATTTGAATTTTTTTTTACATTTTCCCCCTGATCTGTCCGGGACCCTCTATGTAATCCCTGTCAGAGTGGTTGGTGGTGGTAGCTGGGCACTATCTGGTTCTTCTGGGCTTAGGCTGGTGGAGGCTGTGGTTCATGTGGTCCATTAGTCCTTCAGACTAGTATTTTCCTTGTGTCTTTGATTGGCTGTAATCTTTATGGAAGCCGATCGCCAGCCCTTTCTTCCATGGTGCCTCTGGGTGGGTTCAAATCACTAACCTTTAGGTTTGTAGTCAAGCACAAACCGTTTGTGCCACCCAGGGAGATTTTGCTACATGAAGGGACCCCTGAACCCCCATAAGGCAGAGTGGTTCACACTACGTAGGGGCTGCTCTTGTGCATGATGTACAACGGAAGAGCAGCTTAGGGGATCCGCTCTGAACGCTCTGAACGATCCTTGAGACCTGCCTCTTACTATGACTTTCCATGGAGGAAAGAGCCAATTGCCTTGGTTGTCCTGTGGGTATACCCCCTGCAGCCCCGTAAGGAAATCCAGTGGGCAGACGTCAGCCATGGGCTTCTGTGTTTCCTGAGAAGAAGTGATGCCTGTAAACTGTGGCCTGTAGTTGTCTGACTCTTGGTTTGGGCTCAGGATCAACTCCAGTGGGCTCTTTGGATTTAAAATTCTGCTCCTGCTCCTGACTCTTGAGCTGTTCTGGGCAAGGTGCTAATTTTTTCTTTCCCTCTGTTTCCTCCCCTGCTGGATGAGGCTCACAATGCTGATACTTCAGAGAGCTGCTGGCGGGAATAACTCATGAACCTGTTGTTGTCGTTAGGTGCTGTCAAGTTGCTTGCGACTCATAGTGACCCTGTGTACGACGAACAAAATGCTGCTGGTCCTGCGCCATCTTCATGATCATTGCTATGCTTGAGCCCGGTGTTGCAGCCCCTGCGTCATCCCATCTCGCTGAAGGTCTCCCTCTTTTTCACTGACCGTCTACAATCAACCTGAGCGCTTCTTGACTCTCGTTCTAAGCAATACAAGTTAACCAGTTAGCTAAAGCTGCCATAACTACTTCCTCTTAGCCCGAGTCTCTGCATGTCTAGGGTATGAACACTTGAGATCTATAATTTATTTTTGAAAAAAAAAAAAGGACTAAAGGTATATTTAGTGGTTGAGGATCTTTACAGATTATTCTTCCTTTGGATCATATCACTGTTACAGCACTTAATCTGTATCGCAATTATTTTTTAAGCTTATTAAAATTTAAAAATCCATTTAAAATAACACCAGTCGTATATAAAACATTATCTTTAAAATAGCCATATAATTCAGATAAAGAAAAGGTCCCTTAACCCCAACTCTCAACCCAGATATGTCCCTGTCATTGGTTTGGTGTTTACTCTTCTACGCCTTTTTATTGACATGTCCTTATAAACATACAGACCTATAAAAACATATGTATATCTATTTTATTGTACTTTAGATGAAGGTTTACAGACCAAACTAGTTTCTCATTAAACAATTAATACACATGGTGTTTTGTGACATTGGTTGCCAACCCCACAATGTGTCAACTCTCTCCTTTTCTTGACCTTGGGTTCCCCATTACCAGCTTTCCTGTCTCCTCCTGCCTTCTCGTCCATCCATGGGCTGATGTACCATTTAGTCTCGTTTTGTATTATGGGCCTATCTAATCTTTGACTGGAAGGTGAACCTCAGGAGTGACTTCAGGACTAAGTGAAAAGAATGTCCAGGAGCCATACTCTTGGGGTTTCTCCAGTCTCTGTCAGACCAGTAATTCTGGTCTTTTTTTGTGAGTTGGAATTTTGTTCTACATTTTTCTCCAGCTCTGTCCAAGACCCTCTGTTGTGATCCCTGTCAGAGCAGTTGGTCATGCTAGTTGGGTATCATCTGGTCATGCTGGACTCAGTCTGGTGGAGGCTGTGGTAGTTGTGGTCCATTAATCCTTTGGACTAATCTTTCCCTTGTGTCTTTGGGTTTCTTCATTCTCCCTTGCTCCAGACAAGGTGGGACCAGTGGATTATCTTAGATGGCTTCTCACAAGCTTTTAAGACCCCAGACCGTACTCACCAAAGTAGGATGTAGAACATTTTTTTTATAAACTGTGTTATGGCAATTGAGCCAGATGTCCCCTGAGACCATGGTCCCCAGCCCTCAATCCAGTTATCTGGTCCCTCAGGGAGTTTGGATGTGTCTGTGAAGCTTCTATACCCTTGCCTTGGTCAAGTTATGCTGGTTCCCCCAGTATTGTGTACTGTCTTACCCTTCACCAAATTTGCCTCTTATCTACTGTCTATTTAGTGTTTTTCCATCCCCACCCCTCCCCTCCCTTGTAACCATCAACGATGCTTTCTTTTTGTGTGTAAGCCTTTTCATGAGTTGCTATAGTAGTGGTCTCATACAATGTTTGTCCTTTTGTGATTGACTTATTTCGCTCAGCATAATGCCCTCCAGATTTACCCATGTTGTGAGACGTTTCGCAGATTCATCATTGTTCTTTATCATTACGTGGTATTCCATTGTGTGTGTACATAGTGTGTCCATTCATCTGTTGATGGGCACTTAGGTTGTTTCCATCTTTTTGCTATTGTGAACCATGCTGCAGTGAACATATGTGTGCTTATGTCTATTCGTGTGACGGCTCTTGTTTCTCTAGGATATATTCCTAGAAGTGGGATTGCTGGATCATGTGGTGTTTCTATTTCTAGCTTTTTAAGGAAGTGCCATATCGTTTTCCAAAAATGGTTTTCCCATTTTGCATTCCCCCCAGCAGTGCGTAAGAGTTCCGATCTCCCTGCAGCCCCGCCAACGTTACTTAAGTTTCTCTTTTCTGATTCGCGCCAGTAACGTCGGGGTGAGATGGCATCTCATCGTAGTTTTGACTTTCATCGCTCTAAAGGCTAGAGATGGCGAGCGTTTTCTCATGTGTCTGTTAGCCTGCGCGTCTTCTTTGGTGAAGTGTCTGTTCATATCCTTTGCTCATTGTTTAATTGGATTAGCTGTCTTTTGTTGTAGAGGTGTTGAATTTTCGTACAGATTTTAGAGATTAGACCTTTGTTGGATTTGTCATAGCCAAATTTTTTTCCCGGTCTGTAGGTTCTCTTTTTACTCTTTTGGTGAAGTCTTTTGATGAGCTAAAAACTTATATTTTTAAACTAAAAAAAAAAACAAACTTGTACAACATAAATGGTTTTGTACTATATCTACCATTCTGCAACTTTTTTTTTTTTTATGTCCCAGTGTTCTAGAGAATCTTGTGACAGTACCTTATAGATCTAGCCCATTCTTTCTCTACTGCTGCACAGCCCAGTGTGGCTGTATCAGAACTTATTTAACTGTTTATATATTAATGGGCAGCTGACCGTGAGTGGAGCAAACAGTTAACACATTTGGCTGCTAACAGCCACGCAGAGGTGCCTCAGAGGAAAGGCCTGGCTAACTACTTCTGAAAACATCAGCCATTGAAAACCCTATGGAGCACAGCTCTACTCTGACACACATGGAATCCTCATGAGTTAGAGTTGACTCAGTGGCAACTGGTCTTATATAGACAGACATTTAGGTTATTTTCACGTTTTCGTGACTATAAACCCAACTGTATTCCTTAGTTATGCCTTCTTGTTCAGTGTTTCTCTAGAAATGTAGCGGAAAGGTGGATTGTAGGGTGTGGGCATGTTAACAAATTTAGAAGATGCTGCTTAAATGCCTTCGAAAGTGACTGAACCACATTGTATTCTCATCAGTAATGTATGAGAATATTTGCTCTCCCACAACCTCAAGACTGGAGGTAACCAAACTGTCTTACCTTTGCCAATCGGACTGGTGGGGGGGGCGGGGGGAAGGTAACTTATCCTAATTTGCGTTCTTATGAATAGCAATAAGGTAAAGCAACTTTTATATGTGTATCGTCCTTTTTTATTTTCTTTTTAAAATGAATTATCTGTTTATATCCTCTGCCCATTTTTTAATTTTTAAATTTTTTTTTCCTTTTTCTTGTTGGTTTGCAGAAGTTCTTTTATATTCTAGATACTAGTCTTGTGTTTCAAATATTTTCTTTCCCTTTGACTTGTCTTTTATTTTTTCTGTACTGTCTTCTTATATAGATAAGTGATAGTTTATTTTATAATAAAATGTATCACTTGTCATTCAAAAGATTTGAATTTTGATATTACAATTACATGTTTACATGCCTTCTCTGCACCTAAAGACTAAATAGATGATGAATTCCTTGATAGAAGGAACTCTGCTCTACTTATTTCTATGCTTCTGGTGCTTAGTACAGAGCCCTGGTGGCTCAGTGGTTAAAAGCTTAGCTTCTGACCAGAAGGTCGGCAGTTTGAATCCACCAGCTGATCCTTGGAAACCCTATGGAGTAGTTCTACTCTGTCCTATAGGGTCGCTATGAGTTGGAATCGACCGGATGGCGATGGGTTTGTGTGTGGTGAGTGCTTAGTACAGTTACATGTAAGTGTTCAATGAGTTCATTCAAATGAGTAAATGAATAAGTGAATTAATCTGAGAAGAATTTCAGAGTCATAAAAAATGTCTACCATAATAGTATCTTGACTGATACATAGTAAAACTGAGTTAAATGATGGTACTGTTAGGTATATTAAAAGTTAGTGAAGTCAAAGAATATTGCACTAAAGGTTCTATCTCTGGCCATGTTCTATTCAGCGTTTAAAACAAAAAAGAAGTGAGTTGTGTGAAATCATAGCAGGTATACCTGGGAGATTTGCAGAACGTAAAATTTAAACAGCTACTATAACCATGGTTAATTCAAGATTCGAAATAATGTTATAGTTGGAATATTGGACAGGGAAAAAAAGATCTACCAAGATAAAGATTTCTGGAGCACCTGTAAGTCACTTGCCTTCAGTATATGTTGAAAAGATTAATAGATGTGTCCCTGCTGTCAAGACACTCATATGGAAATTCCCGAGTTTACGCACAAGTCTGCGTTAGGGAATGTTTGGCTGGGCAACAATTCTTGGAAAAAAGTTGTGGGGTTAGGAGTTGACCATTGATTCAATATGAGCTGATGATGGAAGCCAAAGGAAACTACTCTGGCTAAGTGTTTGTAGAAATCACATGCCCATGATCAGGAGTAAGTGTCCCAGCGAGCTTCAGGCGTGTCAAACGTAGTCAGTACTTGAGTAATTATCCAGGTCTGGGCGCCATATTTAAGAACAGATAGTGGTGGACTACGTTTTGTGTAGAGGAGATCCTGGACCTGAAAACTATGTCCTCTGAGGGGTAATTGAAAGAAGTGGCAACACGGAATAACTGTTTTCTAGTCGTTGAAGCAGGTTTATTCCATAATGTTCCAGAAGACAAAACTAACGTAGGTTGCAAGATGGAGGAAGTCGGAGTTCAGCTTAGCATGAAACAGAATGTCCAGCTAATGAAGCAGATTGCCTTGGGAAGGGCTAAGCAAGCCAGAAGACCTGGCATCAGAGACCTTTAGGAGCATTTCCTGGTTGGATGAGATGACCTCTCTCTAAGGATAGATTCCAAGTAAGTGGAATTGTGACAGAGGGCTGACTTGGAATAACAAAGAAAATATATCTTATATTCTGTTGAAGGTGTTGTACTATTTATATATCACCATGTCTACAAACCATTACCCGTCTGTCAGTTTGTTGTACTGTGGTGGCCTATGTATTGCTATGATGCCAGAAGCAACACCGTCAGTATTTCAAATACCAGCAGGGTCACCCATGGTGGACAGGTTTCAGTGGAGCTTCTAGACTAAGATAGACTAGGAAGAAAGGCCTAATGATCTACTTCTGAAAATCAGCCATTGAAAAACTTATGGATCACAACAGTACGTTGTCCAACCACTTGCTTTGGACACGCCATCAGGAGGGATCAGTCACTGGAGGAGGCTGTCATGTTGGTGAAGCAGAGGGCCAGTGAGGGTGAGGGAGACCCTCAGTGAGATGGATTGTCACAGTGGCCACAACAGCGGACTAAAATGTGCCGGTGATCATGAGTGCAACACGGGACAGGGCAACGTTTTCTTGTGTTGTGCATAAGGTCCCTGCGAGTGGGAACTGACGTCCTGGTATCTGTCCATCCATTTGTCCGTCTGTCCATCTGTCTGTCTATCTCTCTCTCTCTACAAAGTGATGTCTAACATCCCTGTTTAAAAAAAAAAAAATCTGATCATAAAAAATTATAAACCCTTTTCTTAAACCTAATATGTATTATCTTTATAATCTGAAAAAAATGCAACTTTTTCCATTTTGAAAAAGTTATTTATTCAGCCATGCAGTTATTCCACAAACAGCTATTGAGTTCTGACCTGATGCCAGTGTCGTCGTGTGCTCAGGATACAAATCTGGGTAGACAGATGAAGTCCGGACTTTCAAGAAGTTTACATGTCAAGGGGGAACCTAGACCATAAACAATTAAAAAAGATAATTTCAGGTAGTGACAAGTCCTAGCAGGAGATTGAAATAAGTTCCTGTGAGAGGGAGGGACGGCAGGTGCAAATGGTGGAAGCAGCAAGGTTACATGGATGGCCAGGGAAGGCGTCTGGGGGAGAAGACGTTTAAGAGGAGATCTGAATGATGGGAAAGAAAGACCTTTTGAAGATGGAGTGTGGGAGCTGGGGAAGGGGATAATGATCCGGGCTGAAGGAACAGCATGTGTAAAGTCCCTGAGGCAGGAATGATCTGAAGCTATAGCTTACGAGTGGAGGGTGGTGGGGAGTGGTAGGAGGAAGGTGGGATAGGAAGGCAGGGACCAGACCCTTGAGGGGATTTGTAGGCCAGAATATGACCTTTGCTTTTATTCTGGTATCAATGAGAAGCTATTGGAGGATGTTTAAGTGGGAGAATTTTTTGTTCGTTTTTTAAAATAACCACATTGACTGTTGTGTGGAGAATGGATTGTGGAGGGTTTGCCATGGTAGGGAGGTGGCCATGTTTGTGGCAGAAAACTTGGAAAATACAGAAATCATTAAGAATAGAATTTTAAAAATTACACAGAATCTTATCTAGAGATAAGCTTTATGAATATTTTATTTTTTCTCTCTGTTATAATGTATAACATTAGACCATACTGTGTGTACCATCTTATAAGCATGTTGTCATAACCTGAAATAGTCTTCAGCAATGTGATTTGTATAACAACAACAACTAAAATGGGAATAACTTAAATGTTCATCTGTGGGGGACTTATTAACAAGTCACGAAAACTATGCAACCAGGAAGAAGAATGAGGAGGAGCGCTGTGCTGATACCAAAGGCACTTCGAGTCACGTAAAACAAGCCACTGAGCAGTGTGTTTAATGTGAACTCCTTAAAAACCACACGCATACACACACACACACGCTCATATATGCTTAGAATATTTCTGGAAGAACATATATGAACTTTTTACTAATGGGATTGGGACTCAAGAGCCAATGGTAGAATTTTTTTATATAACATTTATACCCTTCCTTTTGGTTTTAATTTATTACCATGAACATGCATTACTTTTACAAATAAAGCCTATATAGTAAAAAATAAGTAGGTAAATGTGAGATGATCAAAGGAAGGAGCAAAAGAAAGAAGGAAAACTGATCTTCAGGAAAGGTCGGTGGGTAGGTACTCTTTCCACTCAGCTCTGATTCCCCATCATTACACCTGCAGCAGGAACCAAGCTTTGCCTAATCGGAGGTCTGGGCCCCTACATATGTTATCCATGGACTTGTTCTAGTCTGTCCTCAACCTGTTAATATTTTGTATGCAGATGTTTTTATATTATTATATAAAACAGTAGCCCACCTATTTCAGGGTGTGACAAACACTTCAAAGTCTATTTTACACAGATTCATGGTGAAATAACTTACCTGACTCATTTATCTTAGGATCTTCCTTTCTCATTCAGCAAATACTACAACGAGTACACCCTTTGCAAGGCGCCATGTTAGATGACTCGGAGGACGCAAATATACATTAGACTTCGTGCCTGCTCGCCAGGATCTTACATTTAAAGACTGACAGACAGGTGGGCACCATACATGAGGTTCATTGGCCAGAGATCTCACCTGGATCTCCCAGTGAGGCTAGTGTTATTATTTACTATTATTCCTGATTTATAGATAAGAAAACTGAGTGACAGAGATAATAATTGCCCAATCTCACACAGCCAATAAATGGCAGAGCTATGATTTAAATCTAGATAGTCTGGCCTTAGAGCCAAGTCTTACCCCTAGTCCTTCTCCAAGGACACAATCTGGTACCTGCTTCCCCCCTCGAGGTAGCCTGCTTCCTCATCAATAACCATGTTGCTTGACTATGATGACATCCCATCACACTTTTCCTTCTCACCTGCTGGCCCTCTCTATCCCCTAACGGAGGTCCTGCAAAGCAGGGAGCATTGCAAAAACTCTCATAATACGTGTAAGAAAAAAAGACCATGCAATATCTCGTGTTTTCTTTCTGCATTCTTGTTATAACTCAAGTGTGTTATCTTCTGGGAATAGACCAGCCTTGTCATTCCAGACTCCTCTGGTAGCAGTTTACTGAAACACAATTTTCTGAAATGGAAGTATTTCCACTTTGAAGAGTCCCCCTAACAAATGATGCCATTGGACACTTTTTTTCCTTTAAAATTTTTATTTTAACATCATTTCAGACTTGAGAAAAGTTGTAAGAATTGTACCAAGAGTTCTTGTATACTCTTCATCCAGCTTCTCTAAATGTTAACCTTTTGCTATATTTTTAAAATTCTCTCTCTCTGTGTATTTATGTATATATTTGTATATAATCATATACATGTAATTTTTAATTTTGAACCATTTAAGAGTAAGTGACAGATGTGATGTCCCTTTACTCCTAAATACTTAAATGTGTATCTCCTAAAATAAGGACATTCTCTTACTTGATCATGGTACAATTATCAAAATCAGGAAATTAACTCTGTAATTAGTAATACTATCACCTGATCTACAAACCATATTCTGATTTTGACAGTTGTCCCAGTAATGTCCTTAATCTTCTTTAATCTGGAACTCTTTCTCAGCCTTTCTTTGGGTTTCACGACACTAACATCTGGGGAGACCACAGGCCAGTTACCTTGCAGAATGCTCCTCAGTTGGGTTTGTCTGGTGTGTTTCCCCATGATTAGATTCCTGCTATGAACTTTAGTAAGACCTACCACAAAAGTGATTTTATTCTCTGGGTATCATATCCAGAAGCACCAACGGGTGATGTTAACCTTGTTCACTTGGTTAAGGTCGTGTTTGGCAGGTTTCCTGACTACACAGTCTCTGTTTCTCCCCTGGCGAGAAGATCTCTGAGACTATGGAAAGGCTCTATTCCTTATGCTTTCATCCGTGGTCTTAGCATACTTTGATGATTCCTGAAGATCTCTGAGACTGTGGAAAAGCTCTATTCCTTATGCTTTCATCCGTGGTTTTAGCACACTTTGATGATTCCTGAAGATCTCTGAGACTGTGGAAAAGCTCTATTCCTTATACTTTCATCCGTGGTTTTAGCACACTTTGATGATTCCTGAAGATCTCTGAGACGATGGAAAGGCTCTAGTCCTCATACTTTTGCCCTGTAGTTTTAGCATGCTTTGATGATTCCTGCATGGAGATTATTTTGATAAGGAAACACCCCGTTGTTTAAATTTATGACTTTAGTTGGCTTGGTCCATGAGTTTACAGGTGAAGGAAATATTGTCCCGTGGCAAGTATCTAGGGCTTCAGGCTGCTGTAGAGTGGTCCAGTGGCCCCTGGTGTGTGTATTCTCTGAATAATGGTGTGTTTGATCTCCGAGTCTCAGTTTTTTCTTGAACCAGGTGGGAATAATGATACTCATCTCTAAGAGCTGTCGTGAAGATTAAATTATATAATAGATATAAAAGCACGGACCTCGTATGTTATAGCCGTTCAATTAATGTTAGATAAAATTAAAAAAAAAAATTTATACTATGTATATTCCAGCTATTTATTGCTCCATAAAAAAATTCCAAATTTAGTGGCACGAATAAACAATTTTATCATACAGATTCTGTGGGTCAGGGATTCATGAAGGGCACAGTGAGGATGTCAGGTGGGAAGACTCAAATGCTGGGGATAGGATCAATTATTGCAGGCTCATGTACTCACATGTCTGGCGGGGTGGATGTTGGCTGTTTGCTGGGACTTAGCTGGGTGTGTTGACCAGAACATCTCCACATGGTATCTCTGGTTGCTTGGGCTCCCTCATAACAGAGTAGTTGGGTTCCAGGGTGGGGGTTGGGGAGCAAATATCCCAAGAGAACCTGGGAAAAGCTCTATAACCTTTTAAGATTAGTGTTAGAAGTCATATAACATTAGTTCTGCCATTTACAAAAGTTCAGATTTAAGTGAGTGGAACATAAACCTCATCTCCTGAGGGGAGGTATATTATCAACACATTGTAACGAGAGCAGGTGGGATGGGAGTTAGCGTTGCAACCATCTTTGGATAATACAATCTATCAGAATCCATCTCCCATAAAAAGACACTGAAATCCCTATGAGGAAACTGTGGCTAAAAGTAAAGTGTTATACCCTAGATAACTGTCCATCAGAAGCTTGATATGTAAAATATCCTATCAGCCGTGGTAGAGTGAAGATTGTTCTGAGATGTAGGAGGCTTGGGTTATGGGTCTAGTTTACCATTATCTAACTCTCTGAAATTAAGCAAATCATACGACTTCTATGGGCCTCAATCTCCTTATGGATAAAAATGAGATTGAGCAAGAAGACTCCAGTTCTAGACATAGATAACGTCAAACCACAGCCCATATGTTCTAGATTGTGATCCTTTTGTGTTAGCCTGAGACATTTGTGATTCTCAGTCTAGACAGGACACAGATCAAATGATGTTTCATAGCAAGAGATTGGGGGCAAGAGGAGAGTGTGTTACAATGATATATTTGTAACTGGGACAGTTTTAGAATTTACTTAGAGAAAGTTTCCAACTCTAAAGCTCTTAATTTACTGGAAGTTTTGACAAGTCCACCAGCCAAACGAAGCCATCAGAATAATCGGACAAGAAAATATACCAGTGTTTAAATCGGTAATTTAAATGGGCTTAGGTAGCTACAAATTGTATCAGGCCAGCCCTTAAACTAACTGAGTTGAATAGGCTATGGAATAAGATTCTAAGGATCATTCCTAAATAACGTTGGACCTTTGTGAAAGAAGAGGGGCAGCTGAATTGGTATTAATTGCATTTACAGGTTTTTTTTTAAAGTTCTCAATTTATGTCCCAGGCAGTAAGCAGCATGAAACTATGCTTTAAAATTAATACATTACATGAGATTGGTGTTTAAATTGGGGCGAATCAGTTAATAATTAATGTTGGTTCACTCCTTCAAGGAAACATGAAGAACACAGACATGCTTTTGACTAAACAAAAATATTTCATACATGTGTATATACATGTATTTGTGTATGTACATCTCCATATATTTGTGTATGCACATATGTGTGTGTGTGTGATATACGCGATACACAAATAAAATGTTAGGGTACATGAAATAGAAAAGTGAACAGGATACAAGGAATCCAAACTCCAGATGGATGATAATGCTCCAAGGAACATTGAAAGCTCAAATTAAATGTGATTTTAAGAACTGGAAATGTACAATCTGGTAAGTAATCTTGGGAAAGGCAATAAAACATATAGAAAGATTTGTGGGATTAGAAACACACCCCCCTCCCAGAATGCACAAGTGCGCACATGCATATTCACAATTAAAGAATCACCAGACTCAATATTAATCCTTTGGTTTCCTTTTCTCTTTAGTACTCACCCAATTCTATCTTGAGGTTTTTATTCAGAAAGAAAAAGATATCTCCGTATTTACACACCGCCACCTCCTCACTCCTAGCACATATATGAGAAGGGTCCAGAAATAACACTGCACGTGTGTATTCTGCAATAATTAAAAAGCGAACTTCCTACGTACCAGAAGCATTTCCCTGTAGGTATAGTCAATTTCCCAGAGCAACAGAAGATATAATTATACTGATGTAAATCACAGTGAGATGCCTGGAAGGGATTGGCCTTTCCCCTTCTTTAATTCACTGAAAGATCTTATCTTTTTGACAGGTACTGTCAGGCAGAGCAAGGGGCTGGGAGGCAGGATATTTTTCTGGTAAGTAATTTGCTTAGAGGGGAAAACTAAATATACTTATTGCAAACACTCAAAAGAAGTGAGATAATCCAGCCTTAGCAGAGAATTTTCCAAGTCTTTTCTGCCCCTCCTTGTGTTTCCTGCCCTTTCTCTCTGTCCCTAAGTCTCTCTTTCTCCTCTATAAAACATTAGCTATTCTTTCAGGCCTCATATTTCCAAATTACGTGTATTTTTTAAATTATAGCTACATATATATAAATATATTTATTCCCTGGGTGATGCGTATGGTTAAGTGTTTGGCTACTACTGGAAGTTTGAATCAACCTGAGGCACCTCAGAAGAAAGGCCTGGCAATCTACTTCTAAAAAAATCAGCCATTGAAAACCCTATGGAGCACAGTTCTACTCTGACACACATGGGGTTGCTGTAAGTTGGAGCTGACTAAATGGTAACTGGTGTATGTATGTACATATATATATATATATACACATAACCAAACCAAGTCCACCGCCATTGAGTCGATTCCAATTCATAGTGACCCCGTGTGTGTCAGGGTAGAACTGTGCTCCTTTTTAATGGCTGTGAGCTTTCAGAAGTAGATTACCAGACCTTTTTTCCAAGGCACCTCTGGATGGATTTGAACTGCAACCTTTTGGTTAGTAGCCCAGCGATTAACCGTTTGTGCCACCCAGGAGCTCTTACATATATATATATATATATATATATATTTACACACACGCACGTATTACTTTGCTTCCTTAAAATGAATCCTTGCTGCCAGCTTGTGTGCTTTGCATTGTTTGTATAGAAAAAAATCAACACTGGAAGAAGCCAGCATTATGGGAACTCCTTTTTCCCCCACAAGGTCTGATTTGCTTTCACAGTTGCTTCCTGGTTTGCTGCTTTTGTTCGGGAGGCGTTTCCTTTTGGACAAAACCACCTGGGGTACAATATTGGATGTCTAGGATTGCGTGAGAGCCAGGGCAGCCCACCGTGGCTGGTGGGAGTTAGTGCTGAGAAACTCAGAAGCAGAAAGAGATGTGGCATCAGCCACCCAATTGGACATGAAAAGAAGCCCAAGTTCGGTGGTTTCTCTTCCCCTCCCCTACATCTCTTTTATTTTTTTGTGGCAAAACTTGAAACAAAGCTGGAGTAAAAGTGCTTTTCATTCAGTGGGTGGTGGAGGTTCTGACTCAGGCTTTGCAAACATGACATTGCTTGAACCCCAGGATGAATGCTCCCACAGAATTCTGGAAAAACAAAATTGCCTGCTCAGAGTTGGGAGGTGGCAGCACAGGTGCAGGACTCCTGAGACACTTGAATGGAATCCCCAGAGTTCAGAGAGGTTTTTGAACTTCAGACGCAGGCTCTCTTGATTACCTTTAGCCTATTCGGATAACAGGTTCAGGTCTGGAACTGCTAACACAGAATTCTCCAAAAACGCTCATTAGTATGCATTTTAAGAAATCAGTTTATGTTAGTGAAAAATATAATATGCAGTATAAAGGGCTGTTGAACAGATTACAGTGTGTCCATGTGAGGGGATACTACATACTCATTAAAAGCAATGCAGTAGAAGATACGGAAGAGTTTCATGCTATAGGAAAAGTAGATTATAAGTCTGTGGTCCTATATCATCCCATTTTGGAGATTAAAGAAAGGTAAAAAAGAGAAAAAGATAGATGCGTTTGTTTATGTCAGTTTTAAAATACAGTAACGTGCTTTACTTTTGTAATAGTAAAAATGACAACACAGCTTTAAAAAAGCAGCAGATTGTCTGGTGTTCTTGAAGCTTCCCTTTTTGCACTTGGCATTTGGCATCAATTTTAAAAAAAAGAGAAAAGAAAAATTTGTGTGGCATGGTTGTGGAATGACCAAATAATGGAAAGCACCCAGAAATTCCCTCAGAAATCCTGTTGGAAAGTTGTAACCTTTGGGACTGAACACTCTGGAACCTGGCACCCATGGTCTTTCCTAATTCCAAGCCCATATTAGGGTAAATGAATTCACCGGCAGTGCATGGGCGTAGAGGGGCAGGCCTGAGGTTCCATAAGCCACGGGGGAGAACGACTTCACCACGGAAAGGTAGTAGCCCAATATTTATTGGTATGAATGTTCTGCTGATTGAAAAATTCTAGCTCGAATGTTTGAAGTTATGTAGACCACCGTTCCGAGCCAACATGCTTGTCCGTTTTGGTGTGTAGAGACATTCGGGGTTTGCTCATGACTTTTGCCAATTTTTCACTCTCCAGACTTGCAGTTAGTGATGGATGGTTAGGCTGCTGATTTAATGGATGAATGTCAATGCCACAGGTAAGCCATAGAATCATGAAGGCAGAACTCTGCAGTGTCCGTAGGTCAAGTGAATGGGATCTTGACATCTTTGGTCTTTTCATTATTGACTTTGGTCAGCAAGACCTTTGACTTTACTGGACTAAGAGGAAAGTTATTATTTATTAATGACCCACTGTGGGCCAGGCATTTAACATACCTTGTCTCTAATCTCTGCACAAACTCTGAAATGTAGGTATGAGCGTCTTTCTTTTTACGGACGAAGAAACTGAGGCTCAGAGAGCTTAAGACATTAGGTCTAGAAATTTGTAGCATTTAAGAACCCAGATCTACCTCCCTGAAAGACTGGCGTCATTTCAGAGCTGTGAGGCTGTTCTGTAAGATACTGTGATGGTGGATACATGACATGCATTTGTCAAACTCATAGGACTGGCCAGCACAAAGAGTGAACCCTGATGTAAACTGTGGACTTTACTCAGTAATAATGTATCAGTATTGGTTCGTCAGTTGTAACAAACGTACTACACGAATGCAAGACATTAAAAATAGGAGGAATTGTGTGTGGGGGAGAGAGAGTGTGTATGGGAACTCTCTATGCTTTCTGCTCAATTTTTCTATAAACCTACAGCTGCTCTAAGAAATAAAGTCTATTAATTACAAAAATGGATACAAAAAGACCCAAAGCTTATTCAACCACCCATGCCATGATTTCAATGTAAACACAAATCCCAAGGTCTCAATTGTTTTTAAGTGCCTGTTCAAATGCAGACAGTAATCTATATTCCTTCTTTATGCTGACGCTTCATTTCCCCCCTCTTCCTTCCTCTCATCTATTCCTTTCTGTCTTCCTTTCTTTCTATATCTTTTAAAGAAAGAGAAGTAGCATTTAAATTTAAGAAAAGGCAGCGGGTGGTTTCATTCATTATTCTCTGCTCTGTAGCCTACCAAAGATATCTTTTGCTTTTTTTTTAAAAGTTGTGCGTCTGTAACTTTTCTCCTTCAACCCAGGCTATCATATTGAACTTTTATTTTACTCACAGAAGAATAGAAGGAAGGAAGCTAATATTTCTTGATCTCTTTTTAAAAAGAACTCTTAATTAAGGGAGATTTTAAATAAATACAAGTAGACAATAGTAGAATATGAACCCTCAGGTACCCATCACCACTCAGCTTCAATCCAACAATTCTCTTATTTCACCTAAATCTCCCACTCCCTCTTCCCATATTATTTTGAAGCAGACCTCAGATATCATATCATTTCATGCATAAGTATTTCAGCAGATATCTCCAAAAGATAAAGGCTGTTACAGAAAAAAAATTAATCATATCTAAAAAATAGCAATGATTTAATATTATCGAATATCTAGTTAGTGTTTGAATTTCCAATTGTCTCACAAATGTTCTACCGTTTTTATAGTTTATTTATTAAATCAATTTTCAAGTGAGGTTCAGACATTGTGGTTTGTTCTGTATCTTTTAAGTCTCTAATCTATAGGTCCCCACCCCCTCATCATTGTCTCTCTTTCCACAACATGAAGAAATTGGGTCATTTGACCTGGAGAGTTTTCTACAGTCTGGATTTTGTGGATTGCATCCTTTGTCTTCCGTCTGTATTTCCTGTAAATTTGTATTTGGAGCTAGAGGCTTGATCAGATTCAGATTTGATTTTTGTTTTTTAGACTATTTTCTCTCTTTTTTTCAGTTGGCAAAGACTGCGGGTAAGACTATTTCCTAGGTAGTGTTTGCTGCTTCCTTTGGGGTGCATATTAACTGGCTGTCCCCCTTTACGTGATGTTTGCAGTTGTTGACAAGTTGTACCTAGATCTATTAGCTCGTTAATGGCTGAAAAGTGGTGATTTTTCAATTCCATCATTCCTTCTTCATTTATTAGCAAGAATACTTCTCTAACGGGACACTCATCCTATCTTCTTTTTATTAAACTGCCAGCATATACCAGGCATTTTACATATAATGTTTCATAACTCAAAGTGCTAATATTTACCCATACAATTAATTCTTAGACACTTTTTCTTTGATTGAGATGTTTTCCCTCCTATTTTCATTCTTCTCTTCTTCCTTCCTTTCTTTTCTCCTTCCTTCAGCTCTTTTTTACCCTTCGGCTTTGTTTCTGCAAAGCCAGAGTCACGTCATCATCACTATCAGATCGTAAGCAGAGATGGAGGCTCTCAATACACAGAAACAAAGTTTGAGTGGAGTTTTCTTTTCTTTTTTTGACTGTGCAAGAAAATGTAGCCTTTTCTCAGCAGTACCTGCCACTTGCAACTGGGTTTACTTGGTATGTACCAGGTCTGGTCAGATTTTACTGGAATCCCTGAGATCTGAAGGATAAAGCTCACTCTGGAATTTATGTGCCCAATTTTACCTTTCTGGACTGACTTGTTATTGTTTTCAGCCTGTATATGAAAGCTTGTGAGTAGACAACTAAGCTCGTTGTTTTTCAACGGGTTTAAATCAATGATTTTACTGGTAATTTGTATGACACAAGATACCATCCAACAGGAAGCCAAAGGATGCTGTGATTTCCCACAGATTCTGCTCTTGGTCCACAGAATCACTCCCTGTTGAGACTGAGTGTTTGTTGAATAGGTGAGGCCAGATGTTAGCAGGGAGGGACCTTTGTAAGGCAAGTAACCCCAAAGGCTAGGATAGTTAAAACATGTCACCCAAAGGTCCTGACGGCCCAGGGCTGGGGAAACCAGTCTCCCTGTGGTGTGGCCTGAGGCAGACAGTTTAGGGAAAGGACAATGGAAGAAGGATCAGGAGGTAGACTTGAGTTCAAGTCCTGGCTCAGTCACTCCTGGAGAGGGAGTCTAGGCAAGACTTGAATCTCTCTGAGCCTCAGTTTTTTCATTTGTCGAATGGTAATGGATCTGCTTACACGCTTCCTCCTGACCGCTCCAAGGTTGTTGGGAAAATCAAATAAGATAATTCCAGTGTTTTGAAAGCCATCATGCTCTATTCAAAATGTCTCCATCCATGTTTATTTCTTTTAATTGTGAAAAATAGCAAAATCAAGAAAAAAAATTGAAGACGACATTGTCTCGCTTTCTTAACGTTTATATTTATATTTATTTTTGCATATAGCTTCTGGCCATTATTCACACACCAGATTTCTTACCGATTTGAAGTCATGGTAGAATCTAATTTTCTATTTTGCTTTGTAGTTTACGATTTTATTATAAATATGGTTCTGTGCCACTACATGATCTTCATGATTACGGTTCATTTGTTATAACCATGCTTGAATATTTAAGTGATTTCACTTTCATATAGAAACTTCCACAGACATCTTTGTGCATATGGCTTTTTGGCATGTGCTGAATGATTTCCTTAGGATAAGTTCCCAGGCATGTGATGACTGGGCGAAAATGTACGGGCTTTTTAATGACTCTTAATAGGTTTTGCCATATTGCTTTCCAAAGGCTAGTAACAATGAGGTTGACACCAGCAATGAATGTGTGTCATTTACAATGATTGCTTTAAATCAATTATTCCAGCCATACATATCCCAGGATCCCTGTCTGCCAGGACCTTAATTTCTAACTCATCCATTCAACAGAATTAAGTAAATAAAACAAGGGGACTGTGCACCCTGACTATATGGAGAGATTTATTGCTAAGGATTCTGGAAAAGCCAGCAATTTCTTGTTGTTGTACGTGATGTTTATTGGCTTGTATGATTTTGCAGACTTGGTGATTTTTTTTTTTTTTTTTTTTTTGCCAATTTCCTAGACCATCCAGAGAATTTTAATATGACATTGTGAGGGTTCATTATTGGGAATCTTTTATAAAAGCATATGTAGGAGTAGGATTCTTTTCTGATGCCAGTTTTCAGGAACTTGTCTTTTCATACTAATTCAAGTTTTTGTTTTGTTTTTGGCTGTGGATTACACAGGTTATGTTTCAGAAGCATGACTAAACCTTGAGTGGATATTAAAACGTGTAATTTCAAGGTATGGAATTCCAATAACATCATGCGCAGACACAACGTTTAACTTTTTGAAGGTCTTTCGTGAGTTTTTCTCACTTGGTCCTCACGATCATTTCCTGAGGTAGGCTGGGTGACATTGTCCTCTTGGTTTGGCTGATGGAGAGACTAAGGTCCAAAGACTTGCCTAAGATCTTACCTCCTCTCGGGGGCTGGCACAACCACCTGTCTCTCAGCTCCTAATTCTTTGCACCCAACTGTACAGTTTTCCTTAACAGCCTTTTATATTAGTACGTTTTAAAAACATGTGTTTGCATAGAACTAGCTCGTCTTTGAAAGAGGCATTCTTACAGAATAGTGTGGGCTTTTTCTCTACAACAGTGGTGGAGTGAAGAGGCTCCTTTAGTTAATGCAACAGCAAGAGCTGTCATATGTTGATTGGCTAGTATGTGTTGGGCACTTCTTGCTGTTTTAATCCCTACCGTGACTCCGTGAAGTAGTAGGTGTTATCACTCACCATGATACGTGGGAGGAAACTGCAGCTGAGAGAAGAGCCTTTCCAAAGTCAAAGAGCTAGTCTGGTGGCAGAGCTATAACTTGAACCCAAATCCATCTCCAACTGAATCAAATGAATTTTCATTTGTACCACACAGATTTCCTCAAAGAGCAGCCTATGCTGCTTTTCAAATACTTACTATAACATATATTGATTTTTCTGACTATAAAAATATATCTTCACCAACAAGCATTTGGAAATACAGAGAATTCTATTTAGGCAATGTCAGGTTATGTCTTTTCATGCAGAGCACCTAATCTAAGGTATTATAAACACTTAAGTTTAATTAGCTGTCATCCCAAAGATGAAAGCATGGAGTTTTAAGCCTTCAGTCAGCAATTTCTTGCCCCCCAAACTCCACCTTTTTTTTTTTTTTTAAGCTTAAAGGTTTAACTCATTAAATTCTGTCTGGTTTCTGTACTCTCTAGTTTCGGGTCTTGTAGTTATTTTATTTGTTCTCCTGAGAAGAAAGCAAACACAACAGAAAGAAATCAAGCCCCAACTCGATACAGTAGCTAACAGTGCATCTTAAGTCAACACGGCCGATGTACTTGTACTGACTCAAGTAATTATTTTTGTCTCTGGCGTTTCACATTGTCCCTACTTCCAAAACTTCCTGATGCTTAGACGAGCAACAATGCGAGAGCCAGATGTTTATTGGTCTAGAGCTCATCTTTGGCTTACCGAAAGAAGATGAGATTTACAGTCTTGTCTCCCAGCCCTACATGGTCACACCCTGTCTTTTGACTGCATTTAAGTGGTAGCAGAAAGCGTTCCGCAGGACACAATGGAGCCACTTAGCAGCCGCCCCACAGTTGGAGTTGATATTAGGTTACCATTCTGCATTTCTTTCCTTTTTTTGCTCATGCCATACCTGTTTACAGGAAAGTTGGGACAAGGTCAGGGAAAGTGCGGAATTGTTATCAGCTTTGCTGAGACCACACCTGGATAAAAATTTAGTGCTGAAACAAGATCAAACTTGAGTATTATTTGGGACTTAAAGCAGCAGACGTCACCATAGAGATGAGACTACCTCATCGAGTCATTTTAAAGGGGACCAAACCACAGTGGAAGCAATTTATTTCAACTTGGCTGACACTTCTTGTGGACCTATTAAGTGCAGCTCTTTGTGCTGTGCAGTCCGGGGTTTGCTATAGAACCCATTCTGGCCACAGCTGCGTGTCCCAGCAGGTCAAGTTCTAACTGCAAACACTCTCTTACAATACTACTTATTATCACACTGATCCAGATCTAAGAGAGAGTAGGTCCTGCTCCTGGAGACAAATTCCATATAGCAAATGCTTGATGGAGCAAATTAACCTATATCCTGTTCTGTCCCCTGACTCTAGTGATATAATGATCTTCTGTACTGTTTTGCTCGCATTCTAGCTGCTGGCATGCTGGCTCTTTCAATGAGATTCATATCTGGCCTTAGGAGTTGTCATTAGATGAAATTTATTACTGAGCCTGAGAGCAACTCTCAGATGATTTTGAGAGCTCAAGAATCAATTATGCTTTGACACACTGCAAACTACATTGGGTCAATCTGTTTCTCCTCATTTCAACTAAATTGAATTTACCAAACATTCATTGCATTCCTACTACGTGCCAAGCACAGCGGTTACAAAAACGAATGGGACACGATTCGTGCCCTAAGGAGTTCCTGATCTAGCGAGTTTTGGAGTCTGTCATTTCTCTCTTGCTTTACTCACAGCTATGTTCTACTCCCACTGTTTGCATTTCTGTTCTTTACAGCAGGTGTGGGTGGGTTTTCTCCCTTCTGCAGTGGATAAATTGTCCCCAGCCCTGTTTCTAACTTTGCTGTAGTCTTCTCAGTTCTGAAGGCAATAGTGGCTTTGGGAGGACAGGCATGTGTATCTGGATTTCATGTGTATACGGTTGTCATTATCAGAGAAACGGAGCCAAAAGCTGGTGTACTATGGGTTTGTCAGCGGGAAAATAATTATGCTGTGTTTTCTGAGTTATGGGCAGAAAAGTGGTTGTGATTTTAATTCCCCTGGAGCATTTGGATGGAAGAAAATATGCAGAAGAATCCAACCTTTTCATTGTTGTCTCCATTTTGAAGAGCTCCCCCCATCATTTGCTGGCAGAGAGAAGTATGGCTGTTTAGAAGTTTTAATGGAAACATTGGGCCTGGATCTTTCAGTCTGGACCCACAGATGAGAATCTACATTTTGAGGCATAATTTGAAAGGAGCAATTTGCCTTGAAAACAGGCATAGTTTCCAGCTTCCTATGACTAATGGCACAAGAAGAGAATCTTGTAATCACGTAATTAGTTTGCCATTACTAAAAAATTATTTTCAGAGTCCATGAGATGTGGTTTGCAATAAATTCAGTGGTTCTGTACCAACAACCTAGTCTTTGGAGGTCCACATTTGAAGACAAAGGCCCAATTTTCGATGACAGAGCTATGGGGAATTCTGCTAACTAGGGGACAAAGCTTGGTTTAACTAATTTTCTTTGTATTTCATTTGGAATCTAACCCTTGGGCCAGATTCAGGAAAGTTTCTTGGAGGATTTGTAAATTTTTAACAGATCTCAGGCCCTACTCAAGTTTGTATACGTGCCTTGACTTCATTCTGAGTTTGATGATTTGATGGGTCATATAGCTTTTATAAAATGTTGTAGCTTGTAACACTGTAAACCATGGTTCCAAAACGTCTGACTTACTTTTTTTTAAAAAATGAGCTAAACTGTGAGTAATATTTGTGTTTGAAGATTATTCCTGAGATATTTGAGATTTTAATAAGAGACACTCAAGTGACCCTATATAACAAGTAAACTGAAGAGAAAAAAGGGGCTTTATTTTTTCCTATCAAAACTTAACCTTTTAATTCTGATCAAAAGGGGGAGAATGCAGAACACAATTTCAAATTCTCGTAGACTCCAGACTTCCTGGAGGCATGAAGGTTAGATGAACCTCTGAAACTATTGCCCTGAGATAGTCTTTAAAACTTAAACCAAAGATATCCCCTGAAGGTTTCTTGAAACCAAATAATAGTTTAGCTTAACTAATAAAAAATGTCTGCCTTGAGAATTATGGTCTTTTAAGAAATATCTATATGGGATCAAATTGACAGCAGCAACTTGGAAGATTAGATAAGAACCTTAGGGGGCAATGAGTTTATGTAAATGAAGGAGGAACAACTCAGAAAGGAGGTTGAGAATGGCTACTCCAGGAATGTGAACAATGTCACTAAGTGGTAAATATGTAGAAACTATTGAATTGTATGTTTTGCTGTGAATATTAACAACAACAATAAAATAGACAAAATAAGATAAAAAGAGGTAACCTTTTAGAAGATTAGCTCATGCTGATGATTGTTGAAGCGGGGTAATAGAGGTGTGAGAGCTCGTATTCTTTCTACCTTTTATAAGTTTAAAATTTTCTGTAATAAAATGTTCAACATAAAACTTCAAAGAAAGAAGAGACTGATAAAAATATAAAAGAAAATTACAGAAAGAGAGTAACTTTTAAAAAAACATATTTTATTGTGTTTTTGGTGAAAGTTTACACAGCAAATTAGATTCTCTTTAACAATTTCTATACACACTGTTCAGTGACATTGGTTACATTTTTTCACAATATATCAGTATTTGCATTATTTCCATTCTGGTTGTTCTGTTTCCCTTAATCTAGCTTCCCTGTCCCCCCTTGCCTTCTCATCTTTTGTCTAGGGTAAATGTTTACCATTTGGTTTCATTTAGATGACTATTTAGAGGAGCACAGTGCTCACAGGTACATTATTTATTTTATGGGCCAATCTGTCCTTTGGATGAAAGGTGAACTCTGGGATGGTTTGAGTTCCAAGTTTCAAGGGTATCCCAGGGTGATAATCTCCGGGGTGCGTCCAGTTTCTACTGGTCCAGTAAGTCTGACTTTTTTTTTTTTTTTTAAGGAGTTTGAGTTTTGTTCTCCCGTTCTATCCAGGACCATTTATTGAGTCCCTGGTGAGAAAGGTTGGTAGTGGTAGCTGGACACCATCTAGTTCTTCTGATCTCAAGGTAGGTGAGAGCATTGTTTGTGTAGATTATTAGTTCTGTAGATTAGTTTCTTCTTTGAGTCTTTGGTTTCCTTCTTTCTTTTTAGCTCCAGACGAGTAGAGATTAATAGTTTTATCTTAGGTGGCTGCTTGCAAGCTTTTAAGACCCCAGACCCTACTCCCTGAACTAGGATGTAGAACATTGTCTTGATGGGCTATATTATGCCAGTTGACTGAGTTGCCTCATGAGACTAGGGTGCTAAGCCCTCAGACTCAGTAAACCAATCTCATGAGCTGTTTGGTTGTGTCTAGGAAGTATCCACAACTGTGCTTCCTATGTCTTTATTTTATATTTGAAACTATATGCAGCACACATAAACATGTATACACATATGCCTACAGTTACACCCATACATGCACTTCTGTATATTCATACATGCTGTCCTGGACATATATATGGCACATATCTATGTAATCACACACGTTTTTTAGTTTTTATTACTGTTGTTGCAAAACCATACATCCCCCGATGAATTTTTTCCTCTTTTTTTTTAACGATTTCCACAAAAATTGTTCATTCACATTAGTTGCATTTATCACAATTTGTTAGCCTTCTTGTTAAGTGTATCTATACCCTTCTATTTGTGCTTAAACACTCGTCTTTACTACGATTGTGCTGTGCTCACTTCTTCCACGCTCGGAGCCACATTTCCCATCCCAAAAAGTAACAAGTCTCTAATTTTTGAAGCGTACTTACCCCTCCCCCCATTCTTCTTGGTAACCACCATTGAACATTGGTCTCTCTATATTTAATCTGTTCTGGACTTCTTATGAAAGAGGGATGAGACAATATCTGTCCTTATATGCTTATTTCACATAGCATCATGCCCTCCAGGTCCATCCATGTTATAATATGTTTCACGGACTCATCATTGTTTTTTATGGTTGTGTAGTATTCCATTGTGTGTACGTACCACAATTGCTTATCCACTTATCCATTAATGAGCACTTTGGTTGTTTCTGTTGTTTTGCTTTTGTGAATAAAGCTGCAATGAACGTAGGTGTTCATGCATCTGTTCATGTTGGCAATTTTAGGTTTCTAGGATATATTCCTAGGAGTACGATTGCTGCATTGTAAGGTAGCTTTAGTTCTAGTTATGTGGTTAAAAAGCCATAAGGCCACTATTTCTGGAGCCATTGAATAATAATGATAATAGTTAATAATAATCGTCTTCTACTGAATACTTAATATCTATTAGGACCTTTATGAACATTTTCAGATTTATCCTTCACAACCATTCTGTGACATAAGCAGTGTCAAGATCTGTGTTTTCAGAAGTACGGGACTGAGGCTTGGAGGAGAGGTTATAAGACTTGCCCAGGGTCACGGATCGATCAGTGGTAGACTATATGCCACACAGCCCAGGCTCCAAGGCACAGTTTTATTTTGTAATTGCCTCTTAAAGAGTAGAGAAGCTTGGATGGGGAAGAAGTCTCCATTTAGAGTTGTGTAGATGCATTTCTGTAAAGCTACCCACCATCGTGATAAACAGAGACAAGACTGAAGGTATCAAGGATTTCATTTTACTTTGATCCACAGTCAACACCCATGGAAGCAACAGTCAAGAAATCAAAAGGCGCATTGCACTGGGCAAATCTGCTGCAAAAGACCTCTTTAAAGTGCTGAAAAGCAAAGATGTCACCTTGAGGACTAAGGTGCACCTGACCCAAGACATGGTGTTTTCCATCACCTCATGTGCATGTGAAAGCTGGACAGTGAATAAGGAAGACCAAAAAAGAATTGATGCCTTTGAATTGTGGTGTTGGTGAAGAATATTGAATATGCCATGGGCTGCCAAAAGAACAAACAAATCTGTCTTGGAAGAAGTACAGCCAGAATGCTCCTCAGAAGTACAGATGGTGAGACTACATCTCACATACTTTGGACATGTTATCAGGCAGGATCAGTCCCTGGAGAAGGACATCATGCTTGGTAAAGTAGAGGGTCAGCAAAAAAGAGGAAGACCCTCAACGAGATGGATTGATGCAGTGGCTGCAACAATGGGCTCAAGCATAGCAATGACTGGAGGATGGTGCAGGACCGGGCAGTGTTTCGTGCTGTTGTACACAGGGTCACTATGAGTCGGAACTGACTCGACGGCACCTGACCACAGCAATAACAACACCCACTATAGTGCAGTGGAAACACTTCGAGCTGGACTGACCTCTCCTTGAGTCCGGCCTCTGTAGCTAATGGCTGCAAGACATCAGGCAGGATGGAGCATCTCTGGGCCCTAGTTCCCTCAGGTGTAACACAGAGCACACAGTAGGCATAGTAGCACATAGCAGGTGCTCAAGAGAGCGTAGCCATTACTTTACTCTTGCCTGCTCTTTTCATGTCTGACTCTGTTCCACTGAGTGTCGAGACTGTTCCATCTTTTCCTGAACAAAAAGGCCATATCAGATGGGCTCCATAGTAGCTTTTAGCGATGAGAGGAGGTTTAAAAATTGACCTCACCCTATATGAACAGACTATGAAGTCCAGGCCATATTTATTTCAAGTCAATCTGACTTCTGAACTTTTTTTTAACCACACACACAGGGATGTTTTTATAATTGTTGGTGAGACAATGGTGAATCATCGTATTACCCATGAGTCATCCCACCAGTACTGGGAGAAAGAAGAGCAAGGGGACTTTGGGGATAATCCCAGCCTTCCTCAGAAGTCTGCAAGTTGTTTAGACTGATTCAATTTTTCCCCACTCTTCCCATGAGCCAGATATAGTATTTGGGACATAGTGGCAGAGTCAGGGATACCTACTCTGAGGCTAAGTGTGCTTAGATTTCCTGTTCCAATGGGTCAAAACAAAAACTGGTCAAGTCAGTGAAAAATCAGATTAGCCAGGCACGTTGTTTGAAAGAAATGACTAGTTTAATCAAAACAGTTACCCAGTAACCACTGTCCACCAAACCAAGGAAAGTAAGAGGTAACTTGATGTTCTTAAACGCATCATATGCTGTGTGTTGAGTTGGTAAGAATATGAAAGAAGAGGACACAAAAGACAGAGCAGGGGAAGTTTCTAGGCACCTCGTGTGTCCATGGATCTCTCTTGATTTTCTTCCTCCACATGCCCCTGCACCCCGTCTAGGGTAGTGTGCACTGACTCTGAGTTCTTAAATATCTAATTATACAGGGGTTTTCTCAAACTCCTCGTTAGAGGCAGAGAAGAATTTAGTATTATGAAACAAACTTGTTTTTGTTTACATTTTTTCTTTTTTTATTATTTTATTTTAGATGAAGTTTTACAGAACAAACTAGCTTCCCACTAAACAGTTAGTACCCATATTGTTTTATGACATCAGTTAACAACCCCACAACATGTCAACACTCTCCCTTCTCAAGCTTGGGTTCCCTATTACCAGCTTTCCTGTCCCTTCCTGCCTTCTAGTCCTCACCCCTGGGCTGGTGTTCCCCTTTAGTCTTGTTTTGTTTTATGGGGCTGTCTAATCTTTGGCTGAAGGGAGAACCTCAGGAGTGACTTCATTACTGAGCTAAAAGGGTGTCCAGGGGCCATATTCTCAGGATTTCTCCAGTCTCTGTCAGGCCAGTAAGTCTGGTCTTTTTTTGTGAGTTAGAATTTTGTTCTACAGTTTTCTCCAGCTCTGTCCAAGACCATCTATTGTGATCCCTGTCAGAGCAGTCAGTGGTGGTAGCTGGGTACCATCTAGTTGTGCTGGACTCAGTCTGGTGGAGGCCGTGGTAGTTGGGGTCCATTAGTCCTTTGGACTAACCTTTCCCTTGTGTCTTTAGTTTTCTTCGTTCTGCTTTGCTCCCGAAGAGGTGAGAACAGTGGAGTATTTTCGATGGCCACTCATAGGCTTTTAAGACCCCAGACAGTACTCACCAAAGTAGAATGTAGAACATTTTCTTTATAAACTGTGTTATGCCAATTGAACTAGATGTTCCCTGAGACAATGGTCCCCAGCCCTCAGCCTTCAGCCCAGTAATTTAGTCCCTCAAGGAGTTTGGATGCGTCTATGGAGCTTCCATGACCTTGCCTTGTACAAGTTATGCTGGCTTCCCCAGTGTTGTGTACTGTCTTACCCCTCAGCAAAGTTACCACTTACCTATTGTCTATTTAGTGTGAAACAAACATTTTATACACTTTGTGGAACAGGCTTTCTTCCCACATAAGGAAAGCGATACTTCTTTCCGAGCGCTGTAGTTAATTTCAGCTCCGACAGTTGGCTCACCATGGTGTGGACATGGCCGACAGTAATATGTCAAGTATTTAATTCAGGTTTGGGTCATCCCAGGGAAAGAAGCTGGTCACAGAATTTTTCTACTTAAAACATACTTTTTTTTTTTCTGTAGGAAGTCTTTCATATTCTGTTATTTATGTTTAAAATAGCTTCTTATTTACAACATCACTGTTAAACATGGGCAGGGCAGTAAGAGAAGACAAAATGAATCATTATCGAGTAAATGCACACAGTACCTTCTGAGTCTTATTCAGCAATTTTAAAAGTTTAATCTTTCTGAGAAGGAAGCCATTTGGCTGCTGTGCAGAAACCTCTCTGGTTTGTGAATTAACTAGAATATACTTCATCCTTGCAGCTTGATTTACCAGTTTCTTGCTTCATCAAATTCTCTTTGGCGGCTCTGTGAGTTATGTCTGAATAATTATTTACAACTGGGCCCAACACAGACTTCTTAATGGGCACATTCTAGATAACGGTGAAAAGTTTTGGTGTCTGTATGTCAGGCAGGGAAAGAGGATGTGAAACCTCACAGCTTCAGAAACTACACATATTTTGTTTTTGTCCTCTGTCCGGTGGGACTTACATACAGTACAAGGCAGGTTCCTTGTGGAAGTCACATGTTGTTATATGGAAAAGCCAGACTTTGACATGTGCAAAATCCTGAGAATTATCCTTAAAAATCTATTTTCAGGAAAAAATCTTTAGTCAGCTGCTCTTCCGATACAGGTGGTCTCCCAGGCGGCTGTTTTTGTGTGAACAAGCGAACAAGTGGAGGAATCTGACTGTTCCATTAGTGAATAAGCTGCTTTGGGGGAAAAAAGCAAACTGGATTAAGGTTGGATTTTCTAAGAAAGGGGATAGGATCTGAGACCTGGAGACCGGTATTTGGTTGTTACATACACAATACCCTTTTAGCTATTGGTGCAACTCTTGGCAGTAGATCTGGAAAGGAAGTCTAGCCGGTTCTCTCCCACACGGGAAAAGGAACTGGAGTTAGTGACATGGGAGCCCAGCTGGGTTTGAGGGCTAAGGGTTTGGGCAGGCTGGAAGCCCTGGTGGCGCAGTGGTTAAGAGCTCGGCTGCTAACCAGTGGGTTGGCAGTTCCAATCCACCAGCCACTTTTTGGAAACCCTATGGGGCAATTCTGCTCTGTCCTGTAGGGTCGCTATGGTGGGAATGGACTCGATGGCAGTGGGTTTGGTTGGTTTTTGTTTTGGGGCAAAATTGTGAGGAAGAAGAAGCTTGGTTTTCAGAAAAACTCACCTCCACCCAAGTGCTCAGTGACCTCCAGCGGGGTGGGGTGGGGGGAGCGCAGCCAATCCAAGAGCTCAGTGACCTCCAGTGGGGGAGCGCAGCCAACCCAGGTGCTCAGTGACCTCCAGTGGGGCAGCTCAGCTGTGGGTGCTTACCTGAGCCCGGATCGCTGGCTTATGGTCCAGACCTTTAGAAGAAACAAGAACAAGGTAAAACAAACAAACAAACAAAAGCCAAGAATTAATTTATTTATTTGCGATTTTAAAAATAGTAATTGCTGATTGTAGAAAACTCGGAATGTTCAGTAAAGAGTAAAGAACATGCGTTACTCCCCATTTGTCGCTCAGAGATATGACTTTCTACCACTTCTGGGTGTTCTGTTTCTTTTATACATTTTACACGTTTTGAGTAGGAGTGGGGGTATCACAGTTGACATTTAAGATTATTTTTTTACCTTCCTTTCCATCAGGATTTATCTGTCTTGTGTCTCAGAGTGCTAGAGGTGCCATCAGTTCTGTTATAATACCACATATGTACTCCTAAAAATCTTCATGCTATGCGTAATGGTGCAATGAAAATCAGAGTGATTACGGATAAACAGGTTCAGGGGACAGCATTCGAAAGCTATGTGTGACAAACAAAAAAAATAGGAACCCAATAAAAATGACAGCACAGTTGTACACATTAAATGGTTAAGAAATACATAAATACTAAAAATAAATACGGCCCATTATCTTGAAAAAGAGCTGATGTTTACTTGTACAAGTGGGCATTGGAAGGGCTGTATCTTGTGAGTTATTGTGAAGTGATGGAGAGTTGTCTGAAGTCAGGGGACAGTCGTAATGCCCTGTGCGGATGGATACAGCTCGTTGTCCGCAGTGTGGTACTTGCACCAAACATCACAGCGAAGTGATAGTTTACAGCCTTAGATCCTGGGGCATGCTTTTCTGCCTTTAAGGTATAGATACGTTCAGACATTTGTTTATAATACAGATTCCTATTTTATCAAAATTGAAAATTTAATCCAATGTATAACCTTCTTTGTCAATTAACTTCTGTATCGCTGCTGAACATTCTTTTGTAGCTTTCCCATCTGCATTCGTAGCTTTGCTTAATATCTGAAAGCTTTGGAAACGGTAGTGATGGTTGGAACAACTTCAGCAACCACTGAAAACCAGTTGCTGTGGAGTGGATTCCAACTCATGGCCACCTCAAGTGTGTCAGAGGAGAACTGTGCTTCACAGGGTTTTCAATGTCGGATATTTTGAAAGCTGATTGCCAGGACTTTCTTCTGAGGCACTTCTGGGTGGACTTGAACCTTCAACCTTTCGGTTAGCAGCTGAGAGCATTAACCTTTTGCACCACCCAGGGACTCAAAAGCAACCACTAAACCAATCAGAAAAACCAAACCCATTGCTGTTGAGTTGCTTCCAACTCATAACAACCAGAAAGAGCCACTTCTGCAGGATTTGGTGATTTCTGTTAAGGTCTTTGCACACAGATAGTGGTATCCTTTGTGCTTGGCATTTTGAACCGGCACTTAGACAGGTTTGGGATGTTCAATGAGTGAATGGTTTTGGATTAAAGATTGTGGATCTGTAATGGCCCCAAATGTATGGCTCGTTTCAGATAACACATTTATATTTTAACAGGGACCTTCAGCACCCTAACACTCAGGGGCGACCAATCGCAGGAAGGTTGGAGAGGGTAGCATGGCTGACCACTTCTTCCCTGGTTGAAGCTGTCTTCCTTTGGCCCCAAGAAACCCCATTCTAGTTCTTCTCCTCTAACTCTAGCTGCTTCTTCTTAGATTTCATTAAGTGTTTTCTTCCCCTGCTTATTTTTTTAAAATCAGCATTTCCAAAAGTGCGGTCCCTGGTCAGTCCACATCAGAATCATACAAGGAGCCTGTTCAAAATGCAAACTCCCAGACCTCATATTACCGAAAACCAGACCTGTTGCTATCCAGTCAATTTGGACTCATAGTGACTCGATAGGCTTCATGTTAGATCTTCTAAATTAGAAGCTCAGGGAGTGGAGCCCAGGAATACGTACTTTTAATTACTTATCCCATAATTCAGACTTCCTTTAAAGTTTGATGTCCACTACCTCAAATAACCCACCACTCGTCTGTTATTTTGTGCAACTGTGGTGGCTTGAGTGTTACTATGATGCTGGAGGATATGCCACCGGTATTTCAAACATCAGCAGGGTCACCCATGGTGGACAGAGTTCAGCAGAGCTTCCAGACTAAGACAGAGTAGGAAGAGGACCTGGTGATCTACTTCTCAAAAAAAAATTGGCCAGTGAAAACCTTATGAATAGCAGCAGAACATTGTCTGATATAGTGCCGGAAGATGAGCCCCTCAGGTTGGAAGACACTCAAGATATGACTGAGGAAGAGCTGCCTCCTCAAAGTAAAACAGATCTTAATGACACAGAAGGAGTAAAGCTTTTGGGACCTACATTTGCTGATGTGGCACTACTCAAAATGAGAAAAAACAGCTGCAAATATCCATTAATAAGTGGAAAGTGGAATATACGAAGTATGAATCTAGGAAAATTGGAAGTTGTCAAAAATGAAATGGAACATTTGAAGATTGATATCTTGGGCATTAGTGAGCTGAAGGAGATCTGGTGGCGCAGTGCTTAGGAGCTCTGCTGCTAACCACAAGGTCAATAGGTTGAATCCACCAGCTGCTCCTTGGAAACCCTGTGGGGCAGTTCTACTCTGTCCTGTCGGGTTGCTATGAGTTGGAATCGACTCGACAGCAAGAGGTTGTTGCTGTTAGTGAGCTGAAATGTACTGGTGTTGGCCATTTTGAATCAGACAAACATATGGTCTACTATGCCAGGAATGATAAACTGAAGAGGAATGGCATTGCATTCATCATCAAAAAGAACATTTCAAGATCTATCCTGAAGTACAATGCTGTCAGTGATAGGATAATATGCATATGCCTACAAGGAAGACCAGTTAATAGGTCTATTATTCAAATATATGCACCAACCACTAATGCCAAAGATGAAGAAATTGAAGATTTTCACCAGCTTCTGCAGTGTGAAATTGATCAAACATGCAATCAAGATGCATTGATAATTACTGGTGATTGGAATATGAAAGTTGGAAATGAAGAAGGATTGGTAGTTGGAAAATAATGGCCTGGTGAAAGAAACAACACTGGAGATTGCATGATAGAATTTTGCAAGACCAATGACTTCTTCATTGCAAATACCTTTTCTCAACAACATAAACAGGGACTATACATGTGGACCTTGCCAGATGAAATACACAGGAATCAAACTGATTACATCTGTGGAAAGAGACCATGGAGAAGCTCAATATCATCAGGCAGAACAAGGCTAGGAGCCAACAGCAGAACAGACAATCTGTTACTCAGTACAAGTTCAAGTTGAAGCTGAAGAAAATTAGAACAAGTCCACGAGAGCCAAAGTACAACCTTGAGTATATCCCACCTAAATTTAGAGGCCATCTCAAGAATAGATTTGACGCCACAATGACCGAAGACCAGAGGAGTTGTGGGATGACATTGAGAACATCATACATGAAGAAAGCAAGAGGTCATTAAAAAGACAGGAAAGAAAGAAAAGACCAGAATGGATGTCAGAAGAGATTTGAAACTTGAACGTAGAGTAGCTACAGCGAATGGAAAAAATGATGTAGTAAAAGAACTGAACAGAAGATTTCAAAGGGCGGCTCGAGAAGAAAAAGTAAAGTATAATAATGAAAACTGCAAAGTCCTGGAGTTAGAAAACCAAAAGGGAAGAATATGCTTGGCATTTCTCAAACTGAAAAGACTGAAGAAAAAATTCAAGCCTTGCTTTGCAATATTGAAGGATTCCACAGGAAAAAAATACTGAATGACGCAGGAAGCATCCAAAGAAGGTGGAAGGAATACACAGAGTCTCTGTACCAAAAAGAATTGGTCGACCTTCCACCATCTCAGGGGGTAGCACATGATCAAGAACTGATGGTATTTAAAGAAGAAGTCCAAGCTGCACTGAAAGCACTGGTGAAAAATAAGCCTCCAGAAACTGACAATACCAGTTGAGATGTTTCAACAAACGGATGCAACGCTGGAGGTGCTCACTCATCTATGCCAAGAAATTTGAAAGACAGCTAGCTACCTGGCCAACCGACTGGAAGAGATCCATATTTGTGCCCATTCCAAAGAAAGATGATCCAACAGAATGCAGAAATTGTTGAACAATATCATTGATATCACACAGAAGTAAAATTTTACAACCATTCTCACCCTCCTTTTCAGAGTTGTTCCTCCCTAATTAACAAACTCACTGCCCCCTAAGGTTCCTATCTAATCTTTTGAGGTGCTGTTGTCAATTCGATTCCATGTAGCTAGATCTTGAAAGAGCACAGTGTTCAAGGCAGACACTCTTTACTAGTTAAGCTAAACTATTGTTTGGTTTCAAGAAGATTTCATGGGATATTTTTGGTTTAAGGTTTAAAGATTATCTCAGGGCAATAGTTTCACGGCTTCCTCCAGCCTCCCTGGCTCTGGAAAGTATGGAGTCCATGAGAATTTGAAATTCTGTTCTGTATTAACCGTTATGTGTAGTTGGATCACATGTGGCCTGGTCTCACAGATGCCTAGCCCCTTTGGAACCTAGATGGTGTAATTGGGCATATTTGGGGAAACAAAAAAAAAAAAGAACTCAGTCCTCCCAGCAGTTACTTATCAAAAGAGCTGGCTAGTTTAGCAGTTAGGATAATTCTCAGCCCTAGTGGCTGCCTTCACTACAGATGTTTACTCCATGTATGTTATTATCTTGATTGCATGGTAAAAGTGAAATAATTTTGCATCATGATAAGAGTTTTTATCTAAGTGCTTGTAGGTAAACAATGACTTTAAAGGAAAATGATAGTTTACAGTGTGGTCAAAAGGGAATTATACTAGTTTTTTTTTTTTTTTAAAAAAAACATTCATTCACAGATTTGCCTCATGTCTACTATGTGCTAATGGTTTTTAGGTTGTAAGAATTTTGGGATTCAGAGGGTATAGTTAGTAACTGAAAGTGGCTAACATCCATTATCCTAAGATGCTCCTACGGCCTTACTTCTGTGTGCCTCAAGCTTTCTTTGTACAACTACAGGGCTGCACTGTGAGGAACCACATTTAAAGAGTCAAATATTTGGGTTAAAGGGGTTAAAGGGCCAGTCTATGATATATAACTGGCCTTATTGGAGGTCAAATAATTATATTTCTTTAGTAACACCCAGCTCTAGATAACTGATCATCTACCTACAGATTCATATTATATTCTTTCAAAAAGATTGGTTTTAGTGGCAGGAATATAAGTAAACGCTGAAACTTTATAAACTTATGCATATTTACATATTCATACACATTAAAACCTCGATTGTAATACGATTTATCGCAGCAAATGGGCCCATTAGCAAAGGGTACCTTTCATGAGGTTGCTGCAGCATGCGAGAGGTTAAACATTCCAATGTTCATATTTAGGCTTCCATCTATCTGAAAGTAGATTCTAAAGTGTAGACATAAGTCACTGAAAATATATGTGTAAGCACATACGCATGAAATAAATAAGACTGGAAATTTTGTGACATTAAACATGAGCATTTAGAGAAAGCTGATGTTAAGCTATAGAAATCCATTGGGGCCCTGGTGGCACAGTGGTTAAGTGTTTGGCTGCTAACCTAAAGGTCAGCAGTTCGAATCCACCAGTCACTCCTTGGAAATCCTATGGGGCAGTTCTACTCTGTCCTGTAGGGTCTCTATGAGTCGGAATCGACTCGACAGCACCGGGCTTGGGCTTCAGGAAAATAACTTCTTTGAAGTACTCAGTCTCGAATAGGGATTGGAAACAGTGGTCTTTGGCTGTGCTGACTGTCTGGCCTGACACCTCCAGATATTGACTGAATTTGATGTATCCCGAGGTGAGCATCTTGAATGGTGATGTGTGGATCTTCGATTCATCTCTAACCTATGCTGCTTTTAAGATAACCAGAAACAGATTGATCTATGAAACATGTGTTTACCTGTGTAGACTAGTGAAATCTTATGCTGAGAAAAGTCTCAGTTTTAATAAGCTTTAAACAAAAAATTCTACGTTAGGTGCTAATTAGAATCTAAATTCAGGTGTTAACCTCTTTGACTGAAAGTGCATGTTGAGTAATTGCAGGAAAGCGGCCAATTTCAGGCACAGCAGTAATTACTGAATTAGTAGAAAAGTTCAAGTAGGGCTTCAGATTTCAGATCATTACCGAGCTTTCCAAGGAACAGTTAATCCTGGAATGATTGGGCTTCTCACACCTGTGTGTGCTTGTTTGTGAGTGTGTGAGCGTGAGCAGGGTGAAGGGAGCCCCGCTTAAACGTCAAAGAAATAACCTCACCGATGACCACAGAATTAGATACCAACATCGCGTGTTATTTAAAAACAGGATTTTAAAGACTTCTGAATTGACCTTTAATGCCTTTTTGTTTTACTTCAAAAATAGGAAAAAAATGGCCTCTGTTTTATTTGATAATATACTGTAACTTAATTCGTGCGACTTAGCCTCTTGCATTATTTACTTCTTAATGTCCTATGAATTAGCCTTTAATATGCCAGGGAATACCCATGTTTGACATGTACTTTACATTTCGGGCCTCACTGAATTTGGTTCCTGCCAGGGTTGGCTGAGTCCCTAACCCTACGATAGTGACACCTCCAATGATGTATAAGAGGAAAACAGAGAGAGACCACCAGCTGCCTGCTGTGTTGCTACGGGGCGTGTTGTTCCATCACAATGTTCTCCTCCACCTTCACCTTCACATAAACTCTAACGGTCCCAAGACCCCGAAAGACAAAGTCAACCCAAATTTTCGGGGCACAAAGTAGCTTGTGTCTTCCTTCACTATGGTAACTGTTTCTTCACCTCTGAGTGTGGTTTCAAGTGTTAGCTCTGATTTATCAAGTGCTAAATGGCCTTTAGTCTCGTAAACAGCTTCTTGCCTACCCTAACAACGATGAATTATTACCATCTATTCACTGACCTCAGAAGTAAAACTGTGGACATTTGCAGTACTGGGACTGGATATGGGCATTTTTCATGGAGACTTTCAACTAGAGGGCAAAGTACACACCATCACTGACGCACACCGTATGTTCTAGTGCTTACAGTGGGTGACGTAAAGACACATACAGTAGGCTTCATGCCCTATGGGAGGCTTTACCATCTAATAAGCTGTAAGACTAATCGTTTGTAAAGTTAAATGGTAATACCAGATAGACAAGAGTATCTAACTGGAATAAACCTAATTGTTCATCAGTGTGAAGCCAGGTAAATAAGTTATGGAACATCCATATAGTGGGATACTCTATACCTATTAAAAAGAATTAGGTAGCTCAATATGTATTGACGGAGCCCTGGTGGCATAGTGGTTAAGAGCTCTGCTGCTAACCAAAAGGTCGGCAGTTCCAGTCCACCAGCCGCTCTTTGGAAACCCTATGGGGCAATTCTACTCTGTTCTACAGGGTCGCTATGAGTCGAAATCGACTCGTTGGCAGTGGGTTTGGTTTGGGTTTGGGTATGTACTGACATGTAAAGAGCCTCAGGATATATTTTTAAGAGAGAAAAGAAAAGTGTGCAGAATAATATATATCTCTATATATTATATATAGTTAGCTTACTTGTGTAATTTTTTTTGGGAAATGGATAGCTCTAACTATATGTATATACTTAGGTGTACCTTTTTTTAAAAAAAAAAAATCCTGCAAGAACTATAATAGTAGTTACTTTCAGGAGAATGGACTGGGGATAATTATGGGAGGTTAGGAGCAGGCGAGTAAAGGAAGAATTACTTTTATTTATTTTTTTTGACGTGTTTTGATTTTTGAAATCTTATGTATATATTGGGTCTATTTTTAAAATACAAGTCAATTTTAAAAAGGCATACAAGAGACAGACTATAACTTTAAAAAAAAAGGTGGTAAATTATAAATTATTCATTATCAAATGGATGTTATAGACAGTAAGTTTCATAGAAGTTCAAAAGAGAGAGAGAGATCATTGCTAGGTGAGCTTCTGAAAAATGACTATGATAATATTTTCATTTATGGAACTGTGCCAGGCCCATATTTGATGTGTGTCCATCCATTATGGTCACTATCCATATTTTTTCCAAAGTATCCCCTCTTCGGCCAGGGGAATTCTCTTCAAGTTAGACCTGAGTCCTTCTGGCACAATCACCTCAGAGATCTTTGATCGCTTCCTTCTTTTTTGACAAGATATTCCAGGACCATCTTGTACGTTTCCTACCCCAGATCTGGAATCAGTTCTCCAAAAAGAGCTGGCCCATTTTAGTGGGAAATGGTATTTAGAGACCACAGCCTGGTCATTAGTGGTGCTTATTGCTACTGCATTGGTCATTTTTTCTGGAAGTTTTTGAAGGACAGGCTTAGGGTGTGTGTATATATGTATATGGTAAAATACATATGAGTTCATACTGATACTTTTAATTCAGATTCAGGATTATAGGGTTTTCCTTAATCTCGTTGATCTTACATCTCTATCTTTTTTGGTCATGCTGAAAATTCCAATTCTCAAAGATACCAACATATTACACAACAGTCTCAGATTAATAATACCAACACTGCTACTACTAATATAATTACTGAAAACAATTGTCTTTAGAGTATATCCCACTAAGAACATACCGTCAGATAATTGAGTTGTTACAGTCATTTGGAATAATTCCTGTGAGGCTGTGCCATCAGCTGGCTACACAGTGAGGTTCCTTTGTTTCATTGGACTTTTGATTTTTAGGGATTACATTTTTAAATTAATAATTATGTAAAGTATTTACTTGGTTTCAAAGTCAAAGCTATAAAGCAATATATATTCAAAATGTCTTACCTATTACCTCACTTGCTACAGGTAATCTTAAAAATTTTCTTTTATGATTTATTCTTCTCCTGTTTTATTTGTAATGTAATCAAGTGAGTATTCTAAGAGAAATAGAGCATTTAACTTAATATATCCTGGATATCCTGTCATAGTAGTAGGTAAAGATAGTCTTTATTTCTTTTTATAGCACCTTGCATGACTTTTTGCTTTCTCTGAAGTTAACGTTCTCTTTCTATTTACTTATTTTAAATTTTTAAAAATATTTTTGTAGAAATATTTCTGAATATTACATAATATCATATAATAAATGTTATATGATAATATAATAATAAATATTATACAATAATATAATAAATGTATGATATTTTCTGTGTTTTGATTTTTCTAGACTTTTATTACCAATTTATCTTCACACACTCCCCAGTTTCTAAATCTTTTCTCAGTATATTTACGCACATCAGGTATTCTAAGTTCATCTTCTCGGATTCATTCTCCCAGCTTTTGCTGCCCTTGGCCTGCCGCACAGCTCTCATCCTGCCCTTCACAATCTCTCTTCACCGGCATCTTGGAAATTTCCTCCTTCTTATTGAATAAAATCACCTGCTTTCTGGCCCCCACCTTGCCTTCTTTCTTGCTTTGCGCGCCCATTTTGATGAAGCATAGCTTAACTCCTTTAGCCTGATACTGGGATGAGGTTCATAACTCTTATTCACATTGTCATCTGACATCACCCAAAGCTGGGGATGTGACTGGAGCAACTGTGTCTCACGGTATCCTTTCATATGAATCTTCAATCATGGAATGCCTAAATGTATCTCACCTTGATTCAGGTTCTACCCTTAATCACGCTGGCCGTGGCTGAAGGCTACCTCCTTGACATTTAACTAGAGAATCCTTGGCTCCATGTTCAGATAGTTCCTTTGCCTACTGCAGAGTAGTTTCTGACATAACAGAAGTAAACCCTGGCAATAGACTTAAAAGCTGTTTTCTGTACATGGTAAAAGTATGCAAGGCACCCTAAACAAAGCCTTGAACTCAGAGTGTGATTATTTGCATCAGATTATCAGTGACTTTGTAGGGATGATGAGAGCGTACGACAGGTGTCATATCTTGATGCCAATAGAGCATGATTCTTTCAAACAGGTGAAATAAAATCCCCAGGATGAGTTGAAAATGATGAGGGGTATAAGGTACAGGGGTTTAAAGCAAGCAAGCAAGCAAAGAAACAAATGATAGCACTACTCAACAAAATCACTTTTAAGTGAGAGATGTTTGTATGCATGCATGAATGAATGTAACAGAAAAAAGAGAAGAGATCCACTGACAGGCTTTTGGTGATGTGTTTCAGTAAGTTACAGGGTTTGTGGTTTATAACATCATCAGAGCTGTACAATAGCATTATATCCCTGAGAGTGGTGCAGTTATCTCTGCCTTTCTCTCTCTTTTCTTTGCATACAATGGGGGATCTAAGCCTGGATCCATGCCCTGCCCAGGACATTTCCTCTTTGTGGCATGTGAGCCATTACCAACGCTAAGATTTACTGCTTTGGGGATTGGTTCAGAACAAATGTTCCAAACAGCCGTCTGCCTTGGGCAAGGTAATTTTGGACAAATTCAACAAGACTTCAAAGGAAGCCACCTACTACAATACCGAAGGAGGATAAAGACCTGATTTAAATGAATGTATTTCAATTAGTGGGTATTTACTTTGTACGTTGCCAAGTTCTGATAGCTTTCTCTAAGCCTCAGGGAAATAATATATATGTCTGCTTCTGTTGAGGTGAAGAAATGGGATATATGCTTCCCAGAGAGACAGGTGTTGAGAACATACCAGAAACTCAAACCCATTACCATGGAGTCAATTCTGACTCATAACAACTGGATAGGACAGAGTAGAACTGCCCCATAGGGTTTCCTAGGCTGTAATCTTTATGGGAGCAGATTGCCAGGTCTGCTCTCCCAAGGAGCCCCTGGGTGGGTTCAAACCAACAACCTTTCGATTAGCAGCCGAGCACTTAACCACTGTGCCACCAGAGCTCCTTTTATGGGGAGGAGGAGGGACAAATATTTATGACACTTCAAACCCACTGCCTTTGTGTCAATTCCAACTCATAATGAGCCCTATAGGACAGGGTAGAACTGCCCCGTAGGGTTTCCAAGGGTGTAATCTTTATGCAAGCAGACTGCCACATCTTTCTCCCGTGGAGCGGCTGGTGTGTTCCAACTGCCAACCTTTCAGTTAGCAGTCCAGTGCTTAACAACTGCGCCACCAGGGCCCTGCCACCAGGGCTCCACTGAGAACATGTTGTTGTTGTTGTTAGGTGCCGTTGAGTCAGCTCTGACTCATAGTGACCCTACGTACAACAGAACGAAACACTGCCCAGTCCTGCGCCATCCTCACAATCATTGTTATGCTTGAGCCCATTGTTACACCCACCGTGTCAATTCATCTTGTTGAGGGTCTTCCCCTTTTTTTGTTGACCCTCTACTTTACCAAGCATGATGTCCTTCTCGAGGGACTGAACACTCCTGATAACATGTCCAAAGTACATGAGATGAAGTCCTACCATCCTTGCTTCTAAGGAGCATTCTGGCTGTACTTCCAAGACAGAGTTGTTTGTACTTTTGGCTGTCCATGGTATATTCAAAATTCTTTGTCAACACCATAATTCAAAGGCATCAATTCTTCTTCTATGTTCCTTATTCATTGTCCAGCTTTCGCATGCTTATGAGATGATGGAAAACACCATGGCTTGGGTCAGATGCACCTTATTCTTCAAGGTGATATCTTTTTTTTTAACACTTTAAAGAGGTCTTTTGCAGCAGATTTGCCCAGTGTAATGAGAACATACACAGATCTAAAGGAGAGAAAAGACAGAAGTCCATGAAAGCTGGAGACAATAAATGCAACGTTTGTTTTGAGGTGAAAAGGGTGAGTGTAAGCGTTGTCCCTGAAAAGAGAGAGATCATCTGCTGCAAGACTCTGTCCTCTTTGAAAATAGCTCGTACTGGCTAAAGAAAGCAAAGGGAAGCAATATTTAATATTAATAAATGAGGAAAAGCCACTGACCAATTAAAGGAGACTTGGACCACCAGGCTGACGTGGGTACATCCTGAAGTGCCAGGCGTTTAATCCAATCATTGAGCATGAAGCGTTCAGCAGTAGAGGAAATTAAAGATTAAACTGTGGTGGGAAAAATGAGAAAGCAAGATGCTGGATGTACAGTCTGAGCAGACTTTAATCACATCAAGCCAGAAACAGACCAACAAGGAAATCTAATAGCCCAGTGTTCTCGTATTCATGGCCACAGTCTCATTTCAGATCTTACACTTAAAAGTGAGGTTTAGTGGGAGAGTTGTCACAGGAAAAGATCAGCATGTTCTCTTAGCGTTTCCTCACAGAAAGGAGGGATGTTGAGAGAATCAACCCCAAATGTGGCCAGGAAGTAGTGTACACAGACTTGTGTTTGGGAGGGGAAACTACATGCCATACAGTTCCGATACAACTTCTTTTTGCCCCGAAAAGATCGTAAAAAAAGGGACAGCCAAACTCACTCTAATCTGTGTTCCTGTTTATTTCAGACGGCACACAGTTGAGCAAATAAACTCTCACTGAAAGTCTAATTTGGTCAAGAAGTCCTGTACATAGACTTCTACTTTGCGTGTGTGTTGGGGGGGGGGCGGGGCCACGTGGAGGGGAGCTCAGATTTTGGAGTCCCTGGGTGGTGCAAACTGTTAATGCGCTCAGCAGCTAACTGAAAGCTTGCAGAAAGTCTGGGAAGAAAGGCTTGGTGATCTACTTCTGACAAAAATCAGCCACTGGAAACCCTGTGGAGCACAGTTCTACTCCGACACATGTAGGGTGGCCCTGTGAGCACCACCGCTGGTGTGCAGGTTTTAAAGCCTGGCTTCTCCAGACAATTGCCAGTGTTCTCTCCCGTTGGAAACGCGGCCGGAGCCTCCAACATGTGTATTGCCGATCTCTTCCTGAATTTTGGAATCAAAATCACAGGTTGATGGTTAAAACTTATCTGACAGATGAAAACACCTTCTAAAACTAGCCTGTACACAAAACTGCTCAAATATGCTTTTGATAATGTCGCTATCTTTTGCTGTCTTTGACACATTTCCCGATCTTTATCAATAGATGTTCTGTGAACCAGCTCGCTGTTCTGTGGCTGGTGGCGTATTTCTTCTTGGTATTGTCCTTCAGCATTCCTATAGTTTGAAAAATGTACTAAGCAATACCCAAAACCAAACCAAACCAAACCAAAACCCCACTGCCCAGCTGAGCCAATTCTGACTCAGAGCGACCCCCTAAGAGTAGAACTGCCCCATAGGGTTTCCAAGGCTGTAACTCTTTAAGGAACAGGCTGCCACATTGTCCTCCCCTACCCTATGGTGGCTGGTGGGCTCCAACGGTGGGTTCAAACTGCTGACCTTCCATTTAGCAGCTGAGTGCTTTAACCACTGCGCCACCGGGGCTTCCAAGCAATACCCCTACCCTGTATTTCTGAGGTTGTTGCTATCTGATTATGGGTGTTCGGGCGGAAGTGGGGAAAGAGAAAAACTGGTTTAGGGATGAGGACGGCGACTATTTGTTTTAATCACGCTTAAACCATTTTGACAAGTGTTAATGGTTGAAATGTAGGTGTCTTGTAGGTGTGTGGCCTGGCGTTCCTCTCCCCTGCTGTTTACTTTAGCGGCTTGTCTGTCTGAAAGTTATGATACCGCAAAAGCCTCTGCAGGGTCTCAGAGCAGGATGCGGCACGCAGGCTCCAAAAGCCAGCCCCGGGCGAGCCCTCTAAGCCGCTGGGGGAGGACCCGGGAGGTAAGCGTTCTGGGAACAATGCGGAGGTAGCAGGGGACCCCCGCCTGGCTTCACCTGGATGCCCTGAAACAATTAGGCCACTTTCATCCTAAAAGGCTGTCCTTTGGGAAGATAAAGGGAAATCTGTTGTTAAGTGACTACTGTCAGGTTCTGAAATGCCAGGTGATGCTGATTTTTCATTTCCTGCACCTGCCGTTCCACCCAAACCAGGTTTGCTCAGCACACTTGTTAGCAAAGGAGATCCAGCTGATTGGTGGCTTTTAAGTAAGGAAGCTTTCTAATTTTTAAAAACACATTAGCAAAGGAATTTATTCTCAGATAAGGCAGAGTGAAGGGGCAGTGTAAACACAATGACCTAAAGGAAAGCCGACTTGAAGCCACCCACGCATGCACCCCGCCACACGCACACACACATGTACAGACAGGGGCATGCACACACACATACACACACGCATACACACATACACACATACACACACACACACGGGCACCCAGGTGGGCACGTAAATAAGAGCTTTGAAATAATCAATGTCTTTAATCTGGTCATACTTTGGCAAATCTATTTTTGTCTTAATCATTTCTAAAAATGACTTACAATATTTAAAAATTTCCCTCTTTGATGATCTGATTTGTCATTTTTTGTATACATTACACAAATACAGTCTTACAGTAAAAGATTCAAATATTCTTCATCTCCAGTTCCCGGCCCCTCACCCCCACACCCCACACACATACACAGACACAATCACACACTCTTCTGCCCTTTTCAGGGGCTAACCAAAAGGTTAGCAGTTCGACTCCACCAGCCACTCCTAGGAAACCCTATGGGGCAGTTCTACCCTGTTCTATCAGGTCACTGAGTCACAGTTAACTCAAGGCAACGGGTTTGGTTTTTTTTGTTGTTTGTTTTGGTCAGAAGTGTACTCTGAATCCTTTGAATTTCCTTTCTCCACATTTATATGCAAATACTGGAGGTCTGGTGGTGCAGCAGTTAAGTGCTTGGCTGCTGACTGGAAGTGGGTGGTTTGAACCTCCCCGGCGGCTCCCCAGGGGAAAGACCTGGGGATCTGCTTCCTTAAAGATGACAAGTTAAGGAAACCCCAGGACGCAGTTTTACTCTGTCACATGGACTTGCCGTGAGTTGGAATCGACTTGCTGGCACCCAACAACATACGAAAATACAACTTCTTTGGAGGTTTTTAAAATAAACATAAATAAACATAATATGTCTACTTTTTCGCAAATCGTTTTTTTTTTTTTTGCTTAAAAATATGTCTTGATTTTCCTGTCAGTAATATTTGATTCTTCGCATGTTTTTAAATGGCTTTGTAGTCGTGCTTGGTGTGGAGGTATCGCGGTTCCTTTACTCATCCCTCTGTTGGTGACTGTGGAGGTTTTCTCTCGATTTTTTCTATTACAGTTAAACTTGGAACTTTGTGGGTTTTTTCACATAGGTATGAATGTATTTTTAGGAGAAATTTCTAACAAGCAGAATGATTGGGTCAAAAATGTCAATTTTGCTCTTTTCCAATGAAATTCATCTTTTCATTGATACATCAATTAATAACGTATATTGAACATCTAGGAGCCCTGGGGCACAATGGTTAAGTGATCGGCCGCTAACCAAAGGTCGGTGGTTTGAACCCATCAGCTGCTCCATGGTAGTAGATGGTTATTGTACCGTCCAGTCCATTCTGACTCATAGCGACCCTGTAGGACAGGGTAGAACTGCCCCATAGGGTTTCCAAGGAGTAGCTGGTGGATTCGAACTGCCAACCTTTTGGTTAGGAGCCGAGCTCTTAACCACTACGCCACCAGGGCTCCACTGAATAGTACATGTGAAACATGTTGAATTGGCAAATACTGTGTTGTATATATATTTACAACAATAAACCAAACCAGACCAAAAGCCCAGCTCTGAAGAGAAGCCTCTCTAGATCTGTAGGCGAGTGCAGTCAGACAGCATGTAGCCATCACAAAGGATGGGTGGAGGGTACAAAGGATAAAGTGAGGATACGTTTGTTTATTTTGCCCCAGACGGGTAAAAACATGTCATGAACTGGCTTCAGTCATTCAGAACAAAACGGTGTCTCGGTTTTCATTTTATTTTCCTTTGCTTATTTGTGGACCCCTGGAAGGCAGAGGCCATGTCTGTAGTCCCAGTGCTTGTGACCTTGCGGGACAGTAGATGAAGTAATGACTGAGGAGACAGGCTACATACTGATTCCAGTGAGAAAACATATCCTATTTGTGACTGACTTTGTTTTCACCAATCATTCAAGTTTTCCAAAATTGCTCTTGGAATTGGTTACCGCTATTTGAGTAAAGGAGCCTTGGTGGCACAGAGGTGAAGAGCCACAGGATGATAACCAAAAAAGGTCAGCAGTTTGAATCCGCCAGCCACTCCTTGGAAGCTTTTTGGGGCAGTTCTACTCTGTCCTATAGGATTGCTGTGAGTCAGAATTGACTCAACGGCAACGGGTTTGTTTTCAGTTTTTATTCGCGCAAAAGGCCCTGGTGGCGCAGTGGTTAAGGACTCAGCTGCTAACCAAAAGGTCAGCGGTGCGAACCTACTGTGGCACCGTGGAAGAAAAGACCTGGCCATCTGCTCCTGTAGAGACGACAGCCTAGGAAACCCACTGGGACAGAGCTAGTCTGTACTGGAAGGTCGCTGTGAGTCACAACTGACCAGATGGCACACAACAACATTTGAGCAAAAAGGTTCTATTACAGAGTTGAGGAATAGGCCGTTCTTACGCAGCAGACAGTTGCGTTTCAAGCTCTGGCTGCCGTGGGGAAAGGCATTTAACCTGTATTTTCTTTACAACAACTCAAACATAAAGAAAGGGGCCTGGGTGACACAAGTGGACTGTGATCGGCTGCTCATCTAAAAGTTGGCAGTTGGAACCCATCCAGTGGCTCCGTGGAAGAAAGACCTGGCAAACTGCTTCTGTAAAGATTATAGCGAAGAAGAGCCGTGCAGCTCAGTTCTACTGCAGCACGTGGAGTCTCCACGAGTCGGAAGCTGACTAGACGGCTGCTAACAACGTGGTTCAGGGTGAAGCTGCTTTGCACATTTGCTCGCTGTTGACTGCATAGTTTAACGGTCTCTACCAGCCAGACTCCTCCACTTCCTGTAAAGTCCCAGCTCAAATGCCCCTCTCTCTGTGGAGCTTTTTTCTGTCTCCTCTGTGTTTCCAGACCGGGCAGGATTAGTCAGACCCATCTTTGTGCTTCTCTCAGGCTTTGTTCATACCTCGGTTTTGACAAGCGTTTTGCTTTACAGTTAAGTATATACGGGTCTATCTTTGCTGCAAGGTGGAGTTTCCCAGGAGATTTATTACTTATCTTTGTGTCCTTAGTACCTGGTATGATGCATGATCTAGGGTAGGGGCTCATGAACTCACGATATTCTTAGGACCCTTTTATTGAGCATTATCAACTGTAAATACACTTAAGTCCTTTTTATTGGCGGTGGCTGCTAAGCTGAATCAGTGATGATACGCAGCAAACTCAGGCTGTCCTTTGTGAATGAATGTTCTTGGCTGGGTGAGTTCCCAGGCATCTTCATTGTTAAACACCAGGAGGAGGGGCTGTGGGTGGGGTGGGATGGGACTTGGAGGCAGATGCCTTACTAACACTCTCTCCACACACTCTTACTAAGGAGAGTGGCTTGCTTCTCACCCATTGGCCTTCCAAACCCCAAATGTGTTTAATCACTTATGGGTACCACTCATTAACTGCCCCTAAAAACAATAATTAGGTACCACATTCTAATGTGAACTGATCCATGTTACTATTGTTTCCTCTGCATGGCAACTCGCCCACTGCTGGTATTGTGACAGCTGAATAAAAAGGCCAGTACTATGTGGGTTTCTGTTTTTTGTTTTTTTACCTTGAGGAGACAAAGGCTCTCCTGATGTAATGAGATACTAGAAATCTCAAAAGAGCCAAACAGAACAATACAGATTCCTTTTTTTATATTATTATTACAAAGCCACCAATAAAATATGGGGATTGGTGGTGGTTAGAGCATTCAACCCGTCACTGGGGGAGAAACTAAGCTGTTCAAGGCAACCTGTGAGGGGGCGGATGACCACAAAGGCATATAAATCGTTAGCGTGACAAGGTCTCCAAAGACAGACATGAAAAAACAACAAAAATGCTAATAAGGATGGGCCAATGCACCTTTCCAACAAAGCGCTCCAGTATTAAACCAAAAATTTAAGAAGAGGCAAACCTGTATTAAAAAAAAAAAAAAGTTCTACCAAGTGTTAGCCTGTACATGACTTTTGGAGCCACCACCGAAAAGGTATCTGCTCTCATTTCTCAGGAATTTCTCCATTTCTTGTTCAGGAGGCTTGAAATATGTCAGTGCAAAGATTCTAATTCATTAGCCTGAGGAATTAGCTTTCTCCCACCCCCCAAGGGTCTTCCCTAACTGACAGGTGCCCAGGAGCACTATGGGAGAGAACTTGAACACGGTTGGCAGTTGGGATCCAGACCTTGACGGTTATAACTGATGGAATAGGCTGGTGACAACTCGAGGAAGTCAAGTTCCTGAGGGGGAAAAGAAATCACCCAAAGTAAGGAGTTGGGCATGATAGACTAGCCTCAGCAGGTATACTAGAAAGATGCAGTGTTTTTAGGGGCAGGTCTTTGAACCCAAATGGATCACCTCCCCTGAGAGGGTTGCGTGTCTTGTGAATGAGAGGGTTATAAGGTAAAACTGAAAAATGAAACAAGTATCATTTGGGGCACCAGCCACTTGAAAGAACTGGGCCATAGAAGGAAAGATGGGTTTTCCCGTTGGGTGGAGAGAGATGTCAGGACTGGGAATTCAGAGACAGATGACAAGGAAATACAGACGAGGGAGAACAGATACAGTCACCAGACGTTGCGAATGGGTCAGCTCCCACGTGGGGCCCCGAGGTCTTACCACACTATCAGGCACTGCTCTGAGGGGATGTGTGAATTTTTCAGAATCAAAAGAGGAAGTTTTTGCTTTTGAAAAGGGGATACTCAGGTAAAAGGATGGAACATAGTGAGCAACAGTACAGGGTCATGGCATGACATCTCCAATCGTCTCATGCGTGGGAAAGCTGGACAATGAATAAGGAAGACCAAAGAAGAATGGACACATTTGAATTATGGTGTTGGCAAAGAATAGTGAATATACCATGGACTACCAGAAGAATGAGCAAATTTGTCTTGGAAGAAGTACCGTCGGAGTGCTCCTTAGAAGCAAGGATGGTGAGACTTCGTCTCACTTACTTTGCACATGTTATCAGGAGGGACCAGTCCCTAGAGAAGGACATGGTGCTTAGTAAGTAGAAGATCAGCAAAAAAGAGGAAGACCCTCAATGAGATGGACTGACACAGTGGCTGCAACAGTCGCTCAAAAATAGCAATGATCATGAGGATGGCGCAGGACTGGGCAGTGTTTTGTTCTGTTGAACACAGGGTTGCTATGAGTCAGAACCAACTTGATGGCACCCAACAACGACAACAACCAATGGTAAGAAAACTAGGAATTTAGAGAACAGCTTTGTGGGATGAGAATAAGAAGGGGCTTAGAGGAGCCTTACTTGAAGAATCTTAAAGGCGGTCAAAATTTAAGTAGCCGGAGGGAGAAACACTGGGGGCAAAGAGACCTAAGAACGGAGATGTGGCTGGATTGTGTCTGCACCTTTGACAACTTGGTGTCCCACCTATTATAATCATTGTCCTTACTTTGGGGTTTTCAGTATCTTCTCCAGCTTTCTAGAAGTCACCATGAGGGGCTCTGACTACCTAAGAGAGACTCATACCCACCACCATCCCCACTACAGCAACCTCATTACCGCGTTCCTCCAAGATGGCCACTCCTGAGGAGGAAGACCACTGAGCCTCTCAGGAGAGAAAAAAACCCAAAGGACCATTAGCAACTAACTGAAAACTGACGTTGAAAGGCAAATCTTCAGATCTGGAGTAAGAATCTTAACCTAAGTGTGAAGTAAAATTCTTGAAGGGAATGAACTTTTCTGAGGTAGCAAGAAAGCAGTTAGTAATTTTGTCAACGTGTCCATTTGTGTAATTCGTATGAGTTCACATTTTACTACCAGAGATGAATGCCTTTGCCCTGGTTCACTTTTGGGTCTGTCTTAATAATAAGGGCATTGTGAAGCGGAGGTGCAAAATATTGACAAGAGAATTTTCAGATAGGTGCTATTCCCCACTGGTGCTACTGGAAAATGAGGCTCAGTGCAATATACATTGGAGAATTAATACTTTAGGCAGGCAGATTTATACTTTTCTGCTTAATTCAGGATAGAAGAATGTACTATGCAATGAAAGTAATTTTATCCTAGTGCCATCTTGTTCCTTTGACAGAATACAGTTGGCTCCAAGTGAGGAGGTGAGAAGTAAAACATCAGGTGTGTGGTTTGACATGCTCTCTGTCCTCAGGTAGTCCACACTGGTAGTCACACTGCTCTGTTCTGCAAACCTCCTTTCCCCCAGAATTTTCCAAGCTGGATCTCAGTGCGCTTGAAGTGTCAGGTGGATGAAAGTCTGTTGCCTTTGCAAACTCAGCCCTCCCACAACACCCTCTTCTTGGCTGTGTTTCTGAATCTGGAGATTGAGCAGCCGAATACCAGAGATGCTGTTAAATGAGTGTTTTTGGGTTTTGGCTTCACAATTGGTTTAAGATGTCATGTTTGAAAGGAAAGGTGACAATGGCCACCACTATCATCATCCCGACTCTACCACTCCTCGCTAAAGATCAGCCCCAAACAGGCTTCTGGGATTTCCAGGCAACTGGCTTATCAAAGATGCTGCCAATTGTAAACTTCAAGTTTCTCTGTGTCCTACTCTTATTTCCTGTCTGTCTGTCTACCTACCTATCTACCTCTTTCTCTGTCTTACAGTCCACAGTAACCTTGTGGCTGTAGTCTCCTGTGATCACCCAGCCTGGGAGGGTACCTCCCTGTGAGACCAAGCCTTTCAGAGTGTGTCCTGTCACCTGGATCTCCTGGCCCTGTGCCGGTTCAGGTGGGCCACGACAATGAACTGTAGGTTTGGGAAGGAGCTTTGCTTTTGTGCTGTAGCTGCTCCATGGACATAACTCTCTAACCCCAGTTTACACTGCTTTCAGTCTTTTCCATCCATTGCCTGATGGTCAGACACAGAACCAGGGGGTCAGAGAGGAATTAAGTCCCTCCTTCTCTCCTCCTCCTGGCTCCTCCTCTAGGCGTAAACCAAAAAACCAAACCCATCTCTGTCCAGTCGATTCCAACTCACAGTGACACCGCAGGACAGAGCACAACTGCTCCATAGGCTCTCCGGGGAGCGGCTGGTGGATCTGAACTGCCAACCTCTTGGTTAGCAGCCGAGCTCTAGGAATATCAGGGAGAAAATCATGGGATTCAAGGTTAAGTGAGGTGACTACTGATTTCTCTGGAACTCTTTTTCCCCTCAGGACTTTTAGGCGGAGTAACATGCGTGGTTTGTTTGCGGCTGCATGCATCTTACAGCCGGAAGTGCTCAGAGCTGTGTAGGAAGTTAGGCCATCAAGTGAGCCATTGGCCTGGGACGTAGACACCGGTGTGGGGATTGAGGGTCTGCAGCTTAGCAGGCGGTAATGAGTTCATTAACATAGAGAGGAACATGCACAGGTTTAAAAAAAGACCGGAAGTAAGTGGACGGGAGGGGTCACAGCGGCATCGTAAGATGATAGTTGATAGTTTTCGTCTTTGTTTTTCTGCCCTTCCAGTCCGCAGAGAGCATGTGTTATCTTTGTCAACAGAGGGGGAACGTCTTTAAGGAGAAATAGTGTAGGGGTAGGAATTGTGTGCTGCTTTCTTTCATTTCACCGTTGTAGTTCTGACTGCATAGTAGACACCTGGCCTGTTGTACACCTGGGTGGCCATCTGCCGTCTTCTGAAATGCCTGTTGGCAGAAATAGTGGAGGCTTGGAGACCTGGGAGTGGGGGTTGGGAATGAGTCCCTGAATGAATTCCTACTCTGTGGAATCCCGTGGGCTTGCCATGGTAATCCAGCCATGCTGCTGGCAGAAGTGTCTCCTAGTTAAACTTTTTTCTTTAATATGCTAATTTTGATAGTTGAATCATAAAGTTTTAGACCTTGAGAATCATCTGTTTCATTTGCTCATTTTTGAGCGGAACCAGGATAAGAGCTTGATGATAATGCTATTTCTTAGCAAGCATCTGCTATGTGCCAGGGACAATACTAAGCATTTTATGTAGACTACTACTATTTTTTTAAACATAAGAATACTATACATTTAGACAGCACACATCATTTCACAGAAATTTTTTAGTGTTATCTTAAGATACTCCAACAACAATAATAATAATAATGATATGCAGTAATAATTAATGGTGGAACACTTACAGTTAGTCCATGTTTCACAGAAAAGGAAACTGAGATTCAGAAAATTGTCTGGCTCAAGGTCACCTAGCCAGCTGAATAGTGGAATGCCAGCTCCCAACCTCCAGGCCAATATATAGATTTTTTTTTAAATTGCACTATCAAGATAAGTATTATTGGTACCTTGATGTTAAAGACAAGGAAGTCGAGGCATAGGAATAAAGTAACTCATCTCCAATCACCCAAGTAGTAAGAGTTTAAGCTAGGTCTTGAACCCATGTCTGTCTGATTCCAAAATGGACTCTTGCTATGACACAATTCTGCCCCCTTATTTCCATTATGGGTGACCTGGTTCCCAGTCTTAGAGCTTTATCTCTCATCTTTCACGTATAAAACTTGAGGCTGTTTTTGCTTCTGAGAGCAGAGGAGACCTACCCCCAGATTACATCCCTCTTGCTGGGGCAATCTGGTGTTGGCATGAAGAAATCCCCACTTAAATACCCACACTCGCTCTTCCTCAGAGCAATGTTGCCTAGCCCTCCGCCTGAGCTCAGACTTGCTTTCATGTACGCACCCACTTCCCTTTCATTTTGAGCGTTCCCATTCACAGGCTGTGGGAATATCCAGCCGGAGTGAGGGTGTGGTGACCCGCACCCCAGCCACGGGAAGGGAGCCGGGAGGGGAGTTGCACCCTTAGGCCTCTGCTGATGGCGGCTCAGGCAACCTCTTTGAAGAGTATTGACCCTTCTGCCCTCTGACTGTAGGAAAGCTGGGGCTGACGTGGTCTGTGGGGAAAAGAGTCTCGAGGACTTCATGAGGAGAGGGCTGAGGGGAAGCAGGGCAGACAGGGCATCCTCCTCTCTTTAAGAGAGGTAAACACTTTGAAGTCTTGAAGGGGATCAACTTAGAATAAATTCTCCACGTTTCAGACTGGCTAGAGGCGTTCTGGTTAATCAAATATTCTTAACAAGGGTGACGGTGTGTACTACACGTGGCTAAATACTTTTCCAGGGATTATAACATAATAAAGGATGGGTAAGGCCCAAACTGCACTAAATAAAATTAAATCTTTCTTTGATGATTCATAGGGCCTTGAGGATCCCGTAGTGCCGCAGGGTCGCCATTATGTTCACCGTCATCCTTGATGAGGCAGGCAGCTGTATAAAAACACCGAGGTAAAGTTAGAGGCCTCGTACCCAGCCTGCCTCCCTGGGTGGCCCTGGGCAGGTGATTTGACCTTGGAAGCCTCAGGGTCCCCTTGAAAAAAGTATGGCACCATTACCTCATAGGGTTGTCATGAGGATCAAATGAGACAATATCCGAGAAAGTAACTGGCAAACTGTAGAAAACGATGCTTATAAAGGATATTGTTGTCGTTGTTTTTCTTAGTATTAAACTACGAGGACATCACGTTGGTGGTTGATGGCGAATTCTATTGAATGTTTTCTTGTAAAGTGCTTCAGAGTAATTTACTTTAGTCTTCTTTCAAGGAAACATGGCCTCCTTAGCTGCAGAGCTTGCTGGGAAGAGCCATTTAGGCAGAGGCCAGGAAGAGTGTTTTAAATATTGTTTATAAAATGCAAACAAACTCAAGAAACCAAAACAGCAGTATAAAAGAGTATATCACAAAATAAAAGCTCCCTCTACCCTCCTTGGAGTTTCTGGGTGGTGCAAACAGTTAAGGGCTCAACTGCTAGCTTAGAGGTTGGCAGTTGGAACCCACCCAGAAGCACCTTGAAAGGCAGGCCTGGTGATCTGCTTCCGAAAGGTGACAGCCTTGAAAACCTTATAGAGCAGTTCTCTGCACATACGGGGTTGCCATGAGGCGGAACTGGCTCCATGGCAAACACCACCACCACCAACTACAACTGTGCCCCTCGGGGACCTTACCTTCTTCCCCAGAGATAGACCTTATGTAGTTTAATGTGTGTGTGTGTTAAATCGTACTATTCGTTATTGTTCTATGACTGTTTTATCACTTAACAGTGCATCTTGGGGAACTTTCTGTATCTACACTCATTCTTTTTTACAGCTGCATGGCCTTTCATAATATAGAGAGTTTTGCTTCGTTTTACCGTTGCCCTGGTGGTGAGCATTAAGTCAGGTCTAGTTTTTCTATGTCGGACAGTGCTGCAGTGAACATAGGATAGTATTTGTGTACTTAACTCGGTTGTTGCCAGTCAGTAATTTTTTACCTCAGGTTGGTTCAACACATACTTCCTCAAACAGACTCCTCTTGATCGATGCCTCCAAAGACAGCATCAAATATGAACAGAACAAGTGATTTTTTTTTTTTTACCAGTTCAGTGATTTTTAGTAAATTTATACCCTTATACAACTTTCAGAAAACCAAACCAAACCCGATGCTGTTGAGTTGATTCAAACTCATAGTGACCTCATAGGACAGAGTAGAAGTGCCCCATGGAGTTCCCAGGGAGCGCCTGGTGGATTAGAACTGCTGACCTTTTGGTTAGCAGCCGAACTCTTAGCCACTGCGCCGCCAGGGTTTCCATACAACTTCCACCACAACCCATTTTTAGAGCATTTCCATCACAGCCAAAGTTCCCCTGTGTCTTAGTTAGCTAGTGCTGCTGTAACAGAAGGTAGCACACATGGGTGACTTTAAAGAGCATACATTATTTTCTCACAGTTCTGGAGGCTAAAAGCCCAAATCAGGGTCTCAGCAACATCCATTCCTTCTGTAGGCCTCTTTCCTATCTTCTGGCGACTTCCGCAATCCTTGGATTCCTTGGCTTGTAGATGCTCCTCACGTGGCATCTGTCTTCCCTCTGTGTGTACCTTTTCAGCTCATTTGATAAGACACCGGTCAGCACTGATTAGGCTTAGGACTCACCCTTGGCTGATATGGCCTCATTTACATAACAAAAGAAAACTATTTCCGAACAGTGCCATATTTACAGGAACAGTAGTTAGGACTTAAGCATAACTTTTGGGGGGACTCAGTTCAATCCATTACACCTCATACCTGTTTGCTATCAAGCCCCAAACCCACTCCAGCCATTGGCGACCACTGGTAAGACTTCTATCTTTATAGTTGTGCCTTTTCTTAGCAATTTCATGTAAATGGAAGGATACAATTTGTACTCTTGTGTCTGGCTTCTTTTAATTAGAAAAAAAATTTTTTTTTGAAGTTTCACCATGTTGTTGTATGTCGCAGTTATTGCTGAGTAATATTTCATTGCATGAATATATCGTATTTTGTGTATTCATTTGGTTTGTTTCAGTTTGGGGCTATTTTTTAATTTTTGCGTATTATGAATAATGCTTCTATGAACTTGTGTACAAGTTTTTTTCCCCTGAATAGTCTTTTATTTTTTTAATTATGGTGAAAATATGCACAACAAAACCTTCACCGATGCAGCCATTTCTACATGTGCAATTCAGTGACATTAATTACCTTCATGTTGTGCAACCTTTGTCGCTAAACTTTTCCCAATTTTTCTACCACCATCAACATAAACTCAATGCCCCCTAAGCAAAAACTCTCCCTTTCCACCTCCCTGGTAACCACGAATAATCTTTGGTTTCTAGATATTTGCTTATTTCATGTAAGTAAGACTTATTTTGCTCAGTCTTAAATGTTTTCAAGATTCATCCATGTTGCGGCATGCATCAGGACTTAATTTCTCTTTGTGATTGAGTAATGTTCCATTGTATGTATGTACACATTTCGCTTGTCCATTCGTCTTGTGATGAACGTTTTGCTTGTTTCCACCTCATGGCTATTGTGGAAGGTGCTGCGGTGAACACTGGTGTAAAGGTTTCTGTTGTTGTTCGTGATTTCATTTCTTCTGGGTGTATATACCTAGGTCTGGGATTTCTGGGTCCTATTTTATGCTCACCTTTTTGAGGAGTGGCCAAATGCATGTATGTATTCTCCACAGTGGCTGCACCATTTTACATTCCCACCGGCAGTGGATGTGGGTTCCAGTTTCTCCACAACCTCACCAACATCTGTTTTTGTTTTTTTTTCCGTTTTTTTGATCATTGCCATTCTAATTGAGGTGAGGTGGTATCTCACTATGGTTTTGATTTGCATCTCCCTAATGACTAATGACGTTGAGCGTCTTGCTGTGTGCTTGTTGGCCGTTTTAATATCCTCTCTACGGTGAAATGTCTGTTCAAGTTCTTCACCCATTTTTTGATCAGGTTGTTAAGTTGTAGAAGTTTTATATGTAATTTTGGGTATTAAACCCTTATTGGATATATGATTCCCAATGTAAAAATTTTTGTAGAAACATATGTTTTCATTTTCCTTAGTTAGATACCTAGAAGTAGAATTACTGGATCTTACAAGCATGTGTTTATGTTTTACCTTTTTAAAAAAAGCTGCCGAACTCTTTCCCCAAAGTGCTTGTACTATTTTTCATTGCCATCGTAAATGTACGACGGTACTGGTTTCTCCACATTCTCACCAACACTTAAGTTTTGTCAATCTTTTTGATTCTATCCATTCTAGTGGGTGTACAGGGATATCACATGGCTTTATATTTTCCTAATGACTAATGATGTGGGCATATTTTTATGTGCTTATTAGACATTTGCATATGTTCTATGGTGAATGGCTTATTCAAATCTTTTGTACCTTTTTATTGGGTTGTTTGTCCTTTTATTATTGAAACATGTTTTTTAATATATTCTGGATATAAATCTTTTATCAAATATATGGTTTACAAATACTTTCTCCCAGTCTGTTGCTTGTTTTTTCATTTTCTTTTAAATTTTATTGTGCTTTAGGTGAAAGTTTACAGCTCGTTTCTCATTCAAAAGTTTATACACATACTGTTTTGTCACACTGGTTGCAATCCCCACAATGTGACAGCACGCTCCCCCTTTCGACCCCGCGTTCTCCGTGTCCATTCATCCAGTTTTCCTGTCCCTTCCTGCCTTCTCGTCTTTGCTTTTGGGCGGGAGTTACCCATTTGGTCTTGTATATTTGATTGAACTAAGAAGTACGTTCCTCAACGTGTGTTATTGTTTGTTTTATAGGCCTGTCTAATCTTTGTCTGAAAAGTAGGCTTCAGGAGTGGCTTCAGTTCTGAGTTAGCAGGGTGTCCAGGGGCCATAGTCTCAGGGGTTTCTCCAGTCTCTGTCAGACCGGAGAGTTTTGTCTTTTTTTGTGGATTTGATTTTTGTTCTACATTTTTCTCCCGCTCTGTCTGGGACTATTGATTGTGATCCCTGTCAGAGCAGTTGGTGGTGGTAGCCGGGCACAATCTAGTTCTTCTGGGTTCAGACCAGTGTAGATTGTAGTTCATGTGGTCCTTTAGTCCTTTGGACTAATATTTTCCTTGTGTTTTTGGTTTTCTTCATTTGTCTTTGCTCTGGATAGGGTGGGACTAATAGTTGTATCTTAGATGGCTGGTCGCAAGCTTTTAAGACCCCAGACACTACTCACCAAAGTAGGATGTAGAACATTTTCTTTATGAAGTATGTTATGCCAATTGACCTACATGTGCCCTGAGACTATGGCCCTCAGCCCCAGCAACTTGGTCCCTCAAGGTGTTTGGATGTGTCTAGAAGACTTCTGTGACTTTGCCTTGGTCGAGTCGTGCTGACTTCCCCTATATTGTGTGTTGTCTTTCCCTTCACCAAAGTTGACACTTGTCTACTTGTTAGTGATTTGTATTTTTTCATTTTCTTAATGGTGGCTTTTGAAGAATAAAATATTTAATTTTGATGAAGTCCAATTTGTCAATTTTTTCTTTCATAGTTTGTGCTTTGGGTATCATAACTAAGAAATCTTTGCTTAACTCAAGGTCACACAATTTTTCTCTATTTTCTTCTGAAACTTTTGTGAAAGCAAAGTGATTTTATAAATTATTTCAAAGCACAGATGACACGAATGTTCTCCAGAGGCCCTTCCTAAGCTGACGTCAATGAGGCCGTGGAGTTAAATCTACAGGGCAGGTCTTTCCTGCCTTTCAATGTAGTTTTCACAGGCTGGCTAGACAGTGTGTTTGCCATCAACCAAAGTGGCCTTTACTATTGAGTCCTCAGACACTTTTCCCAAGAAAAAAAATGTAAGACCATATTTATTTAGAAGAATGAGGAAAGGTTTCCTTGAGAAGGTAACGTTTATGATGGTAATATTTCTGTTATGTACCACGAATAGGATGTTCTCAGTGTGTTATTTCATTGATCACATGTGCCGGGCAATTTCTCTATATACCAGAGCAGGGAAAAGGCATTTACTATTTACTAATGGTTTTGGCATGATCATAGTTCTAACTGCTTCTCTTTATTCCCGTTAACTTACTTTATTTCTCTAGGCAATGATGCTGCTATTTATTAGCCATTAACGAGGCTCTTTGACCTAGTGTGTGTGCACGTGTGTGTATGCATGTGTGTATGTGTGTGCCTGTGTGTGTGTGTAGTGAGTGCTCAGGAGCCGCATTGCTCCTGATTATTGGGAAAAGTTGAATCTCATTTCTTTGACACCTTCATTGGTCATAATACATAAACGTCCTCATTTCTCATTTAAAACTCTTCGGGCCAGAAGTGTTTTAGATTTCATAGTTTGGGGATTTTGGAAAGATAGCAGAGTGAATATACTGAATATAAAGAACATCCCCAGGGTGTCAAGATGACTAATATTTTCTAATATGGACATGTTAATATTTTAAAAGATCTCAGATATTCACTATATGTGAAAGACTGTAATTAGCTTCGTATCAGTTCAGATCAGATTTTGCTACTATTTCAACTAAGGTGTGGTCTGTTTTGGGGGCAAAAGAAGTTATAAAAAGCTTTCCACTTTAGAGCACTTTTGGGTTTCAGCATCAAGGGTAAGGGCTGGTGGATCTGTATTGCCTTTCCTGGGAACACAGCACTCAAGTCTCTGAGTGTGTTGGGTTGGCTTCCTTGGTCTTAGTTGACAACTGGTTCTGCATTGGGACCTGCTGTGAGTGGCTTCACATTCCAGGAGGCCCAGGGAAGCACTGACTTTGGGGAGACTTGGCCAGGCTTTCAGCCTGAGAGGGTTTTCTGAATGAACATCTTGAAGACAGATAATTTCTACTGTGTACAGTCCTACGACAGATACTGTTCTCTTCCAGGGGAAGGTATGCTGCCATCTGAGATCAATATATGCTTTAAAAAAACGTTTCTTCATCCCCTGCTAACTCCAGTGCAGCATCTGATTCACGGCATAGGTGCTCAGTCACAGATGCTCAGTAAAGATCCTGGATCTGGGGGGGCCCAGGCTCCTGGCTTGGGGTGAAATTATGCTGTATAGAATGGAATTGAGTCAAGCTGTGATGTATTTGAATCACATTGAGAGCTAGATTATATGATCAATGGCAGCTCGGAAGCACATCTTAATCACCGAGCACTTTGGCACTGACCTGACTATGCCGCCTATGCACGATCGTTGACCTGTGCGTCCAGAGAAAATGAGCGCCTCCTTGATGCCCACAACTTCCTTCCTCACAAGTAGGAAGAGTCTGGCACTTCATTTACTGGCACTTTAAGAAAAATTGCAAAGACAATACATACTCATTATAAAAAATTTACACAAGTAAATTATATACTAAAGTTAACGTAAATATATAGAGTGCGAAAGTAAAAGCCCCCCAGTGGCACTCCCCTACCCCTTCCTGCCACGCCCCTCAGAGGTCACCAGGGATAGGACTTTGGTGTGTATCACTCTAGGCCTTTTGTTTTGTAACTACGTACATGCATGCACAAACTACATGCATAGGCGTCTTTATAGATAAAGGAGATCACACTCTTCAAGTTGTCCTGTCACTTGCTTTTCTTAAAAATCTATCAGAGACGTCTTTCCTTGACACTACTATCCTTTTTGGTGGTGACAGAGCATTGCCAAAACTGTAATCAGTTTCTCAGTGAAAAACGTTTAGGTAACTTTTTTTTCCCCCAATATAAACCGTGCTTCAGTGACCTTCCTTATTCATGTATGTCTTGGTTATCTAGTGTTGTTAATAACAGAAATACCATAAGTGGATGGCTTTAACAAAGAGAAATTTATTCTTTCACAGTCTAGGAGCCTAGAAGTCCGAATTCAGGGTGCCAGCTCCAGGGGAAGGCTTTCTCTCTCTCTCAGCTCTGGGGGAAGGTCCTTGTCATCAGTCTTCCCCTCGTCTAGGAGCTTCTCAGCACAAGGACCCCAGTTCCAAAGGACGTGCTCTTCTCCTGACTCCGCTTTCTTGTTGGTAGGAGATCCCTCTCCTCTCTGCTCACTTCTCTCTTTTATGTCTCAAAAGAGATTGACTGAAGATACGATTTAACCCTGTAGACTGCGTCCTGCCTCACTAACATAACTGCCTCTAATCCTGCCTGATTAACATCATAGAGGATTTACAACACGTAGGATAATTACATCATATCATAAAATGGAGGACAGCCACACAATACTGGGAATCATGGCCTAGCCAAGTTGACACACATTTTTTAGGGACACAATTCAAGGCATGACAATACATGTTTGTATATATGTGCATTTTTATAGAGTAGATAGAAAAAATTTCATGGTTTGGGTTTCCCTCCAAGGTGCTACTGCCAGTAATTGCCTTGGTGAGTCAGAATTTCAGCTTTCTCCTGTGTCCGCTATGCTTATCCAGAAATCAGTCTGGGCTCTAGTCTTTGTTGCTAGATGCATGGATGTCTCTTGGCCCGGAGTTGGGGGACATGCAGGGAGGAGGGTTGATTGTGTTTACAACTTTTGTATAATTTTGATTTTGCCTACTATCTATTAACTTAATGTCATGTTATTTTATTTCCTCCCATGTGTGGGAGGTCACGTTAAATAAGAGCTTGCCTTTAACTCTATAAATGATTACAACCTTTTTGGAGGGCCCTTGACAATACCCACAACTGTAAAAATGGCAGCGTGGAGGTGTCTGACCTCCTCTAACCTCATAAGGGGGAAGACGAATCAAGATCAACAGCCCAAGGCTGATTCCTACAAGAGGGAGGTCAGACATGCCTTCTCTCCCCAACCTTTTTACCAATTCTGACACAAACCATCCCGCCCATGGCACTCTCTGCTCCTCTGCTGGGTTCGATACTTCATTGCAATGGCCACACAGAGCTCACAGACCATACTCACAGTTATGGGGTTTATTAGGGAAGTAACAATTTACAGTTCAGGAAACAGTAATTCAGGATACAGTTCTTTGATCCGGACAGCTGCTTCTCAGCCGTGCCCATAGGCATGCCTTTCTCTGGCCCTTGGCCCGTTGCTCCCTGCCCTGCTCAGGCAAGTGTTACAAAGCTGTTAGCTCTGTCAGTAAGTGCCCGGAGGCACCCCACTTTGCCAAGAAGCTTCGGCTGGAAGGCACTCGGCTTTCTTGCTCTGTGGGCCAGGAAGCCGACCTCACCATCTCTTGCCAGTCTCTAGTTCTGCTGCCTCTGCTGCCACTGTTTCTCTATCCCTGATTCTCGCTGTCTCTCACCGTCTCTGGTGTTACAGCTCTGTGTCTCCAGGGTAGACCCAGAGGTTCTCAGTGCAGGGATCCTGGGTCCAAAGGATGTCCTCCACTCCTAGCTCTTCTGTCTTGGTGGTAGTCAGGTCCCTCTCTTCCACCTCTGGGATGGCTCATTTTAAGGCTAGCGGGATGGCAAAACTGACCAATCCCCTCATTAGGGTTCCAGATACCTTATTTCATGGTCCCTCTCCCACAACGATGCCATGCACCTTATTTGTCTTATTAGCAAGCTGTCCAATCTCCTTGGTGGGCCACAGGCACCTTATTTGCAAACTCTGACCCAATCTTTTCCACCACCTATCTGTCAGTTTGTCGTACTGTGGTGGCTTGCGTGTTGCTGTGATGCTGGAAGCTATGCCACAAGGGTGTTTCTAATACCAGCAGGTCAACCATAGTGGACGGGTTTCAGCAGAGCTTCCAGATGGAGACAGACTATTATTCAAATCTACGCACCAACTGCTAATGCCAAAGATGAAGAAATTGAATATTTTTATCAATTTCTGCAGTCTGAAATTGACCAAACATGCGATCAAGATGCACTGATAATTATTGGTGATTAGAATGCAGAAGTTGGAAACAAAGAAGAAGGATTGGTAGTTGGAAAATATGGCCCTTGGTAATCGAAACGATGCCGGAGATTGCATGATAGAATTTTGCAAGACCAACAATTTATTCATTGCAAATATCTCTTTTCAACAACTTATACGGCGACTAGACACGCAAGCTTTGCCAGATGGAAGACATAGGAATCAAATTGACTACATCTGTGGAAAGAAACAATGGAAAAGCCTCAGTATCATCAGTCAGAACAAGGCCAGGGGCCAACGGCAGAACAGAGCATGAATAGCTCATATGCAAGTTCAAGTTGAAGCTAAAGAAAATTAAGACAAGTCCACAAGAGCCAAAATACAACCTTGAGTATATCTCACCTGACTTTAGAGATTATCTCAAGAATGGATTTGATGCATTGGACGTTAGTGACTGAAGGCCAGATGAGTTGTGGGATGACATCAAGGACATCACACATAAAGAAAGCAAAAGATCATTAAAAAGACAAGAAAGAAAGAAAAGACCAAAATGGACATCAGAAGAGACTCTGAAACTTGCTCTTGAATGTAGAGCAGCTAAAGCGAATAGAAATATGAAGTAAAAGAGCAGAACAGAATATTTCAAAGGGTGGCTCCAGAAGACAAAGTAAGTAAGGTATTATAATGAAATGTGCAAAGACGTGGAGCTAGAAAACCAAAAGGGAAGAACATGCTTAGCATTTCTTAAGCTGAAAGAACTGAAGAAAATATTCAATGTTGAAGGATTCTATGGACAAAATGTTGAACAACACAGGAAGCGTCAAAAAAGGATGGAAGGACTACACAGAGTCACTGTACCAAAAAGAATTGGTTGACGTTCAACCATTTCAGGAGGTAGCATATGATCAAGAACCAATGGTAATGAAGGAAGAAGTCCAAGCTGCAGTGAAGGCATTGGCGAAAAACAAGGCTCTGGGAATTGACGGAATATCAATTGAGATGTTTCAACAAACAAATGTAGCTCTGGAGATGCTCACTTATCTACGCCAAGAAATTTGGAAGACAGCTACCTGGCCAACCACCTGGAAGAGATCCATATTTGTGCCCATTCCAAAGAAAGGTGATCCAACAGAATGTGGAAATTATTGAACAGTATCATTCATATCACACGCAAGTAAAATTTTGCTGAAGATAATTCAGAAGCAGATGCAGCAGTACATCAACAGGGAACTGCCAGAAATTCAGGCCGGATTCAGAAAAGGATGTGGAATGAGGAATATCACTGCTGATGTCAGATGGATCTTGGCTAAAAGCAGAGCATACCAGAAAGATGTTTACCTGTGTTTTATTGACTATGCAAAGGCGTTTTACTGTGAGGATCATAACAAATTACGGAAAACATGGTGAAAATGAGAATTCCAGAACACTTAATGGTACTCATGAGAAACCTGTACTTAGATCAAGAGACAATCATTTGAACAGAACAATGGGATACTGCGTGGTTTAAAATCAGGAAAGGTGTGCATCAGGGTTGTGTCTTTTCACCATACTTATTCAATTTCTATGCTGAGCAAATAATCTGAGAAGCTGAACTGTATGAAGAAGAACTTGGCATCAGGACTGAAGGAAGACTCATTAACAACCAGCGATATGCAGATGACACAACCTTGCTTGCGGAAAGCTAAGAGGACTTGAAGCACTTACTGATGAAGACGAAAGACTACAGCCTTCAGTATGGATTGCATCTCAACATAAAACAAAAACCCTCGCAACTGGGTCAATAAGCAACATTATGATAAATGGAGAAAAGATTGAGGTTGTCAAGGATTTCTTTTGCTTGGATCTGCAATCAACGCCCATGGAAGCAGTGGTCAAGAAATCAAATCACGTATTGCGTTAGGCAAATCTGCTGCAAAAGACCTCCTTCAAGTGTTAAAAAGCAAAGATATCACTTTGAGGACTAAGGTGTGCCTGACCCAAGCCACGATATTTTTGATCACGTTATATGCATTAGAAAGCTGGACAATGAATAAGGAAGACTGAAGAAGAATTGATGTCTTTGAATTATGGTGTTGGTGAAGAATACTTAATATACCACAGTCTGCTAGAAGAATGAACAACTCTGGCTTGGAAGAAGTACAGCCTGAATGCTCCTTAGAAGCAAAGATGGTGAGACTTCATCTCATGTACTTTCAACATGTTATCAGAAGGTACCAGTCCTTGGAGAAGGACATCATGCTTGGTAAAGTAGAGGGTCAGCAGAAGAGAAGACCCTTAACGAGATGGAATGACACAGTGGTTGCAAGGATGGGCTCAAGCTTAGCAATGATTATGAGGATGGCACAGGACTGGGCAACGTTCCTTTCTTGTTGTACATGAGGTCGCTATGAGTCAGAATCGACTGGACAGCACCTAACTACAACAACCGAAGCTTTTGGTGGTCGTTACAAGACCACGGCTAGAAAGGCAATCCATCACACTGCAGACCAGTCCCTGGTTTTTCTAGCCATTGTTTTTTCATACTTGGAGGCTAACTTCCCCCTTCCAATCATTTTTCCAGTCCAAACTAGTCATTAACAATTTGTGCTTCAGTAGGACAAAGAGTCCTCAGGGTGACGTTACTCAGGTACTAGCTTTTCAGGTCTGCTGCAGGTTTCCAAAAGTCATCTCACTTCACCCTTTCTGGTGGCTGATAAAACTTAGCTGAGAAGACTGCTCCCTTGCTCTGAGCCTCGGGAGGTATCAGCACAGCAAAATCTTTCAGAGACTTCAGCTTTGACCAGTGTGCTCCCGTCCAGCAGTGTCTCCCCCTCCGTCCACCCTTTCACAGTCACCGCCTCTACAGTTACAGTTTTTACAATCACAGTTACCCCTGCTCACAATCAACCCTCATAACTGAATCATATAATCCTATCAACATCATACCTTCAGAGACCGCAACGCCACTGCTAATGATACTAGGGAAATATCTTTATTTTGAGAACTGAAAGATTTTGTTCAGATGTGAACCTCAACAGCTTTTAGGACTTAAAAAAAAAAAAAAATCTAAATAGTACCTTTCATGTAAATGCTGCAAAACCTTTACAAATATCAATGTTTTAATTGCAGAATTATATATGTTCAAGGGAAATTTATAGAGTTTAAAGCTATAAGGAATTTTAGACACTCTGTAAAATGAGAGGATTGGATCAGATGATGTCAACTTTTCGCTTTAACTGGTAACATCCTGTGGTTCTTTGGTCCCAGGGAGAAGACAATGGTAAAGGCGAAGGATGACAGTGATCGGCATAGGACCAGCACGGGAACCTTTACATTTAGGGCAGTGTCCTTTATTGCTTTCATTCCTAAGGCAGAGAGATTTCCTCAGCCCCTCCTTTACTATTGTATGGTCTTTTTTTTGTTTATGTAAATACTCCATCAGCTTTAAAAATCCTTTGAACTGGCCTTATTTTCAACATTTTTACTCATAACAGTCAGTTAGTAGAAAATGTGACTGAATTAACCAACAGGTTGTCGTTTTGAATATGAAGCATGGCTATTTGTTAACTTTTAAACGTAAATGTGAAGTGTTTTTGGTGTGGAGCTGATGCTGTCATTTAAGACGGTTGGACATTTGTTGAACTTAGTTGTCACAGTGGGAATTATGGCTCTAGAAATAAAGGAGATGAAGTTTATGTCCTCAAGGAGCTTGTAGTCTAGTAAGTCATGTTTTGATTTTTTTTTTTTTTTTGGTTTAATCTAGTAATGCTAGGGAGAGAATCAGGGTCAAAGGGTAAAACTCCAAGGAGATAGCTTTTAGCCCAATTTAAATATAACCCAAACAATCCCAAACTGTGAGCCTTCGAGTATAAATGAGGTCTTACTGCGATTATGGATCAAATTACACTGGCCCTTTATGCCCTGTTACATCATCGAAAGACCCCAACTGCTCCTCAAAGTTTCCTCCAGTTTCCAGAGGGGGAACAAGCCCACCCTTTGTTTCCCAGTATGGTAACTTGCCATGCAGCCTTGCCCCTGACTCAGTGGCAGGTCTGTGTGACAGCATTGCTTCCTTGGCACGTTTCTCTGCTGAGTTCTAGGGTGCCCATGTGGTGCTGTGGTCTGTGGCAGAGTCTGGGGAACTCTGTGTGTATTTCCTCCCCTGGGTCCCACAGCTGTCCTGATGTGCCCAGAGTGACCCAACGCATGCTCTCAGGAGACAACGTTCTTCCAATTCTCACTCTAATCTCCCGCACCATCGTGAATCTAAGCCAGTTCCTTCGGCTGTGTGAGGGGGTGGGTAAATGACATCACCTTGTCCCTCCGTTGTCCCTGCCTGTTCCCCCTACCCCTTTTCTTTCCAGTATGTACTACTCGTCCTCTTTCCTTTAGAGACAAAAGAAGAATATTCTCCATGCACATCCCTTTAGGCACATAGACACCCAGGAGAATAAGCAGTCCACTAGTTCCCCAAACAGCCAGACCCTGACAGGGACCATGTCTTGTTTAACTTGTATGTCAGTTCAGCGCTTGCCACAAAACGGACCTTCAGCAAATCCTTGTTGAATTAATGAATCAATACTTGCTAAAGGAGGGAATTACACATAATCTAGGGACGGAGCAGAGGCACGCCCACATCAAGGTCGTTCGTACGGGGAGGCTCACTATGTTTGTCACATGAGTGAACGTTTGGTATTTTTCACGTTCCAGAGTTAATGATCCCAGGAGTTGTGCTGCACTGTCTCCATATTCTTATATTGTCTATTTTGCAACCAAAGGGATGTACTGTAAGACATTTGGCCAAGAGTAAATCTATGTATTGCTTGGCTCTATAAAATGGTTTGGAGCCCTGGCGGCACTGTGGTTAAGAGCTTGTCTACTAACCAAAAAGGCTGGCAGTTTGAATCCACCAGCTGCTCCTTGGAAACCCTATGGGGCAGTTCCACTCTGTCCTATAGGGTTGCTATGGGTTGAAATAGACTCCACGGCAATGGATTTATTTGTTTTTTTTTGGTTTTATAAAATGGTTTGGAACCCTGGTGGCACAGTGGTTAAAAGCTCGGCTGCTAACCAAAAGGTCCCTAGTTTGAATCCACCAGCTGCTCCTTAGAAACCCTACTGGGCAGTTCTACTCCGTCCTATAGGGTAGCTATGAGTCCGTTTGGTATAAAATGGTTTAAAAATTAATCATCATTTTGTGAGCAAAACATGTGCAATTCAAGTGGAAAACAAGTGTGCCAGGCACTAGGAGTGTATCGGTGTTGTAGAGGGCTGTAGACTCTTGGGGGAAGGAGGCGGGGGAGCCAGGAGCAGGCTGGGAGGGAGACAGCAGCGACTGAAGACTCACATTGGAACCCCGACCATCTGGGTTCCAAGTGACAACCTGGCACCGAGGGCAGCACATTCACTTTTAGTTTTAGTTTTAAAATAGGATACTTTGGGAACAGGTAATACATTCACATGGTTTGAAAATTAGAAGGCCCCCTTGTGAAAATCTTCCTCCCACCCCTTTCCTCTAGCCACCTGGAGGGACATTTAATATCTCCCAGTACCAGTTCACCCCAGATGGGGCCATGGAGAAGACGAGACTTGAAATCTTTTTTAGTCCCTTAGGCAAGGTCAAAGCTGACTGACTTGCTTAGGAAAAAGCCTGTGATCTTGGTCTCATTAGTGTTATGTTCTAACCTCCTGAGCTTAGCAGCCTACAGAGGGGCCCCTGATTGTTCACGACCAGCAGACCTTCAGAGGCCTTGCCCTCTGCTTTGGAATACTTCCGCCAGCAGATGTTTGGATCTGGAGGTTGGGTTCTGAGGAGGCTGGAACCATGGTGGTTCCATGAGGCAAGTCAGAGTCAAAGGCCAGGAGGGGGAGGAAAGACTCTAATACCATGGGGCTGAGCTCGAACAGCCATGGCGAGGGTCCCAGCTGGACTTGGGGTGGGGTGCACAGGCTGGGGTGGTCCTGGGGAGAGAATATACTGGAAAACAAAACAAACAAGAAAGCCTATTGCTGCCAAGTTGATTCCAACTCACGGTGACCCTCCAGGACAGGGCAGAACTGCCCCACAGGGTTTCCAAGGAGCGCCTGGTAGATTCAAACTGCCCACCTTTTGGTTAGCAGCTGTAGCTCTTAACCACTACGCCACCAGGGTTTCTAGCTATAGTGAAGAGAGGGACAAAAAAAAAGAATCCTAGGAGGACCGTCATTTAGTGTGTGGGGGAGGGGGAGAGAAAAGAGAGGCAAGTGAAAGATAAAAGTTAGGAATGTTGACCTGGAATCCATAGGAGGAAAGAATTGCAGTGAGGCTGTAGGGGCCAACAGTGTCAACTGCTGCCCAAATGTCCAGTAAGATGAGGACAGGGAAGTGACCCCTGGCTTTAACAGCTGCGAGGTCTTTGGTGACCCTAGCAACGGCAATTTTAGTGCAGCGGTGGGTCAAGAGATGACTCTGAGGGAGACAAAGTGGACATCAGGGATGTAGAGGACCCTGTCAGGGAGCTTGCTTGTAAAAACAAGACGCAGATAGCTGCAGGGGTGTGAGGAGTCAAGGCAGGATTTTATTTTTAAATTTGCAAATTACAGGTTTGTAGGAAGTTGGGACAGCATAGAAAAGTATTAAAAAGCAGAAAAGATCATCCATAATTCTGCCACCCTCCTGCCATTTTTTACCATTCCTTCCTAGCCTTTTCCATGCGTTTTAACCCAGTTGAGAAGAGTCTGAATGAGTGATTGTAGGCTCAACTTTTTCACTCACGGAGGATTTGGCACCAGCGTATGTCCCGGCATTAACTGCCAGGGTTGATTTGGTTGATCCAGATGGGCATCCTTTTCTTCCCTCACTGCTCCATGGGTGTTTCTCCACAGCAAGTTGTTTAACTAGTCAGGAGTAAAACTTCTCATTCATTCATTCATTCAACAAATTCTTATTAACTGCTACCATGTGCCCTGTGTTCGTTGCTGAGGGACAGAGCAGTGAATAAGACAGACACACTTCTGACCTCATGCTGTTTTAACAGTGTTCTTTGCAGAGGGACTTGACTTCAGTCTGTGGTATAGGGGTATTGCACTCACCCCCTAGACCTCACAGGCAAACTCTCAGTGTCCATTCACGTGGCTTTCCACTTGACGATATTTCTCCCAACATTAGAAACTCTTCATAAATGTGACTCTTTTTTTTTTCTTTTTTATTGTACTCTAGGTGAAGGTTTACAGAACAAATAGTTTCTCATTAAACAGTCAGTACACATATTGTTTTATGACATTGGTTAACAACCCCACGACATGTCAACACTCTCCCTTCTCGACCTTGGAGGACCTTTTTTTGGGTGAAAACAGACATAGCCAAAGTTACACCATTTCAAAAATTTCTCCATGCACAATTCAGTGACATCGATTACGTTCTTCCAGTTGTGCTGCTATTCTCACTTTAGATGAAGGTTTACAGAATAGTTTCTCATTAAACAGTTAGTAAACATGTCGCCCTATGACAATGGTTAACAACCCCACTACATGTCAACACTGTCCTTACTCAACCTTGGGTTCCCTGTCACTGGCTTTCCTGTCCCCTTCTGCCTTCTAGTCCTTGTCCCTGGACTGCTGTGCCTCATTGGTCTTGTTTTGTTTTATCATGAATGTTACTCTTAAAGGCGAATGTTAAGTGTTTAATTTTTCTTTTTCTTTTTTCCCATAATATTACTGCCGGGACATCCTTGAACGTAAAGCTTAGTCCATATTTTGTACTGATTTTGTAGGACTGATTCCTAGAAAAGGAATTTATTATGTCAGAGGATCTGGACATTTTTAGGGATCCTCGATACCTGTTGTCAGATTGTTTTCTAGAAAGAGTCTACTGATTTAAACGCTTATCAGTGGCGTACAAAGCTGCCTTTATTACTTCACACAGGGTTCATCTGTTTGTATGATGAGTTGAATGAAGCAATACAAAGAGGGGGGATCGAAAATAAAAAAGATGAAACAAGATCCCTGAGAAGTAGAATTGATGGGATCTAGAGAGGATGCTAGAAGTTAGTTTTGTAAAAGAAGACAGAAAGTTCTTCTGTTGATACAGGAGTTAAGAATAAGCAGCTATAAATAGTGTGTGTGTGTGTGTTTGTGTGTGTGTGTGTGTGTGTGTGTGTGTGTGTTAGGGAGGGGGAGCTGAGGAAGCTCCGAGCCAGTTTTCTTCATATGCTAGGAGGCAAGGTTATCCTTACTCTTGAAAGGAAGGGCAGGTAGGTTGATGGCTTGGGGAGAATGAAGATGGTTTAGAAGAAACATGCAGAAAGTGCCCTGGGACATCATCTACAAGGTGCGGACGCCTAGATGATGTAACGTTGCATTTGGTTTACGATCGTAAGTGAAAACTGGATCAGTGTTACTGGGGCTCTGTTTACAGGGTACAGTGAAACTGAGAATTGGCAATTATTTGATTAATTTGATGAATGTTTCATATTAGGAACACCAGGTCAGGGTATGTTTCTGACCTAAATTACACGGTGCAGTTGTCCACAGTGATCAAATTAACTAGCCGATCTCGAAATCTCTATTTCTTGCTGTTCCCTGTGGACATAGCTTAAAGAACTAATAACTGAACTGGACTCTCCCCAGTCCATTTTGGAATAACTGATGTCTTTGTACTCATATCCCTGCAGCATGGCATTAAACAGTGAAGCTTTGTGTGGAATATGTCAGCAGGCGATTTACTACCTCGAAAAGCAGTCTTTCTCTTGTTAAGGCTTATCAATTAGAACTCTGGAGGGAATTTTATAAACTCCCTAGGGAAAATTATGTTTTATTGCTAGAAAATATTTGATTCTGTGCATTTTGATTCATAAAACGAATTTGTTTCAGGTTCTGAATCCTTAATTTTTTTTGTCTTCGTGAATTACTTTAAAGCCACTTCAGTTTCCTATTTAAATGATCCCAGTTCTTAAACACACTTACGTTCATTGAAAGTTGGCTTTCTTTCCATAAATGAAAAGTATCAGTGATTTCAACCTCATAAAGAATACGGAAAATCAATTGTTGTGGCGAAATATTTCATTCGTTACTGTTGAAGTATTTTCTTCATAAATTGATGGCTGATGCACATAGGCAGTGAAGTGGAGAACGTAGGCAGTTACTGAGGTAACTTGGACTCTGAAGCCTATTTTGTAAAATAGCAATGTAATCGAAGTTTTCTGGAAACTGACCTCAATTTTTTGAGTTTGTGCTGAAGCAGTGCCTCATTTATGCATATAAATGTGTCATTTACTTACATATTAAAGTGAAAGTAACAAGTTGTTTTATTCCAACTCTGACTCCTCCCTGCCAATTCGGCCAGCCTCTGTTTACCCTCAAGTGTTCATCAGCCTGCAGGGCTGTGATGGTATAAGAGAGCCTGGCTTAGATTTCCCTCCTCTCAGAGAATTTACAACCCGGTGAGGTAGGCTCCAGATCAACCTTTAACCAGCAGTAACAACGTTTCAATTTGAATATTGTTCACATACAAGAATAGCTTGAAATGTGGCCATTTATGCCATTGTGTGATAACAGCAGCTTCTGGAATTAGTTTTGTTATATGCTCATGTGCTTGTGAAATGGATAAACAGAAATTCAAAATGGCAGGGTTACATCCATTTGCATCTGGATTCGAGTCTGTTCCTGGTCTCAGTCTCAGGATCGGTAAGAGTGACAAGTTGGACTGAGCCTAGTTACTTCCACAGCAGGATGAAGGGTGGGAGTGAGACTCTGGAGATACTTGGGGAAGCCGAAGATCTGCCTGTTTCAACATCCCACAAGAAGGAGGAAATGTCCAGGTCAGAGGAGCTCAGGATCCAGTTTTTTTGAGAAATGAGAAATACAGATTTTTCCACAGGAAATCATAATTTTAGAATATTGGTATCTAATGCACTTGGGTTGACCTGTGGCACTGGGTTTGTGACCCTTAGACTGGATAGTTTCCAAGCTCTGAGTTTCTAGGTAAAAAGCCTAGGCTTTGTCACTCTCCTTAGAGCTCAATGCTTATGCTACCTGACACAGATTTTTTAAAGCTTTATTTTTGTTGTTGTTATTGGAGAAATGAAAATTTTTTTTGGGGGGGGGAGGGTGGATAAGGCTGTAGTTTATTTTTGTCGTAAGTATACAGGTGACATTTGTCATTTCTACAATCTTCACACGTACAGTTCAGTGACATTATGTTCATCGTGTTGTTCAACCATCACATTAACCATTCCTGAATTTTTCCATCGCCTTTAACAGAAGCTCAGGGTCCCCTAAGCAGTTTTGTCTCCCTTTTCCCCTCCCTCCCACCCATTCTTGGTAATCACTAGTAAACTTTGGTCTCTATACACTTGCCTGGTCTAGATAAGAAGATATTAAAGAAATAAGCAGAAACTACTCTTTGAATAAAAGGAAGGCAAGACTAAAATTAGTCTTACAGCTGGTCATGCGGATGGAGCAGGACCAGGAAGCACCTGTTTCTGTTGTGCTTGGGGTGTCCATGGGTTGCGGTCACCATAAGCCAGGGCTGACTCAGTAGAAGCTAACAACAACAACAGTTGTTAAATTTCCTCAAAATTCTCCATTTCAATTTTTCTGGCTAGATTATACTTTAGGAGAACAGTTACTGCATATTCTATGGCATTTTCTTTCCAATGAAAATATATTCTCATTTTTATTTGTTGATGTTAAAAGACTTCATCCATTGTTTTAATTGAAAAAGAAAGGAACTAGAATATTTTGGATAGTGTCTATCTAAGGAGTAGTTAACCAAGTGGTGGGCAAATATCACAAGGTGAATCTTTGTTTACCTGGGAGGTGTGATGCTTGCTGTAGGAAGGAAAGGCTCTTTGATTAAGGTGTGAGGAAAATGATCACACTGGAATGGAGTTCTGTGCAAAAGTCCTCTCCGAACTAACTCAGATCCATAAGGACTTTTGTCAGGGATGTATCAAGATACACATTTGTTTCAGGTGCTGAATACCCTGTGATTTTGTTCCGATCTCCACGAGGTAACATAACGCAGCTGTGTCGAGTGCAGTAAACTTCCATTTATATTAGAATGATGCAGAAATAAGATGTGTTGGTGAATTAAATCTATTGACCTTCATTCATTTATTAAACAGACATTAATTCGGAACCTTATAATGCTGAGATACAAAGATAAACCAAGGAAATAGTTGACAGTTGTTCGGTGCTAGCACATATGTAACAATTGAAGTAACGTTTTCTCCCTTCTCCCCTCTTGCTGAGAGCAAACTGTATCTTTGAGGTGCATGGTTTGGGAGTGGGAGAGACAGGAGAAGCACTTTGGAGGAAAGGGCATTGAGGCTTGTGGACTCTGCCAGGAAGCTCACCTTCCCTTTGTAAGCCCACTGAGGACTGTAAACAATGCGTTCTACCAGGGCATCCTGAGGGTTCATGAGAAGTTTGGGGAGGGTTACTACAAGGTGTCAAATAAGTTCATTCTGGGTGCAGGGATTTGTATAACAGTGATGGTAGTGAAGAGTGAACAAATTCTTAGAATTAAGGTTAAAATATCCTATTGATTAAACTTTGAGTATTTGCCCAGAGTGCCATATGTTTTTGGTTTTTCAGTTAGCATCTCAGTGTAGATATGGAAGACAAGACTAATCCAGATGAAGCAACATGGAAAAACAAAAAGGAGTCAATGCTGAATGATACAGGGACAGACGACAGGAGGAGAAAACCCAGACCTTGGGGACCGCCACGTTATCCAAAGATATGTAAGTCGTACCCATGGTGCTCTTTCTGTGTTATTACAGCAGACACTTATTTGGCAGTTACTATGTGGCAGGCATTGGAGCCCTGGTGGCGCAATGGTTAAAGCACTTGGCTGCTAACCAAAAGGTTGGTGGTTCCAACCTACCAGTGGCTCTGTGGGAGAAAAGACCTGGCGATCTGCTCCCGTAAAGATTTCAGCCTAGGAAAGAAACCCTGTGGGGGCTGGGGAGGAGGAGTTCTTCTCTGTCCTGTAGGGTTGCTGTGAGTCAATCCACTTGAAGGCACACCACAACAACAGCATGGGGCAGGCAGTTCTGCATCTTTACGTACGACAAATCATAGCTGGAGAAAATAGGTACACAAACAAGGAACGTCAGTTAACTTTAATAGGGTTATTTGTATTAGTTTCAATTAATTCCTTTTAGACATGGGTTAAAAACCTCCTTCAGGTGTCATTGAGAAGAGAAGCCTCAGCCTTCAGGTTACTAATGGACATCTGCCCACCATGCCAGTGCCCGCACCAAGTCAGACATGTAAGCATCCTTCAGGCAGGGATTGCCAAATTTCACCTGGTTCAAATCCCTTCAAATTCATTGACGGCTAAAACTCTTCTGAAAAGATTGAACGTTTGATGGATCATAAAGCATACCGATGTCTTGCAAGGTCTTAGGGTCATCAATATGAATCCTAATGATTGCAGTGCTGCACCGTGAAAAAACTGGTCATTTAAGAGTTTTAGACATTTGATGCTAGAGGAATGGTTTATGCTGGAGCTTGCAATCTACATGTCAGCTTGCACGACCTGATTATGTGAGGTGTGTGTGTGTGTACATGTATGTGTGTGTATGCAGCATATGTACTCATGCACAAGCCCATGCGTACACAGCTACATGTAGCTGATAACTTTCCCACATACACAAAGATGGGCAAATTGCTGTGTGGTCTTACAGTCTTCATAGACAGAGCGTTGAGAAGACAGCTCCTGGAATCCCTCATGCCAGAGCCCCAGAAACAGGAGGAGGGAACCAAGCATACATGTGGGGCTCAAAATTCCAGGTGATGTTGAAGGAGAAATACAGAGACCAAAAGTCAAGGAAGGTGTGCTAGTGAATGATGTAACAGCGAATGACAGGTAGAGGGCAAGAGGTAGTAAAGGGCTGGCAGGTGGAAAGGTAAGGAGGGAAATAGATGTTACTGATGGGCATGACCTCCCCATGAGTCAGACTTGCTTTGTGTCCCTGTCTCTTTTCTTGTTCAGTTCCTGTTCTTGTCCCGACCTGACTAGGTAAGTCTACGCATAAAACCAAACCCGTTGCCATCGAGTCGATTCCCACTAGGCCCAGGTAATTCTAAGGACTCTTGTGTGCACATTTTGAAACCAAACGTCATCAGGCAGAACCTTGATTTTATTAAGCAGACATTTGCCACACACCCAATTGTATTTTTGGATCATGTTTTGACATGCTTTGAGCACCTCTCTTTTTCCTCTTCACTCTTATTTAACGTCTTTAAAAAATTTTTTTTAAAAAAAGAGCTTTAAATGAATTGTTCCAGATGCTTTAGCCTAAATGCTTCAAATAAAAAACCACAAGTATACCAGGAAACATTTATACGTTCATTTATTGGTTCAGTAAATATCTTCTCACATTTTGTGCCAGGTGCCAAGAACACAGCCATGTGGAATTCCAAGGCCCTGCCAATATAGGATTTACAATCAGGTGGAGGAGAGGTTACTTTCTAGTCTTTTACGAGCCATGTCAAGCAAACTATTTGAACCAACCTAGCACGTTTTGGGTTCACTCGTATAATGGGAAAGGTTCAGAAATTCAGTTGGGAGTAGCAATATTAGAACTTGAATTTGTCTCTGGATTCAGGCAGTCATAGAATTTCCCACGTGTGGTGTCTCTTTTTGACAATGAGATAGGCCTTCAGGACCAGATGTCAGTGTCAATAAACCAGTAGGTTGTGGCTCAAAACAGTGTCCTTCAAATTTATTGGGGAACATAATGTTAATTTCCTCCCCACCTTTGACACATCCCATAGAATGCTGGACTATTTTAATAACTCAAGCTTAAAATGATTTCTTTGCCTACCTCAGCTCGCATAAAAAGTTTGGGTCATTTTAATCAAACATCTATGCTTCTCAGTTAATGAAAACAAATTTTAACTTGTAAGTAGGTTTTGAAAGAAATGTAATGAAGTTTCTAAAACCAGAGATTGTCTTGTTTCTATCTTCCTAACCACGACCTTCTACCTAAGCTCTTATTTAAAAAAATCTTGAGGACACTTCTCATCAGCCTCATACCAATTAGTGGAAGATCAATTCCGTCTTACTCAGTTAAAAATATATGTGTTGTTATTAATAATGATTTATATTCATAAACTGAATTTCCCTGATGGCTTAAAGTGTTTTAAAAAGACAGGTAACTTTCCAACACCCCAAACCAAAAACCAAACCCATTGCTGTTGAGTCTATTGTGACTCGTAGTAGAACCAGCCTCCCCTGGACAGAGTAAGACTCAGGGTTTCTTTCCAAACCAAGGCCACCACCAAAACCAAGCTCGCTGCCATCAAGTTGATTCCGACTCATAGTGACCCTAGAGGACAGAGTAGAACTGCCCCATAGGGTTTCCAAGGAGCAGTTGGTGGATTCAAACTGCCAACCTTTTGGTTAGCAGCTAAGCTCTTAACCACCGCGCCAGGGAGCCCCACTGTGCCAGGGTTATAATTTAAGAGACCAGCATGTCTTACCCTAATTGCGCCAAGCTTTTTTTTTTCTTTCCTATGTCCATGATTGATTTTTAAGGTTTGATATTTTCAAGGCCTCTAAACACAACACTCATTACGATGATTCTTTCATCATAATTTGGGCCATATGACCCTCTGCATTCATTGAGCTGATAGTTAGCTCCTCATTTAGCCTAAGATTTCCATTGAAAGTCGTTCTGAAGTAGAGGCAAATGGAAGGAGCTATTATCTGGTGTTTTAATCATTCTCCTCCATTTATTTCAGAAGCTCTTTCTGCTGGCAGGGGCTGCACCAGCAGTGTGGGGGACTACATGATGACCCATCATGCAGGAGGGCTGGATGGAGGCAGCCCCCCGGACTCTGTGTCCTGCTCCTGCCATGACCTGGTTGGGCAGCCTGGGACACACTCAACACCGTTTTCTCTAGCAACACTTTCTGTTTGTCTTGTCACTATAGGTTTGTAAACTGGGGTCCATCCGTGGAGGTTAGTTTGGTTCAAGGATTGACTTGGGGGGGGCAGTCTGCAAACAGGCATAGATAGTATGCATGGTCCTGTGTATGGACATTATTTTCTTCCAGGGTCCATACACAGCTTTATTCAGATTCTCCAGAGGACCTTCCAAAGGACCCCTTCTGGAGGATCACACAAGTCTTTTCAGAAGTAACATTCTATGGCCATTGGCTGTATTTCTTCATGTGTACACGTATTTTCCTCTAGACAGGAAAAATTGTATTTAGCTTATTTGAAGGAGAGGCTCTGACCGGGACATTGAGGAACATGGCGTCAGTGTCATTTGAAGATCATTTGGTGGAGGGCCGAAAGCTCTGATGCTAAGGAGAGTTGGCTGAGAATTCTAGCTCTACCACACACTGTACACACACACACACACACAGAGTTGTTGTTAGTTACTGTCAGTTCAGCTCCAACTCATGGCGACCCCATGTACAACAGAACGAAATGTTGCTCAGTCCTGCACCATACCATGAACGTTGGTATGCTCAAGCCCATTGTTGTGGCCACTGTGTATTTTGAGTGCCTTCCAACCTAGGGGGCTCATCTTCTAGCACTATATTGAATAATGTTCTGTTGTGATATTTTCGATAAAGTGCTATATTGCTGTTTTGACATTACTCCCAATATTGATGTGGAATATCTTCCCATGTCAGTAAATATTCATCTACAATGTCAATTTAAATGACTGCATTTCTACTGTAAGGATCTATTGTTATTTATTTAATGAATCCCGTATAGTTGGAGATTCAAGCGTTTAGTCTCGTTCGTTTTTTGTTTGAATAAAATTATAGGCACATATGCAAAGGAAAAGGGGTCATAACCTATGTGTAAATGGTGGATGCTACTGATGTCCTGAGTGGTTGACTGGTGTGCTGAAGCCAGCTGCTGCTGGCTCAGGGACAACTGACTGGGCATATCTCTTGTCAACTCCACATTGGGTGGCGTCACGTTGGTAGTTTGAAACTGGTCACAGTGGGAGTATTTATACTGTGAAAATTGACAAATATTAGAAATCAGGGATTTTTTTTTTCAGGTAGGCTGGTTCTTAAATATTTCTAGCCCACCACTCGTTATCTTCCTTCTTTTAAATGCTTGTTACCTCTTTGCAGCATCAGTGATACACACCTCCTGTGGGCTCAGCCTCACTGGGTCCAGAATCACGCCTGATCTTAGCCAGCAGTCTGTTGGCAGCCTCAGATTCACCACCTAGTGGACCATAGAGTCATTTATCCATTCATTCATTCATGTTAGTACATTTGTTTCATGAATATTTATGAAGGTGCATGGTATTTTTAGTAGCCTCAAAGGCGTGCAAAAGCTGGATGATAAAAAAGGAAGACCGAAGAAGAATGAACACATTGGAATTGTGATGCTGGTGAAGAGTGTTGACTATACCATGGACGGCCAGAAGAATCAGTCCTGGAGGAAGCACCGCCAGAACTGTCCTTAGAGGTGCTGACAGCGAGACTGTGTCTTGCTTACTTTGGACATGTCGTCAGTATAGACCAATCCCTAGGAAAGGCCGTCATGTTTGGTAAAGTAGGGGAGGTCAGTGAAAAAGAAGGAAACCCTCAATGAGGTGGATTGATACAATAGCTACAACAGCGGGCTCAAACATAGCAACCATTGTGAGGATGGTGCAGGACCGGGCAACATTTTGCTCTGTTACACATCAGGTCCCCGTGAGTCAGAGCTGACTGTACGGTAACTAACAACACCAGTAACAACAATACGGGCCAAGCAGCATGTTGGTTAACAAGAACGTACAGGTCACCAAAAATAGGGCATCGACCCAGCCAGTGGTCAGCCTTGGTTCCCAGTTAGCTTCTCTCCAGTGCTTGGTATGATCGATAGCTGGACTGTATCTCCGAGGCCCAGTGTGCCTCGAGCCTAAAGCTTTCTGCATTATGACATTCGCGTCAACCAGGTGGAGAGAGAGTGTGGCCAGAAGCATGTGTTGGTTGCTTTTGCTTCTACGTATTCACTTCTGTCAGCAAATACTGCTTCATCTTTCTAGACTGAAGGGTCAAAGAACTCACTGTTTGCCTGTAAGCCCTTTACCCCGTAAAGGTCTGTCAGTAAGCAATTTTAATTAAGTTTTCATATGCAGAATTACCCATTTTGAAACAAATTTAAAATGCTTGGGAGTTGATTCCTATTTACTGTAATTCTAAGAAAGCGATTAAAAATGTAAATTCTGGGGACATCAAGTAGTTATTCTGACATTATGCTGATGCATTCAGTGTAAACTGATAAAAAACAGAGGAGCTAAATCTTTCTTAGAGTTCACATGGATTTAAAAACTAAAGCTAGACGCATTGGCAAAATATGTTTTGTCTTTTGCCGAGCCCCCAAATTTTTAGAGTTTCAAACATTTTGTTGAGCTGAAAATGTGACCAAAACTGCCAATGTACTATTTAAGCGGGATAGTGTCTGTTAAAATAATATGTTGTGTGCTGTCGAGGCAATTCCAGCTCATAGCGACCCTACAGAACAGAGTACAACTGTCCATCAAATTTCCAGGGTTGTAGTCTTTACAGGTACAGATTGCTAGGTCTTTTCCCTCGTGGAGCTGCTGGTCGGTTTAAACCACCGACTTTAATATTAGCACCTGAGCGCTTAACCATTGCACCACCAGGGCTTGTTTAAAATAATATACAAGTTTTAATTGGATGGATTATTCTATATTTATGTTAATATGATAAAACTAATATCTCAGATTTACAAATTAAAAACAATCTAAAAAATTATATATTTCTTAGAGTAATTATATGAAATATTACATGAAATATAATTATATGAAAAAAAGGAATATGTTAAAAACATAAAAACATGAAAAAAATGTAAAAATAAAAGCCAAGTTGTGGTTATCAATGAGATCCTCTAAGCTCTTCTAGAATACTCAGCTTCTATGTACATTATTGCATCAGTTAAGAAAGCAGGCAGACTCTTAAAATCTGTTACAATATTTCCCAAACATGTATAAACCTGTGAGGCAAAGATACTTTTTTATTTAAAGTGGTTTGAGATAAAAACACGAGGACAAAATCTTGCTCCAGAATCTTGAATAAGCAGTTAAAAATGTTACAGGAGGTGTCTAAAGGTGTTTGCCCAGAGAGTTCTTCAATGGGCTCAGTCTTTAAAGGACCATGGATTTGTGAGAGAAGAATGGCTACATAAATGAGGATTAACGCAAAAGAAGGCCACAGTCTTATTTAGAGAGTATAAAAAAATCCCAGAAATTCAAACCCATTGCCATTGAGTTGATTCCGACTCATAGTGACGCTATAGGACAGAGTAGAACTGCCCCCTATGGTTTCCAAGGAGCACCTGGTGGATTCGAACTGCCGACCTTTTGGTTAGCAACAGTAGCTCTTAACCACTATGCCACCAGGGTCTCCTTAGAGAGTATAAGGAGGGTTAATTTTAAAATGTGCTGGGCCTCATGAAATGCCAAAGGCTACAAGTAGACATTTTAGTCACATTCAGAGCAAGAAGAACAAGATACACTACTTTGGAAAGTAATATTACTTTACCACTTGGGAAAAGTGATCTTACTTTCCCACCTAACAAGTAGAAAGTAAGTTGCTGTGTGCCATCGAGTCCATTCTGACTCATAGTGTCCTTATATGACAGAGTAGAACTGTCCAACAGGATTTCCTGGGCTGTGGTCTTTACAGGAGCAGATTGATAGGTCTTTTCTACCACAGTGCTGCTGGGGGGGTCATACAAAGTAGAAATTAACATTAATAGAAGGTGGAAAGAAGACAGATATATTCAGCTCTTTCTCTAGTGAGGATCAGGGTCTCAAGACTGGAGAATATAGGGTAAACATGCCAGAAAGGATACATTTGCTTAGGATAGAATAGGAACACTAAGTCTAAATCATACCCTCGAATAGATTCATACCTCCATTTCTGAAGTATGTCGGATGCTTACAGAATCCACAAATGTGATTGTATTATACAAATGTCTGTTTACCTTAAATTTATGTAATGCGTTACTCTTAAAGTAAGTCCACAAACAACACATAGCTAGGAATACAGACAGAAATGTTACGGGCAGAAAGGTAGAGTGGAGACAGTCTTAGCTTAGGCCTTGGGGTTCCTAGAGTCTAGTCCAGGCTCTTCACTCACTGGGGATTATGTTATAAAAATGGGTGGTGCTTTAAACTAAACAAATAAAATAACCAATTTTGGACTAAAAGGGAAAGTGCCAAGAAGGAAATCATATTGAATCATGATAGTTTTTTAGTTTTATTTATTTCTCAAAAAGCCTGAGAGGAAAAATATATCTTGATTTGAGAAGACCCAAAACTATAGGTCAAAACCAACCAATTAAATAAATGAAAAGATAATTATTTACAGGAAAAATTCTCAATAGCATCATACCGTCAATAAGAGAATGCCCTAAGGGAATTTCAAATATAATCTGATCCCTGCTTCCCCCTCCCCTCCCCCGTTAAATTTGTATCAACGTTCCAGGACATACCTGTTGCATAAATTGGGACCCACCTGTACTTGTTAAACATTGTTTTATTTTATGAGAGATTTTAGAATGCTGAAAGCAGCCTGGCCCTGCCGTTACTGTAATGCACGCGTAGGCTGCAGCTGATAATCAGAGCTGTGTTGGGCATTCCACTTTGCACCTCCTAGGGCACCAATTTTCAGGAACTGTTAGAACCCAATAGAAAAATCTCACCTAAAATTCATCTGTGAGCTAAATTACAGGGGAAGCCACTATCATTTATTTTACATGCACTATTGGTCCAGGATGGCAGCTGAACACCCCTGGATCACAGGGAAGGATTTTGCTAGCTTTGAGAATCCTGAGAACTGAAATGGTCAGCCGAAGTATGTTATCGTTGTTCTGATCAAGAAACAATTCTTTTTTTTTTTAATTGTACTTTAGGTGGAGGTTTACAGAACAAATAGTTTCTCATTAAACAGTCAGTACACATATTGTTTTATGACACGGTTAACAACCCCACGACATGTCAACCCTCTCCCTTCTCAACCTTTTTTTTTTTTTTTGGTGAAAATATTCATAGCCAAAGATACACCATTTCAAAAATTTCTCCATGCACAATTCAGTGACATCGATTACCTTCTTCCAGTTGTGCTACTATTCTCACTTCAGATGAAGGTTTACAGAACAAAATAGTTTCTCATTAAACAGTTAGTACACATGTTGCCCTATGACAATGGTTTACAACCCCACTATATGTCAACACTGTCCTTACTCAACCTTGGGTTCCCTATCACCAGCTATCCTGTCCCCTCCTGCCTTCTAGTCCTTGTCCCTGGACTGCTGTGTCTCATTAGTCCCATTTTGTTTTTATGGGGCTGTCCAATCCTCGACTGAATGGTGAACCTTGGAAGTGACTTCACCACTGAGCTAAAAGGGTGTCTGAGGGCCATACTCTTGGGGTTTCTCCAGTTTCTTCCAGGCTAGTAAATCTGGTCTTTTTTTGTATGTGTTAGAAGTTTGTTCTACATCCTTCTCCAGCTCTGTCCAGAACCCTCTGTTGTCAAGAAACAATTCTTAATCTATCCACAAAGACACAGTGAAGCCTCCCTAGACGCCTAGCCCTGGCCTGAGTCCTGGCCTCGGGTAAGGATGGAGGAATAGAAATTTAAAGTCTGATTGAAAGAGAAGAAACAAATACTGAACAATTAGAAATGAATTAAATGTGAGAGTTTGAGGAAGTGATGAACCTGAGGGAGGAGGCAGAACTTGAACCAGGTTTGGCAATGGGAAGCTTAAAGCAGAGGATAGATAGGAGGTTACTTTGGAGAGGAAGCATGTTGAAGGGAAGCGTGAGTCTGCGTGTGCTCGTGCTTGTTTACATGTGCTTGGGTACCACTTTCCGGGACATTGGCAGGGGAGACGGCATGAGCAAAGATATGCAAGTAGAAGTAGGCAGGTACTGTGTGTAATGCTCAGAGACATCTGGCTGATGGGAGAAAAAGACAGGCAACTCTAGTCTGTTTACTGTCAGGATTAGGAATGTGTTTTTCTAAATGCGGACGATAACCTACAATGTAACTATTACCATCTCCATTTTGCAGATGAGGGAACTGAGGTTCAGAGAAATTAAGTGACTTGCCTACAGTCACACATATTAAATGGACAAGGCTCCAAAGTCTTCATGAGTTTGTCTACTCATAGTAGGGTGTACCGTGGGTCCACATGGGTGTCACAAACTGTTGATGGCTGCTCCTGGCGCTCACAAAAGCATCTGCTTTTCCAGCTGGTGCACCCAACTCTGCGTTCATTCCCCGGGGAGGTACACCTCTCCAGACCCTGGTCAGTAACCAGTCTGCATGTGGTACAAAAGGCCAGCCCCCTTGTCTCAAGCTGGGACTAACTTTGTGATGCTCTTACTCTCCAGAGCTTCTCCACAGGCTCAGACTGAAGCTCCTCTGAAGCTGAGACCACGGTCTTGCTTACCTTGTCCTCTCCCCTCCCTGCACTCTCCTGTATCCTTCATTCCTCCTCTCCAATAAATCACTTGAACAAGAATTCCTATCTCAGGTTCTGCTTCTAGAGAACCCGACCCAAGACACAAAATTGTGATTGATGTGTGCTGTGTGTTATTGCTACAAGTGAGGGCACGCTGTGTTGTGGAGCTGTGTGTCAGACAGCACTGTGGTGAGTGAGCTGTGAGAGGCGGCAGTGATGATTGCCCTCCATCCCCCGTTAGCTAACGTGTGTGTGTGTGTGTGTGTGTGTGTGTGTGTGTGTGTGTGTGTGTGTTAAGCACTTTACCTAAAGCTCCTGACTAACCCTGTGAGGTAGGTTCTGTGATTATCCCTATATTTACAGATGTGGATTCAGATTTGAGGAAGAATGTATTAATTTGTTCATGACCACATAGCTTATAAGTAGAAAAGTCCGGATTCCACCTCACCCGTGTTTAACTTTACAGCTCTGAAACGCAGTTTGTTGTTAACGGACCGTAAAGTATTGAAACATCACTTACTGGACCATCAGCACAGTCAGGACAGTAAATAGAACAAAGTGATAACAGTGGATCCCTGTGAACGTGTCACCGTGAACATAAAATGATTTGAGAGCTACTGAGCTAATTATAAAAGAGCAGAGAAAACTGGGCAGAGGAGTTTGAAGTAGGTAGAAGATATGGGGACCACATAATTAATCATCCAAACTGAAATACTTTAGAGGGTGATAGGAGATGCCGTTAATAATTACATGAGGATAACAAACGTAAGCCAGGCCTGTCTGTGCAAACCAGGAGGTATAGCCACCACAGTGATGGGGGTGACAGGGAGCTATAGCAGTTTCTTGATCAGGGGAGTGAAACGGTCAATTCTTCTGTCAATGATATACACTAGGATTTAGAAGAAACCGTAGGGGCTGAGAGAAAAGAAGACTTGGAGATTGTTCCAGAGACACTGGTATGGTCTGTCTAGGTTTCTGGCCTGGTCCCTGGCTTTCTCTCCAGGTCACTGCTGGAAGTGGTGGTCCTATATGGATCTCAGCATGCTTGCCAGAGGCTTTCAATCAATTCTCCTGTCCCAGGGGGTCTGATCTCTGTCAGGTACTTCCAACCACTGGTCAGATCCTCTGCCCTGGAACCAATATGTCCTCATTCTGCTGGCTTTGCTCCCTGGTCCAGTGCCTTCTGGTGCTTGATGATTTTCATTTCTGGATAAACAAGAGGATAGAGATGGAGGGTTAGCACCATCTTGCCCGCCTTTGCATCTCCCAGCTGTCTGAATTAACCCTTGCTATGGTGGCCTTGGAGCCCTGGTGACGCAGTGGTTAAGAGCTTGGCTGCTAGCCAAAAGGTCGGCAGTTCAAATCCACCAGCCGCTCCTTGGAGGCCCTATGGGGCAGTTCTACTCTGTCCTATAGTGTCGCTATGAGTTGGAATCGACTCGATGGCAATGGGTTTGGCTTTGGTGGTGGCCTTGGTTTGGAAACAAGCCTCGAGTCTCGCTCTGTCCAGGGGAGGCTGGTGGAGCCCCTTCCTTCTGTCCGTCTGTAACCCCATTGCTGACTGCCCCCTGGGGGTGTTTGCTGTGTCTTCAGATGTCCAGTAACTTAGAAACTTAGACATTCTGCCTAGAAACATTGTCTTCAAGGTCACCTCCTCTGGCTAATGCCAAGACAGTGAAGGGAAAAGGTCATGTTGTGCAGAAGGCCCAATTTCTTTGTCCTTAAGCTCCTTAGAATTTTAACGCAGTTCTGGGTTAAAGGACTAGGCCTTCCTATCCTCACATAGGCCTCTTGTCTCCCTTAGCCCTAACACATTGCATATCCTTTTCAGAGGTAAGATTGAGGTCAATAGTTCAATCATTAGGCTTCAGAGTGAAAAAGAACAGAAGACCTATTATTAGCGGAGAGCGCCTTTGTGAAAAAGTAGCATATGGGCTTACCAAACCAAACCAAACCAAACCAAACCAAACTCACTGCCGTGGAGTCGATTCCAACTTAGCGACCCTCTAGGACAGAGTAGAACTGCTCTGTGGAGTTTCCAAGGCTGTAATCTTTCCGAAAGGAGACTATCATCTTTCTCCCGAGGATCGGCTAGCGGGCTCAAAGGGTTCAAACTGCCAACCTTTTTGGTAAGCAGCCGAGCGTTTTAACCCCTGTGCCACCAGGGCTCCTGAGCGTGGACTTGCAGCAGTAAAAATAGAGAAAGAAGGAATGATGTCTCCAGCAAACGTCCAGCGTCTAGAAAGATCCAAAGAAAAAATTAAATGTGCAGCTTTTGTCGTTTGGAATTGAAACACAGGTTGTCTCCCTGAGCGGCGACATTCTGTGCCCTGGTCCTCTCCTCTGGAAAGTGCTGTCTCTGGGTTGGCTTGGGTTGGGGAAGAAAGAGGAAGACAAGGAATGGGCAATGAGGGAAACAAATTTAGGGAAGAATGCTTTACTGTGCAAATGGGATATTTGTTTCTCAATGCAGATTGATTGTCCCATCATAAACAATTCAAACTTGCAAAATGGGCTTGGAGTGCATTTTTGTGACTTTACAATGTAGTGAAAAGCCCTCAAACTTGGGCATCATACAGACTTGAGTTCAAATCTTAGCTCCATCATTTAATAACTATGTCATGTTGGATAGGTTCCCGGCTGCTGAGCTCTGTTTTCCTCATCTGTGAAATGCCAGGGAAAAATAGCACCCCCTGAGGCTGTTGTGGGGCGCAGACGGTTTGTGCAGGAATGGAAGGTGCCACGTAACTAGATCCATAATTAATAATGCTTTCCACACCAAGCCAGGAGCCTCAGCCGGAGAGGTGCTTTAATGGAACCAGATATTGCACGGGAACCTGTGGCCCGCACTCGGTTGCCCAACCACTTTTAGAACCACCATCCAGACTTAGACTGCTTTGGTTAGTGGTCCAGCCCTCCGACCTCCAACCCTGGGTTTTGACGAGGCTTGTCCAGTATCGGTGTGTAAAGCCGGTGGGGACAACCACAGGCTCTGTCCGCACTGATAACCACACCAGAGTGGTCATAGTTGTCTGAGCTCTCAGTTCAAACCTCTCAGCCACACGGGACCCACCTTGTCTCCCACCGACTGGCCTTTGGTGGTGGATTCAGTGACTGCCTATGGAAAATGGCCCCTATTAGCAATGTGAGTGCAACACGCGCTCATTGTCTTCCCATTCTTTCCACAAATGAGGAGCTTCACGAGGGTGCCTCAACAATCATCCCTTGATTCGGCCTCTGAAAGGGCTTCCATATTGTCCCTTCCTCTCCGTTCCCATTGTCTTTGTCCTCTTGATGCTCTAAAATTTATTCAAGCCATTCTACAAGGCACCTTTTTTTTTTACCTGGTCCCAACCCACATTTCCAGTCCCATTTCCTGGGACATGCCCGGTATTCTAGCTGTGCCAGACATTTTGCTGCCCAGGAGTCCAGCACAATTGTCCACAAGTCTGTGCCTTTCTAGTGCTGTTCTCTTTGCCGAGAAGACTCTCCTGTCCTGGAGGACTCGTGTTCATCCTTTCTTGCCTAATCCGAATGTCACTACAATGAAGTCTTTGTTGACACTGGTAAATAGACAGTTATCCATTCGCTTTTAAATAGGTTCAGGGCTCTCTGTTTTGCCTTTTATGGCCCTTATCATGTACTGTAATTATCTATTTGCCCATCTGTCTCCTCCCACTGGAGTGTGAGATTGTGGAAGGCTGAGATAGCGCGTACTCATTGGTGCATCCCCAGAGCCTCGCACCCAGTAGACAATGTTGGTTGGAGGAATAACTGGCGACTGGATAAAAGCCCCTCTTGTGCATGTAAAATGGTATTTAGACTGGCAGACTTTTCTGATTTAGTGCAAAACGGTAAAGTTTAAAGGGGAAAAACTTTCCTAACCTGTTGCGACATACAGCAAGAGATTTTATTGCTGATTTCTGTTCTCATCTGCCATATGGATTTCCATTCACAAACTGCTCTAGCGAGAATTGCTTTTGCAGGTAATTTTCTAATGATTGTCTTGGGATAAACAAATTTATCAGACTTGTTTGCTAATGTATTCAAGGAGGTTCACGGGGGAAAAGATTAATCATCTAAGAAGCAAGCTGATGTCTGTCATCAGGCGGAAGAGTCCAGAGACATCAGAGCTGAGTGGGTGGTTGCTATGACTGCAGATACCTTTCTCTCCCTTTGTGAGGTCAACGGCAGCTCCCAAGCTGATTGGCTAAAATTAGATTATCCTGCTGACCAACCATGGGGAGTTAATTTCATCAGAAAAAGAAAAATGGAGGGAAGTCCCTCCGTGATGCTACAAAGGAATTTTTTTTTTTTTTTTTAGAAACCCACAGAGTCCAAGTTTGCTTTCATTATAATTAACATGCTCGTTTTAATAAAATAATTTCGGGAAGCAGACCAGAGCCTTAGTCCATTGTTTTGTCTGTCCGTGTAAACTTTAATCTGGTTTGTCCTAAAACCAGCTCTCAAGGTTAAAGTAACCTGTATTTTCCTGTAATACCTCCAGAACCAAAGGCTGTCCTCATGTACGTGTTTATATAGTTGGAGATGAGCTAACTGTGAACATCACAAAAGGAGCTGGCTCCATTAAAGGTGTTGGCTTGCCGGGATCCTGCTCTAGGGAGCTAGTGGGCAAAGAAACTTTCAGCAGAACCATTCACCTCTGGATTGGGAGCATTGTTCTAATGGCAGTTGAATGGAATCCTGCTTTCCAAAGGGTTCATTCCTGGAAGTCAGATACAGCCTATCCTCCGGCTTTCCACCTGTACAGCTTTTGTTCTAGGAATTAATCACCACTGACCTTGCTTGTGGAAACCCTGGTGGGGTAGTGGTTAAGAGCTACAGCTGCTAACCAAAAGGTCAGCAGTTCACATCCACCAGGGGCTCCTTGGAAACTCTATGGGGCAGTTCTACTCTGTCCCATAGGGTCGCTAAGAGTCGGAATCGACTTGACGGCAGTGGGATTGGTTTTTCTCGTTTGGACCTTGCTTATTACGTTTATTTCTATATGGGAAAGATGCAGAGTTAGTTAACCTTGGAAACAAGGATGTGTCTATCTGCAGGCTCTGCTGAGTTGTAAAACTAAGTGGATGTAAAATGCCAACCAAAGAAAGCCGACCCATGGATTTCTTTGTTTCTTAAGCTCTCATATGACTACGAAGTAAAATATGATTAAGGAGAAGATAGAAACGAGCTAACGTTGATTGAATTCTGGACACTCTGCATGCTTCTGTTTGTATGATCACCAAATCAATGTATTTTAAAAATCAAATTAGCCCAGCATCTGTTGAGGTGCTCTGGGTTGTGTACTGAAAGAACCCAGCATGCCTCTTTCCTGTGGGTCATGTCAGGGCTTTGGGGAAGCAGTATGTGCATGTAGGAGGTAATGACCTATGCCGGGCAGCATAAGAACATTGCCAAGCAATTGTTTCAAGCAGGAAGCACCGTGGGAATTCTGAGGAGGATGAGAGCAAGAGAACCATGGGCTGAAAAGATCAAGATCTGGGTATTTCTCCAGAGGATGGAGGAGAAAGACAAAGAGACCATGATGAGCATAATATATGTGATACTAGCACATCACTGAGGATTTAGAAGACAAAGACACAAATCCATCACTCTCATAAAAATCACTATATTAATCACTATATTAATCATATCTATCGAGTGCATGTTCTATTTTAGCCACAGCACTCATTCACTCCCCTCCCAAATGCCTATGAAATTAGTTATTTTATTATTATTATCATGATTATCACATTATTATTAGTATGAAGAAATTGGGTCACAGAGATTAATCCAGACCTAAATTGATGCAGCTTGTAAAATGGAGAGCCAGAATTGAAATCTAGTTCCTCTGTATTGCAGATTAATTTGTGTCCCCGGTCTTAGGCTGGATTCTCTAGAGAAGCAAAACCAGTGAAGCATATAAATATCTATACTGGAACGTCCCAAATCCGTGGGTCAGGCTGGAGGCATCTCCTGATTCACATAGCTGCAGGGGCTGGCAAACCCAAGATCGGCAGGTCAGACAGCGGGGCCCTTGCTCACAGGCTGTGAAGAGCAAGGAATCCCAAGATCGGCAGGCAAGACCGCGGATAAGCTGCTAGCTCAAGTCCCAAGAACTGCAGGTCAGATGAACAGGAGCCAGCTGCAGGATCCAGAGTGAGCAAAAGCCCACGAGTCTTGCCAGAAAGTCCACTTATATTCGATGCAGTCCACACCCCCAAGGAAACTTCCTTTCAGCTGATTGGCTACTCACAGCAGATCCCATCATGGAGGTGATCACATTATATCAAATCTCATCATGGAAGTGATCACATCATCATACGACTGCCAAACTACATCATAACTGCCAAACCACTGAGAATCATGGCCCAGCCAAGCTGACCCACAACCTTAACCATCACATCCCCCAATATTTGTGTTGGAATCCTAACTTCTATACCTGTGGGTGTAATCCAGTTTGGAAGTAGAGTGTTCTTTGTTATGTTAATTAGATCATAAATCTAATCACTTTTGAGCTATAGAAAAAAGCAGATTAGACAGAGAGAGAAAAATGCACACACGGGTGGGGGAGAAACTAAGATACCCTATTAGCATTTTCTGCATGAATCTCTGCATATTTTGCATGGGTGTTATCATCATGTGCTCTTTTAAATTACTTTTTCCACTTGCTATGTAATTACATACATTTAATAATCATTGTTTTTGATGTTGTTGTTAGGTGCCGTCACGTAGGTTCTAACTCCTAGTGACCCTGTGAGCAACAGAACGAAGCACGGCTGGGTCCTGGGCCATTCTCACATTGTTGTGCTTGAGCCCACTGTTGCAGCCGCCATCATTTTTGAGAGCCACATAATATTTCATTGAGTGCTGTACCACCATTTACTTAGCATTCCCCTGTTGCTGAGCTTAAAATGTTTTCAATTTTTGGAACTATTGTCTATAGAAGGCTTTTCTTTTTTTTTTTTGTCTCTCCATAGTTAGGCCATTTTCTTAGGATTAAATCTTATAATAAAATCATGGAGTGAAAGGGCATGAAGCCTCTTTGATAAATTACTGTGTTGTCAAACTCTCTGTCATCAAAAACATGAGGGTGCTCAATTTACCACACTGGGCAGAACCATTAAAAAAACAAAACCCAAACCCCAAAATTTCTTGGTTTCATAGGCAAAAATAAGCTCCCTATTTTAGTATGCGTTTCTTGTTTACTAATTAATTCATTACACACTTACTTATTGAAGACCCGTTGGTCTTGGGATGCATCAGTGGGCAAAACAGGTAAGTGATTCTGTATCTGTTTATTCATTATATTCGAATAGTAGTATTAGAAATATCACCATAGTAGCAGGTGGAAGGAGGATTGATTAGAGGAGGAAGAGAGTAGAGGAGGGAAGACCAGGTTCAGATGCTACATCAATAGAATGGCTAAGTTGATAAGTCTTTAGTAACTAATCATCTAAGAAAAGAGACAGTGAGGTGCAGTGAATATCACAAACGCTGAGTTATCCAGATCTTTAGTTCTAGTGAAATTTCCTCACAATGGATATGTTATCAAACGTCCTCATCCCAGGCTGTTGAATTTGATGAAAACTCCGTAGATGGAAGGGAGACTTTCTCAGAACACACCTTCACATACATTTCTTTCTCTCCCAGACTCCGACTGTGACTGTTGGGTTGTCTTGTACAGCTTCAAATTTAGGTAGCATTTTCAAGCAGGGCTGATGTGTTTGTGGTGAGAGAGATTGAACTTTGAGTTTTGGTGGTGCAAGCATAAAACTAAGACAGTTTTGTCTCCTGATTCCCTGGGGAGGGGGGAGCGAGGGCTACCCCGTTCTGTCATTTCTGGCCACAGCGCATTCGTCATCCCGCCGGATAGTTGGTCATAGAGCGTGGCCGTGAGAACGGCAAGGGCTGTTTGACGGCAGTTATACGGGTGCACAGTGGCCTGTTGTCATTTCAGAGAGGAGACTGTGGTGAAATCAGCCGTAGGCTTTTCCCACAGATCACTTCTTGAGACAAAATAGCTTGCAAAACAGATTTGTTTATTCTGAGGTCATGCCTGCTAAGTGCCTAGCACAGTGCCTGGCATAGAGTAAGTGCTCACTGAATATTTGCTACTTGTGTACTCATTATTATTATTTTATTACTGTATTTGCTGAAGTGGGAGTTTTTTCCCCCTCGTATTCCAAAGGCACCCGGAAGTGAAGGGAAAAGGAGAAGCACCACACACGAAAGAGGGGGCAGGATCAAAGGGGACTATCTTTAGGAAGGGGCTGCCGCTCTAAAGCGCAGAGGAAGGAGCAAAAGAATAAAAGAGGCTGATGATGCAGCAGAGGGGAGAGCCGGTTCACTGCGTGGAGTCGCCAGGAGCAGGTTTAAGGTCCTGGACAGCAGAACAGTTCAGTGTGAAAAGTAAAGATACTGGCAGTCAGGACTCTGAAATCACCCGGGAAAGCAGCCCGCCTCAGGCTAAGCCTCCAGCTGTTTGCAAAGTCCCAGGTAAGGAAGGCCACGCACTGTCTCCAGGATGCCGGGTGTGGGGACTCACGGAGGACAAGGGGCCTGCTCTATTGCCAGAGGGAAATCAAAGGGCTGAAGGCAAGGATGACAGGCCGATAGGACATTGTTTGTTTCTTCTGGAGCAAGATGAGTAGCTAAATGTTGAGATTTCTGTTTGTCAACTGCACATAGGGGCCCACGCTCTCTGTTGTGTCGATGAACCAAACTGAAAGTTCCAAAAATTGGATCCTGGTCTGAGGAGATGGCAAGGACCAAAATAATTTCTGCTGACCACTTTCGCAGAAGGGAGAGAATGACTTCTCGTCCTTCCTGGAGACGTTTGCTTAATTTTGTCTCAGTTGAAGAGGGGAGACGTGGCATCTAGCTCGTTTGTCAGTGAACGGGTGGTTCCGGGTCTTCAAGGAGGACGGGGGAGTGAAGTCTCCATGGAACCAATGACGGCGCAGCCGAGTGCAGAGCACTGTCACACCCAGTGGGCTTAGGGTGTTGTGAGCGTCTTCTAGTGGAAGGGACATTGTGGGTGTTGGTGAATGGGTGGGTTCAAAGTTAGGGGACGGTCAACTACCCAAGTGGCCTGCCCCTTCACCTTGGCGGGCTTCAGTTTCGGCATCTGTAAAATGCTAGAACTGAATAAAAAGCCACTTTGGTGCTAGAAGTCATGGTCTAAATATATCTGCAGTATGTGGGCCTTCAAATCGTTGGTTTCACAGAAATGTTGACTGAAAAAGGAGGAGTAAGATCTTTTCCCAATTGTTTTATTTTCTCTGGCCCAGGACCAAGTGTTTTTTTTTAACCCCTTTCTTACTTCTGTATTATAGTCTGTTAGATGTTTTAAATTCGGTTTTCTCCCTTGTACAGTCATTGTTTATCTGTTTTGGCTGCCAGCTTCTATATTTTTATGCAAATAACTTTGTTCGCCAACTGTACCCTCCCCCTCAAGTGTTTTTGTAACGCTATGCCAATTTTTTTTTACATGTTGCTGTAAAAAAAAAAAAAAAAATTAGCATAGTACACTTACGAAAATACACTGCAGGGGAGGGAATGGTTGGCAAACAAATGTAGAAGGTGCGTGTTATTTGTGTAAAAATACGGTTTTCAAGGACAGGGTCATACTTTGTATTTTATTTAGTTTTGAATAGGTGATACATTTACATGATTCCAGAGGTACAGAAGTGTCTGTGGTGAGGTCTTCTTGCCCCAATCACCCATTTCCCCTTACCATTGGCTACCAAATATCATCAATTTCTTGTGTCCTCTTCCACGGTCGTTTTATGCAGGAACAAGCAAATACATAAATATTCCCCCTTCCTTGGCTCCCAACACCTTTTGTGGAAAAATGAGTGTAGCATACTCAATGTTCTGCATTTTCTGCTTTCTAGTTAATACTGTATTTTGAAGAACTTTTTACATAGTGAAATTTCCTTACAATGGATGTGTTATCAAAACACATATATAGTATATAATGAATACATAGTATATAATGAATTTTCTCATTCCCCTCTGTGTGTGTGTGTGTGTGTGTGTGTGATTTTGTCTTATGAAAGAAGCGGTAGGTATCTGCCTAAATGTGTGATTTGGAAAATGCCAGTGGGATCTCTCCCATTCAGATGTTTATCCCCCCAGTTTAATTTGACTTCCTAAATTCTACATTAAGATTCATTCCCTTGCTTAAGATTTTGTCTCTTATCAAAGTATAAGTCAATTAAATCATCAGTAGTTTGTACTGTGTTATGAATTATTTCCCCGAGCGTTTTCACTGTGGAGGAAGTCAGGGAGAAGATGGAAAGGAAGAGGCTCTGCAAAGGGCAGTTAGAGGGCAACGTATAAATGTCACCTACTTAATAATTTTAGCTACTTCTACTCTGTCAGCAGAGAGATCTCTCTAAATCTAAATCCGGTCATGCTGTTCTTCTGCTTAATGTATTTCTCAACCATTTTCAAAGACACATTTAGTATAGATGCAGAAGGCCTTTTATAACCTGGCCTTGCTCATTTCTAGAGCCTCATCTCTTCCTGCCTTGGTCTTTCAAACCACAGCCACAGGGAACTTTTTGTAGCCTCCCCAGTGGATGAGGCTTTCTCACCTCCCGACCTCTGCACATGAGGTACCTCTGCGTGGATTACCTTCTCCACTGCCTCTCGACCTACTGACTCCTCAGCTCAGCCTTCACGTCCCCTGGGTGTCCTTTCCCACCTTGCTGAGTCGGAGCTCTGAAGGCCGTTCTGTAGGCTCCCCAAGGCAGACATGCTTACCTCCACCCAGGTAGAAGTGCCTCAGAATTGCAGTTGCCTTTTGTAAAAATATATATTCCAATCGCTCGATAGATTATAAGCTTCTTGCAGGGAGAAACTCTTCTTTGTCTTTTTATCTCCAATGTCTATGGCACAAGATGGGGTCAGAATATGTCGGGTGGAGTGATCAGTGGAATGGATTCTCCTTCAGCCCGAGGGATGAATTAACACTCAACTGGTAAAAAAGGGAACATTGGGCAGAAGGAACTCGAAATTGAGATAAATCACCATCTGGATTGCTCGGCCCTGAATATTCAAGAGCTGACTGCATATTTAAAACTAAATTTTGGCTGGAATCCCTTAAAAACCTCTAGTGCAAGGGAGTTTTATTTGACTGGTCCTTGTGTGTAATCTCTCTGTTAGGAGCTGACTCTCACTTTCAAACCCCTTAGCCTCAGCTGTCCAAGGTAGATGGCTCAGCAGGGAAGTCATCCTTCTCCTGCATTAGTGGTCATTTAAGGAATAAGAAAGGAATGAGGGGTGTGGCACGGACACTGCTGAATGAATCTTGCTGGTCTCTAGCCCAGGATATTTGGCCTTGAGATGTAGGTTTGAATTTGGGAAGTGTGTTTTTATAGACCTGGGCCATGGAGAGATACCATGCACAAATTGGCGTTCCTAAGTCATGTCTGCATGTGCCGAGGGTTGGAATGAGTGTCTGTCTCTCTTGGATATGAGAGTTTAAGTAACAGAGCATTGTTTCCAAGTAGGTCCTTGGGACCAGCCCAGGTCATAAGTTCTCTAGCCGTCTTTTCCCAAAGATTATTTCCTTGATTCTTAGAAAGCTGACGCATATTTCTCCAGACTTGCGTGAAATTTACTTGGTTTTCAGTTTAACCCAGGTGAGCTAAGGTCTAGAACATCTTCAGTTAGCAATTCGTGGTCGACTAGCTGAGAGGTTTACCGCTTGAACCCATCCAGGGGTACCTTGGAAGACATGCCTGGAGATCTGCTTCCAAGAGGTCCCAGCCTTGAAAACCCTACGGAGCAGTTCTGCTCTTCACACATGGGGTCACCATGAATCGGAATCGACTAGGTGGCAATTAACAACAATGTGTAAACCTCAAAAACTCTCATATCACTTTGGCACTAGGAAAATATGTTTTCCTTAATCTCATAAAATATTCGTGAAATTTCTCTGAATTGTATTGTGTACACGTGTATGTGTGTGAGTGAGATATTTAGGTGACCTGGGGGGTGGTGTGGAAACCTGCTGAAGTTTAGAGCAGTGTCTAGGTAGGGTTGGGTGGATACTAGATTGCCTGACTTCAGATTCTGGCTTCATACTAGCCTTACAACCCTTGGCAGATTATTTAGCATTTCTGTCACTTGTGTTGTCATCTGTAAAATGAAATGATGATAATCAAAACCTTCATGGGATTTCTTGAGGTTGAAATGAGTTAATGTATGTAGAGGGCTTTGACCAGTGCTTGGAACATAGTAACCCTTCAATAAATGTTGGTGATCACTATTAGCAAACCCCACTGTACATGATATCGGGGGTGCCTAGTGGATGTGAGATAGTGGTGTCCGTGAATCCTGAGAATGGGAAGGGAGGGGTGGCGTTGAGAATATGTGCCAGCTCTCAATTGTCTCTTCATAGCCTCGGAGGGGGAGTGCTGGAGGTGGAAGAACCAGATCGGGGTACTGCAGGTGTCCTCTGCAGGAGAGCAGACTGCTGGATGAGCCCAGGCTGTGGACGGACGCTCAGCCAGGAGCCGAAGGCGGTTTCGGGAGAGTGCAGATGTGGATGGATCAACATCAGGACGGCAGGATGCTAGTGCTGGTGGCACCATTGCGGGGCTTGGGTTCAGTGGGGACTGATAGAAGGCAGATTTTCATGCCTGAAGAAATGGCAACTTGCGTCTCAAAGGGATAGTTTCTGAACTCGGTAAAGAACTCTACAAACCCATAAAAAAAGGTCAAAACCCTGTAAAAATTGATCAAAGGATATGAACCAACAGTTTTCAGAAAAAGAAATATAAACGACTCTTAGGCATGTGAAAAGCTACTCAGCTCCACTCCTAAGTGGAATGAGAGTGAAAAGTACAGTGAGATTCCGTTTTTCCCTTATCAGATTGGCGGATGGAAGAGTTCGCTGATGCGGAGAGATTACTCTCGGTAAATTTGCGCAACTTCTATCGAGAGCAATTTGTCAATATCTATCATAATGCATAAATGCATAATGAACGTGCTTATGACCTAGCAGTTCCCCTTCTAGCAGCGAATCCCGAGTTACATACCCACATGTGCGAAATGATCCATGAAACATTGTTGTTCACTGATGCATTGTTTGTGACACCAAAGTTTTCAGAACATCCGGAAAGTCCACCAGTGAGGGACTGGTTACGTTTGTTAGAGATCTATCAATTTAATGAAATGCTAAGCAGCTGTAAACAAGAACGAAGAAGCAGGTTGTCTACAGACATGAGCTCCAAGGTTTCTTGTTTAACGAGAAAAGGCAAAGTGCAGAAAAGCATGCCCAGTGGGCTACTACCTGTGTTTGAAAAAGGAAAAAAGAATATATATATATGCCTGGTACCCTGTGGGTGTGCACATGCATAAAATATCTCTGAAAGGCTGTGTCAAAGTAGACGATACATTACTCTCCTATGAGGATGAGTCAGGGCTGAGGGATTAGCGAGAGAGAAACTTTCCACTTTATACCATTTTCTAGCGTTTGACGTTTGGAGTGTGTGAGTTTTTACCTATTCAGCTTTTTTTTGTGTGTATGAATATTACATCCTGCTCTCTGATATAGCTGTTTAAGTTAACAGGAAAAGTGTGTTTTAAAATACTGATTACTGCAGTTACTTAATCCCACCCTACAGTCCTGTCACTCATGCTGTCCACCAATATTTGAGTAAATTCGATGCCTCGGGAGGATACTATGTGCTTATCCTGTGGCTTCCTACGCATCTGGTGTCCACACTCATGTACTGCTGGATGTGTACCCTCCCCAGGAGATAGTTCTAGAGGCTTTGGAGGAGACAGGGCTGAGCTTGAATCCTGTCTGTCTTACTTCTTGGCTACATTACCTTGGTTGAGTTATTTCATCTCTGTAAACTCTCAGTTTTTTCATCTGTGAAGTAGAAATAATAACTCTTATATCAGGAAATTGACCTTGGCTACCCTGATGTGCCATAGGGTTTCAAGTATTTAAGGATCAGACTCAATAATGACAGCAGCTTTCCTGTGGCCCAGCACATAGGTGTCCCAGCTGGCCTCTGTCTGAACCATGGGAGAACTGGCCGATCTTAACCCTGCCTCTCATTTTACCAACTCGTCCACGCATCACTCAGGCTGGCCTTTTTTGATCCCTGCTGTCTCTCTGTAGTTGGTCTCTGTTCCTTCCTGGTCAGCCAGGCCGGCTCTCCCTCTAAAGTACCCTCAACTCAGTCTTACGAAGGCCCCTCATACCCTCTTCTGTGTCCAAAGCCACTGGCATCCTCTTAGACAGCCTTAGTTATTTTCCCATGGTTGAGCACAGGGGATTCCTTTAATATGGGTTTGGGGGCGTGGTCTGTGGTATCTGGGGCCCCAGAGATGCAGTGACAATTATGCATGTCTTGCGGGGATTTGTGAGGATTGAAGCCCAGTGCCAGGCTCACAGTGGGAAGATCTTTCTCTCCCCTTCTCTGACCTTAGCCAGCATTTACCTGCGGATCCCGGATGCAGGCTCTCACAAGACCCCCACACCAGCAGCTCATCAGCCGAGTTTGGCTTGGCGTGATTTACAGTCAAATGCACGTAAAACATGTCCGCGTCCTGCACCAACTGTTTACTTACGCAGCAACTGGGGCCTGCTGCAAAGTGGCATCAAAGACTCTGAGGTGATTGTTTAATAGTCGGTCTCAGAAATGGTAGAAGGCTCAGGCTTATATGTGTTCATGTACTTAAATGGGAGAAAAATTAATATATGGCTAATAGCTTAGTTGCTATGGTGAGGTAGCACGCTTTTTCAGAAAATGTCTCTTTAAAGTCAAAGATTAATCACTTTCAAGGTGGAGAGAAAACAGAACAGGGGAAAAAAAAAAAAAAAAAACCCAGACTGTGGTAGGCTAGATTTCCCAAGATATTATTGCTGCTTCTGTCTCTACAGCCGAACATAACAGCTGGTGAGCAGGGAGAAACTGGAGAAAGACCTTTTTGCCTTTAATCCAGTATGCTGTTTTCCTGTGCTCGTTTTACTGTAATTCTCAGCGGCCACGGGACAAAAGCTGTTGACTGATACGTGCAATTACCTCCTCTAATATTGCTCTCAACTGTCTGCCCTGACTGACAAAAGTGGATGAGGTTTAGTTAAGGTCTGGGAAAACACTCTTTTAATAAAAGCCATTCCCATCCCTGTGATCACTTCCCTCCCTCAGACCTTTTCATCTCTTTTCTGGAAAGATAAGGCCTGGTGATGGAAAGTTACAAAGTGATCCTGAACTTGCACGTTAGCGGCTACAAGGCTACCATTTACCTCACAAAAATTCTCCACAGCGTGTGTGCGCGTGCGTGCGTGCGTGTGTGTGTGTGTGTGTGTGTGTGTGTGTGTGTAATTTGCATTTGAAACGAGGAAAATCGGTATGGGTTTTCCCAGAAAGAAAGACAGTTTTAAAAAGTTAAACCAGGCCCTTATTGGTTTCAGCCCTCAGTTCCTTTTTGCAGGCAAAATGGAGGCCTTGAGGAGAAATTCCCTTCAGAGTCCTTGGTCAGAATTGCTGTGCTCTGACCCGATAACTCCCAATGTAGGGTGAGCACCGCGAGGCTGCGTTTAACGAACTATAGATGGAAACCTTCTCCTTCCCACTGACGAGGTGCTGCAGACTGCAGACTCACGAAACCTGCAGTTAGAAGAAGCGGCTGAAATCTCAGCACAGGGCCCTTCAGCCACTGCAA
>NW_004444028.1:8847774-8886334 GCF_000243295.1 Trichechus manatus latirostris | reverse complement strand
CCCGCCCTCCATGTGTCCATCTCAAAGAGTTCGTAGCTCACACCTAATGAGGATGAGGCCACAAAAGCCGGGCGATGCCCTATTTCCAAGTGTGGTTTGGAAGAGTAAGGTGGAACCTGTGGGAAGATGTCCTTCTAAGAATCGAAAACTGTGTGGATTGGACTGCGTCCCTGTCTTTCGAAAGGCCTGCTGGTCGCTCTGAATGCACACTGCTGGCTGTGGTGTAGACCGGAGCCAGTTCCTCAGGGAGGCTGGGCAGCACTTGGCAGAATGTCTGCCACCGAGTCCTTTGATTTGGGTGAGGGGTGGGAGGAGGGGCAGTTGGGGTTGAGGAGGTTGCGGTTTATTCATGGGCCCAGGATGGAGCTGACTTGGGCCAGGAGGAAGTCTGCTCCCTTATCAGCAGTTAGGTGGCTTTTTCATATCAGTTTTCCCTGGTGTTGGCACTCAGTTGTCATAGTACGGTGTGTAACGCGATAAGGCCTAGACATTATTAACAGTAGCAATAGCACGGCAAGGTTATTCCTACGCAGTTTTAATAAATAACAAAGGGCAAAGCTGCTGATGAAATGACATTATCTGGGATTTTAGAATAAGGACACAACAATTTCCTCTCAAATATCTGCAGACTCTTCTAAAAAAGACCTCTCTTGTAGATAAGGCTTCCTTACACCTCTACCCTAGCCCGCCCCATTGATATGGAGAATATTCACCAAGTTAACACCTCGTTTGCTTTCTGTAGGGGCCTCAAAGAATGTCAGTTGGGGTCAGATGGGAATAAGGATCTGATTCAACAGATATTTACTGCACTCCTGCTCGGTGCCAGAAATTGCCTGAACGTGGAAGTGTGTAACACAGGAAAGGAAAAGACCCAGACGCATCTCCAAGGAGCTCCGAGACCAGGAAGTGAGACGCCAAGAGGAAGCTACGTGCCGTGAATCCATGGGGACAGGTCAGGGGTGGCTTTCTGGAAGAAGCAGACGTCCCAGCTGACCCTTAAAGTATCCATGTGCTACTCCATAGGATACCTGCTCAGAAAATGGGTACATTCTAATTTTTGGAGCAGGTAGAGCAACTGTGATTAATTTTGGAAGAGAAATGAGTGTGTGTGTGTGAGTGTGTGTGTGTGTGCGCAAACTAACTCAGAGTTTCAAAAGAGACAGTAAAGAACTAGGTTTTAGCCCTTTATGAATTTTTCAAGGAACATATGAGATCTAGCTGACCCCAGAGAAAAGGAGAGGGAGGTAAGGTGGTGGACGTTTGGGGAAATCAGAATGGCTGTTGCAGCTGGGCCTAGTGTCTTTACCCCTGGGGTTTCCTTCCCTACTACTGTTGCCAGCTTACTCTATTGCAGTTTAGTGCTACCTGTTTGGCGCGCTGGGCTTTTAACTTGGCATGACTTTATAGGTGCACAAAGGCCACTGTGCTACGTGCAAGTGATGCAGTCCCTTCCTTAGGGAAGTAATGGCAGAGTAGTGCAGACAGGCACATTACGGTTATGGCGTGACTCAGTAGGGACGGCAACAGGACACTGCAGAGGTCCAGAAGGAGGTGATGACCCGCTGAGCCTTGGGCAATAATGGGGGTCTCACCTTTCTCTGTCTGTGCTGATAGCCAACGATTCCGCCATACTTTTCCCATGCCAATGGGGGTCTCACCTTTCTCTGTCTGTGCTGATAGCCAACGATTCCGCCATACTTTTCCCCTGCCGCACAAAGCTCTGAGTAGTCTGGGCACAGCAACACGGTAAATCTTCACCCAGCTCTCTGAGCGGGGTCCTGATGAGGAAACTGAGGCAGAGAGAAGTGCCCAAAGTCACACAGCCAGGACTGGACCCTGGGCTGTCTGGCTCCTGAGGCCATGCTCTTGGGCCTCAAGTTACCAGCCATCCAATGGGGAACGCGCTCCATCTGGCTTTCCGTGGGAGAGATTCCTGTCCCCGAGTTGACGCAGTCTGATCTAGGTCCTGGGGAGAAGAAGGCAGAGGGAAGGTTGTGTGGAAGGTGCACTGGGCATGAGGAGTTGGTTTGTTTGGTTTTGGTCTTTGTTAGCTATGGAGCCTCCTCCCCCCGACACATGCATTCACACCTACACACACGCGCGCGCGCGCACACACACACACTCGCCCCCCCTCGGTCTCATGCGTCCCAGCCTTGCCTTTGCATCAAAATCCTCCCGAGTTTTAAACAAAATACATATGCTGAGGCCCCCTCCTAGACATACTGAATAACAGTTTCTAAGAGCAAGCCTTGGGCATCTGAGTTTTTTCATTTCTTTTAATTAAACAAAGTACATCCCAAATTGAAAATCCAAAAGTACAGGAAAGGAAGACTCTGTGCTCCTCCCACCTAACCCCTAGTCCTTCTCTCCAGAGGTGACCCTTCCACAAACAACAGTGCATGCACATATCCATCTCTGTGTGTTTTTAACTTCTGCAGATGGTTGTGATGAGTAGTCAGGGGTGAGAATCTCTGACCTGGGCCCTGCACTGTCTGCCTGAGAAATGCATTTTGGGAGAAAGGAAAGCAGGAAGAGGGGAGGCTTCGGAAGCAGGAAGCTTTCAGAGTAGACGAGAGCTGTAAGGACAGAGCCTAGACAGAGCCTACTTGGTGCGGCAGACTGCCTCAGAGTAAGAAGAGTGACACTTCTTCTAATCTGCGTTCAGTACATAAGAGCTAAAAAATGCATAGTGGTGGGGAGTAGTCAGAATTGAGTGGGTATCAATAAGGAAATGGCTCCCAGACAAGGCTCGAGAAATCTCAAATGCCTTCCAGAGGGGACCTGAGACTTGAGAAATCTTGAAAATGAGAGGACAGGGTCTTCCGTGTGGAAAGAATGGCATGGGGATGTGAATGCTCATTCATTCATTCCAGGTTGTCTTCAGTACTTTGAGAGGCACTATGGTGTAACTGCAAGAGCGTGCACTTTGGTGTCAGGCTGCCCTGGGAGATCGGGGCAGAACTCGTAGTAGCTGTTGTGACTGTGGTACGCGAGGCACTGGAGAGAGAAGGGTGAAGAAGACAGTCTGTGGTGAAGAGAGATGTGCAGAGACCCAAGTGCAGTGTGGTGAATATTTTCCTGTTGGTAGGCAAGTAGAGTTGTGTTGGAAGGGTAGAGTAGGACTAGAAACTCCTGGGATTGTTTTAAGAATTAAAGCAGAACCTCCTTAGCTAAAGTCTTGAAATAGGCTGTATGTTTTTCATCACCAGACTCCGGAAGGGGCCCACACTGATCTATCATAGAAAAAATTTGGGGACAGATGAGGTTTTAATGATTTTAGCAAGCACTTGGTTACAGATCTGTGGTCTGTTTGCTTTTCAGAGTCTCCACGAATCACACGGGAAAACAAGCGGTCACCTGCACACCTGTTTGATAGCCCATTCTCTTCAAAATTCAGGTTGAGTCTGAGTTAGAAATCAAAAGCTTCCTTGAGTTTTATTGCTTTCAGGACATTTACAGTTGCTTTTCTATATTCCTAATACCACGTTTACGTTTTCTGAAGATACCATGTATCTGGAAAGGATCATTATGTACTCAAATCTTTTTTTTTTTTTTTTTTGCCAAGTGGCCTGGAAAGAAATTTTCCTGTTGCATCCCAGGCTGGCCCAGGTTGGTTCTAGACTTTTTCCCCCTGAATGGTCATTTCTGCAATGGGAGGGCCCGTGAATCTTTTTTGTTTGTTTGTTCATTTAAGCTGGAAAGACTTTTGACAGCCGCCATTTTTCTTTCTTCCCTCCCTCCCTCTCTCTTCCACACACTATATGCCAGGTGTGGTTATAGGCATTGTGTCTTTGCAGCAGGGTGGCCAGGGAAGTATTGCATTCTTGTCTCCATTTTTCAGATGAGGGAAATGAAGGCACCAAAACAGTGTTTTACCTGAGATCGACCTGTTCTTACAAGTGGCCAAGCTGGCATTTGGACTTGGGTGACTCCACGTGAAGGCTAAGTCTCTCATTTTACAGATGAGCCAACTGAAGTCCCAAGGTCACTCTGCTCATTAGTTCTAGATCTTGGTTCCAGTTCAGACTTTTCATGATATGGAGTTGCCCCTGAGGATTAGTCTCTGCCTTGGTCTCTTCCCTTCCCAATGCATCCTGAATACAGTCACCACCACCCCTGCCCCACTACATATCCACGCCTGTGGTTTCCCCAGAACCACAAATGATGGCTCAAGAACCACAAATGATGGCTCAAGACTCTGTCCTGATCTCTGAGATTCCTCTGGCTCACACCCTCCGGTCCCCTGCATGACAAGATTCCTGCTCGCCTATGCCTGCCTTTTTTCACAATCCATACGTCCAGATGCTATTTGTCTTTCAAATCCATTGCAAACATCACCTCCTTCATGGAGCTCGTGGGGTCCCAGAGGTGTTTAGGACTTCTCACTTTTGCTGAGGAAAAAGGGACTGGGTGGAGGAGAAAACGGGGAGGGGGAGAGAATGGGTAGAACTCAGTACTAGTATGAAGCTTGGAGCTGGGCACAGCAATGGTTGGCTCCAAGGCTAATCAACAGCCCCAGAGTCATGGCTCATTAACTGCTTTCCGTCTGTTGGAGCAGTGCAATGTTCTCATCTCCTTAGATGCACGTATCAAGCCCTCAGTCTGCTGTAGCTGGGATTCAAGTGCAATTCTTGCCGCAGTCGAAGCTTGTGCTCTCCCTCGCCACCATGTTGTCTGCCAAGACAATTGGCCATAGGGCAGGAAGAGGATGGGACAATCCTCAAAATGGAGCATTCAAGAAATGAAACAAAATTGGGGTCACGGATTGAGGCACTGCAGGGAGGGACCCTGGAATTGGAAGACATGAGGAGGGTGGCCATGGTGCAGCTTTCTTAAGGAGGTGCCCTTCCTTCCCCGGGGCCTTTACAACGGGGCAGCTCAGGACTTGCGGTGATCACGTGGTCTGCATTGAGCTCACTGTCTTGACGCCTCTCTCACAGGTTGTGCATATTGCTCTGTGATAGGGCTTTGAGCTCACATGCTCCTGGAAGGCAGGGGCCGAGTCTATTCCTTTTTGAAGTGGAGGCACAGTTCGTCTTGACCAAATGGCCACGTGGGAGGCTCAGGGGGGTGAGTACCTTACTCTTCCGAGGGACTTGAGGGGGCTTCACAGAGAGGTGAGCTGTCCAGGCAGAGAAGGGGAATCGAGTTGGAGGTACATTCAAGGCAGAAGATGGTGCACATGTTCAGGTGGGGAAGCCTGGAAGGAGATGGATGGGGGTTTAGAGATGGGGGAAAGGCCCGAAGAAAGCGATGGGAGGAAATAAGGCTGGAGAGGAAGCTCGAGGCTGGGCAGAGATGTAACAACCAGCCCCACACACCCCATGCGCCTCCAGCCAGGCCTCCCACCAGTAGACTGCAGACTCCTCCCAGCTCCCAACCACTTGATGCGTCAGCTTGTTTCTGATCCTTTACACAGGTGCAGGGCGCCCTCCTTACTCACCCAGGGAATTCTGCTCCTCTTTCAAGGCCTTTAAACATGTGTCCTGTGGGCCTGCCTTTTTCAAGGCCTTTAAACATGTGTCCTGTGGGCCTGCCTCTTTCAAGGCATTTCAAACGTGTGTCCTGTGAGGCCTGCCTTGGCACTCTCAGGTAGAATTCATTGCCTCCTGGGAAGCAGCTTCAGCTCTAGCGCTGGCCACGCTGTTTTACAGTTCCCCTCGTCTATTTTCCCTACTCTCATAAGGGCATCTTCAAGGAGAAGAATTCTGTCTTCTCTGTGTAACTACAGTGCTGGCCCATAGCAGGTACTCAGCACATTTTGATGAGGGAATGCCTCTGGCCTAGCATTCATGTGTTTTTCAGGCAGACAGTGAGCAGTCGGTGGGAACTAGGGCTCCAGGAGGAGTAGAGGGTAATTTCCCTATTTGCCCTGCGGAGGTTGATCAGCACTGCTCATTTTTATGGCAGGCCAGCCTTCCGCTCACCCGGACTCCCTCCAGCTTCTGGTACTTGCCTATCCAGGCAATGTAATTTCTCTGCATTTTTCCCCTTTGTCACTCCTGCCCCGCCCCGCAAGGAGTGTAGCGACCCCTCAGGAGTTTGATTATATCGCAAGATGAATAGAATCTTTGAATTACGCTATTTAAATGAGTCGTCTCAACCCTAGTGTGATTGTTCACCTCGGTCACACTAAACGTGATCTACATTTTCTAAAGGGTGCTTTTGGCCCAATGAGGAGATGGCTGGAATTGTTTAGTTCCAGTTCTCAGAGGCTGATCATCTGCATCACAGGGCGGGTATTTTGTTGCACATCTGGGCAGATGTGGACTTTTAACCTTCCCTCACCGGAGCGACCAGAACAAGCTACATTTATCTGCAGAAGTTGAACTGATTCTCTGATGGGGGCGGGGGGTGCGTGCGAGAGAGAGACAGAGAGACAGCGTGTGTGGTGGAGCAGCAGAGACTGTGGTGTGCTGGAGGAAAAGATGACTCATTTTAGCTAAGCGGTTCTGAATACTTAGGAGAGCTTAAGCTGAGCAGATTTAGATTTTGGCTTTGTGGCCTGAAACCACCTCGGGCCACATCTCTTGAGAGTTCTGGTTGCTCCTGCATCGGTGTTCTCCAGGTGGGTCAGCCAGGTGACCCCGCCGCTGTACCTTAGCATGTCTCCATCTTGGACCTGAGGTGTATGTAGGGTAGAAATTCTTACGCTGCCCAACGGGAGTACATTTCCCTCCGTTGGTCATTTCTTTCATGGAGTAACATGATTGATTGTCAGACTATCAAATACTGCTTACTCCAGAACTGCCTCTCAAAGTTTGTGTAGGTCTCAGGTAGGAACTTGTGGTTATGTTATCTCAGTCACTTCGATTATTCAGACTCTGTGGATTGGAGCGATAGCCTGTTGAGCAAGATCCACACTGAGATGAAAAGGAATTAAACCTTACAGATTAGGGGTCAACAGTGTTCCATAAGTAATAGATAAGGTCGGGTGTTAGGTGTTGACTCAGCAGATATTGATTGTGTGCCCATGAATCAGGCATATGCCAGGGGCTGGTAATAAAGAGAAGCAGGCCCTTGAGGCTCCTGCCTTCAAGAAGTTCACAGTCTAGTGCAGTTGATGGGCATGCAGATGGTTACAACATAATGGAGGCACGTAAAGAATGCTTTGGGAAATTAGGACAACAGAGTCTGCCTGGGAGCTTCGGCAAGGTTTTAAAGAGGAGGAGATGCACTTGTTGGAACGTGAAGGGTGAGAAGTGGTGTTAACCAGGGTGGACAAGTGGTGGGTGGGTATTTTAGGCAAAGGCCAGAGTGACTAGAACCTAGTGTGTGGTGATGTGCAGTCAGAACATGAAGGGTCTTGTATAAACAGTGTGTCAGTTTTATGCTGTAGATGTATTGGTTAGTATGCATTGAGGTGCTAGGAACAGAAATCCCAAACTCATCTGGCTTAAACACTAAGAAGAATTTATTAGCATATATATTAGGTCCAAAGGGAGGACAGTTCCAGGATGGCAAAATTCGGTGCAGTGGCTCTACTCTGTTATCAGGGACCTAGGTTCTTTCCCTCTTCTGCTCTGCCTCCTTGGTGTGATGGTTTATTCTCAGGCTTGTTCATCTCCTGATCACAAGATGACTGCAGAAGAAGTTTTGTGTGTGTGTGTGTGTGTGTGTGTGTGTGTGTGTTGATGTGTCTTTTGTCAGTGAGGATAACCTTTTCCAAGAAGTCCCCATCAAACTCATCTTATGTCTCAGTGGTCGGCAGTGCATCACATACCCAATCCTAAACCATTCACTGGCAAGGGGAATGCAACCACCATGACTGGCTCAGATGAATCCTGATTCACCTCCTGGCTGGGTGGAACCCATTTCTTCTGAAGTACATGGCCAGGTAGAGGGTACTAGAAGAAAATTGGGCTTCTGATAGAAAATGAGGAAAAGAGGGGACATATGGTTGCTTGGTTGGCCACCAACAGTGTTTGCTACGGTGGGTGATGGGAAACTATAGCAGACGATTGAGCGGGAGTTGGCGTGAAGAGTTTTTCATGTTGAAAAATCACCATGTCAGCAGCGTGGAGTTTAGTTTTGTAGATAGAAAAACTGAGAACAAGTGGAATGGTCTTATGAGAAGTCGAGCAATTGACTGATGTATGTATGGAACTAGAGCTAAAACCAAGCTACGCTTCTCTGCCTTAAGGATGTGTGTGGGGTGGAGGGTGAGGGGTAGGCAGGGCGGCCAGTGATGAGTAGGGGCTTTCAATCTGGAAGTCTTTTATGGTACTGGGGCAAACATGCAACTTCTCGAAAAGTCCAGACAATGATGCAGGTCCCCTCAGAAAGGCTGTTGAAATCCTAGAATCCTGGCGTGTTGGAGCTAGACGTGACCTTGAAGTCAATCATCTAGTTCAAGACCTTTATTTTACAAATGAGGAAACTGGGACCCAGACAGGCTAAATAACTTGTTAAGTTCCTATGCCTGATATGTGCCTGAGCTGGAACCACTCCCGTGGATTTTCCAACTCCCAGCCCAGAGCTCTTGGTAGTGGGTTCTCAGGACCATCTTTTATGGAGGCTTACTGTGAGTTCAGGAGTGCCGGAAGGGCTCCACAGGACCTCCTCCTACGCTGCTGCCCTTACAATGGACAACAATTCTATTGTTCGTTTTTTTTTTTTTGAGAAAGAATTTAGTTCCCATAAAAATGCAAGCAATGCTGGAGGGATAATGTTTTAAGCTCTTATCATCCATGTAGATCTTAGCGCGAGTGTTCCTCTTGTTTTTTTCTTTGCAGCAAGTGTTGATGGGAAAGGGGATAAGACCTCAGGGGCACTAGGAACCTGAGAGAGGAAAGGAGGCCCTAAAAAAGAGCCCTAAGATGAGGAACAGGAGACTGAGGGCTTGATAATTTTTATTGAGGGCTATTCCTATGATACCAAGTCAAATGAGGCACCAAAGAGAGCCATGGTTGCTGAGACACTAACGAGTGGCAATTACTGGGCTACTGTGAGGTAGAGCCTTTGGTCTTTTGGTTTTTTCTTGGCAACTCAAACATCCATTCACGGTGACCCATCATACCCTCTCTTCCTCTGTCTTTTGTTCTTCACGTACTTGTCCCCTGTCCCCACAACATATATACACAGGTCTTGGCTAAAACTTTTATCCAGAAACCCTTGAAAATTCATCCTTGTGGACAGAGCAGTACACAGCAGGCACAAAAAGGAAGCCTAGTAAAAATAAACAAATGGTTTGAAAATCCAGCTCTTGATGAAATGGTATGTGAAAAACACCAAACTTAAAAAAGACGGACCTGTATAATCCTTTTATTTCAACATTGCTTTTGAAAATATTTCTAAAGTATATTAGTTTATTTTTCTGGTAGTATGCCAACATCATAAAACTGTTAATTTTAGATGTAGAAGGTAGATGAAGATTGGACTGAATCTGTAGAGACCAAGGCATTTCTGGGTATTGTGGACAAGATGCTACCATTTCTGTAAAACAAATAATGAAAAGAAAAAGAAAACTCTGTATGTACGTACATATATATGTGTCTGTATAAAATTATTAAAGCTTGGAGAAACACTTGGGAGGGTATATATAAAGTTGTTAACCTGGGTTACTTTGCTGTGGGGTGGTGCTCAAGTGCCTGGAAGAGGAAGGTAGGGGAGAAACATACAAATGTAAAAAAAAAAAAAGAGTACCCTAAAAAGGCACATATATGATTACATTTATATGAATTTGTATGTGTGAATATATATACGAAAAATTGATTGAAAATATTTTTAAAAGGTGATCTGGGAAAAAAGATTAGTGAGCCTAATGTTCATGTGCATCTAAAGGTATAACATGCTTCAGATGTTTGCCTGGCTTGGATGACCATTAAGGGGCCTTCCATGTGAGATCTTGTAGTTCTCTAAATTAAAAGTGCTGTTCTACTTTCATTTACATTTTGTTTTACTTTCGCCTATTTGTTATGTAGTTTTTTATCTGATGCACTCTTTTGCCAACTTTATGTCAGTAAAGGCTGAATTACAATTGAAAAATATGTACTATATGTAATTATATACATAATTATAGCTAAGTTTATTTAAAACTGTATCGTGTTTGTTCTACGGCGTGAATTGGGGCTATCTTAAAATATCCTCTAGTGTCTTTATGATTGAAAGGAACCCCTCAAAGTATTATGGAGAGAACCATGAACAAGTTGGTATCATCTGATGTTTTTAGTTGAGATCTTTTGAACTCCTCTAAAAAACTGTGCCTGATGGATTGTAGTTGCTTCTGGGGTCACACGGTACATTCGCTTGACACTTTTAATTGTGGAGAAGCTAAAGGCCTTAAATTGTACCTGCCTCCCCTCCTACTTCTCCCACCACCCTCTCAGCACACACAGGAGGCTAATAGCATTTATTGATCATCTATTATGTGTCAGACACTTTCCTCACAAAGTCTTTTATGCCCATTTAATAGATCGGGAAACTGAGGCCCAGAGCAGTTAAGTAACTTACTCAGGGGATGTTAGGCTGGGTTATCTAGAGAAGCAAAATTAGTGAAGTGTATATATATACATATATATACATATACATAGAGAGAGGGATTTTTCTCAAGTAGATGTCTCACATGGTTGTAGAAGCTGGCAAGTCCCAAGTCCCCGGGTCAGGCGTCAGGCTGGAGGCTTCTCCTGACTCATGTAGCTGCAGGGGCTGATGAATCCAAGACCGGCAGGTAAGACAGGAGGCTGCTGGCTCACAGGCTGTGGAGGCCGATAAATCCCAAGATTGGCAGGCAATATGGCAGGCCGCTGGCTCAAGTCCTAAGAACCGGAGGTCAGATGATGATGAGCCAGATGCAGAATTCAGAGCAAGCAAAATCCAGTCAGCTTTGCCAGAGTGTCCATATATATTGGATGCAGGCCACACCCCTGAGGAAACTACCCTTACAACTGATTGGCTGATCACATCAGATCACATCATGGAGAATGACTACATCATTACATAACTGCCAAACTACTGAGAATCATGACCCAGCCAAGCTGACATACAACCTTAACCATCACAGTCCACACCTTGTCAACCTGGCACTTGTAGACATCTCCTTAAACCATACACAGTCTCTAAATAAAGGCAATTGCAAAGTCATACTTGCATCTAACATGATACAACTAACATGAGTACAACTGAAAACACACTAGCAGCATTTACATCTTATATTTTATAAGTGAAGAAAACAAAAATATTTGATGCACACATACAAGGAAGAAATATAACAATTATAGTCCTTGTTTCTGCAACTGGTCATGTGGTTGTAAATGGTATTTAGAACTACCTTCTTCCACCACCCATTCTGTATTCTCTTTGCCCTCAGGAAGCACTTCAGCTGGTCGTGGTTCTTTGCCTGGTGGAGTGACCCAAACCTTCATACCTGAAGGGTCTGGGCCATTAGTAGTCATGTCAGAATTGGGTTGCTGTAGTTTTCCATTGACTTTCACCACAGGGCATGGTAGTACTAAGAGACGTCTTAAGGGATCTCCCGTATTCCAGACATACTCTTCTTTACCTCTATTATGTAATAGCAATCCAATTTCCCCTTGGTAATCGGGATCAATCAAACCAGCAAATACAGTAATTTCCTTCTTTGCCTGTTGATCCAGAGGCATGAAGAGTCCAAAGTGGCCAGGTGGCAGTCTTAGCTTCCAGTTCAATGGAATCCGTGTTGTGTCTCTTGATGGGAGCATTCCTCCCTTTAGAACTAAGACCTTTAGACTAGCAGAGCTTAGTTAGGATCACGGGGAAAGGAAGTAAAAATTTTACAAGTGGGTCAGTAGGAGCAATAATGAGTGGTGCCCTTCCATTTCACCCCTTGATTCCTGGACCCATGAATCCTGGCTGTGGGAGAAAGAGCACCATATATTAGATGCTGGCTTAAAGCATATACAGCCTTCTGGAGAACATTGCCCAAACCCCTGCAAGGTATTGCCACCTACCTAGCACTGTAATTGTGTATTTAGAAGGCCATTCTATTGTTCTTTACTGCTTCAGGATGATGGGAAACATGGTAAGACCAATGAATTCCATGAGCATGGGCCCATTGCTGCATTTCATTTGCTGAAATGAGTCCCTGATCCAAGGCAATGCTGTGTGGGATACCATGACGGTGGATAAGGCATTCTGTAAGTCCATGGATGGTTGTTTTGGCAGAAGCATTGCATGCAGGGAAGGCAAATCGATATCCAGAGTAAGTGTCTATTCCAGTAAGAACAAAATGCTTCCCTTTCCATGATGGAAGTGGTCCGATGTAATCAACCTGCCACCAGGTTGCTGGCTGATTAACTCAAGAAACGGTACCCTATCGGGGACTCAGTATTGGTCTCTGCTGCTGGCAGATTGGACAATCAACAGTAGTTGTAACCAAGTCAGCCTTGGTGAGTGGAAGTCCATGTTGCTGAGCCCATGCATACCCTCCATCCCTGCCACCATGGTCACTTTGTCCATGAGCCCATTGAGCAATGATGGAAGTAGCTGTGGAAAGAGGATGACTGGTTTCCCCAGAACGCGTCATCCTATCCACTTGATTGTTAAAATCATCCTCTGCTGAGGTCACCCTTTGGTGAGCATTCACATGAGACACAAATATCTTCACTTCTTTGGCCCATTCAGATAGGTCTATCCACAAACCTCGTTCCCATACCTCCTCGTCTCCAATTTTCCAATCGTGTTTCTTCCAAGTCCCTGACCATCCAGCCAAACCATTGGCCACAGCCTATCAATCAGTATACAATTGCACATCCTGCCATTTCATCTTCAAGCAAAGTGGACAACAAGGTGCACTGCTGGAAGTTCTGCCCATTGGGAGGATTTCCGTTCACCACTGTCCTTCAGGGAGGTCCCAGAAAGGGGCTGCAGTGCTGCCTCTGTCCACTTTCGAGTGGCGCCTGCATATCGCGCAGAACCATCTGTAAACCAGGCATGAGTTTTCTCTTCCTCAGTCAGCTGATCATAAGGAACTTCCCGTGAAGCCATAGGTGCAGACTGGGAGAGGGCAGCTAATGTGACAGGAGTGGAGACCTTGGGCATTTGGGCCACTTCCTCATGCAACTTACTTGTGCCTTCAGGTCCCTCTCAGGCCCGATCTAATATAGGCCACTTGCATTTAATGATGGAGTGCTGCTGTGCACGTTTGACTTTATGGCTCTGTGGGGCAGACAACACCCAGTTCATGATGGGCAGCTCAGGCCGCATGGTGATTTGGTGGTCCATGGCTAAGCATTCAGTCTCTACTAAGGACCAGTAACAAGCCAATAGCTGTTTCTCAAAAGAGTAGTCATCTGCAGAGGATGGCAGGGCTTTGCTCCAAAATCTTAAGGGTTTGCACTGTGATTCACCAATAGGGGTCTGCCAAAGACTCCAAACAGCATCTCTATCTGCCCCTGACATTTCAAGCACCATTGGATCAGCCCAATCATATGGCCCAAGTGGCAGAGCCACTTGCACGGCAGCCTGAATTTGTTGCAGAGCCTTCTGTTGTTCTGGGCCCCACTCAAAACTAGCAGCTTTTTGAGTCACTTGATAAATAGATTGGAGTAGCACACCCAAATGAGGGATATGTTACCTGCAAAATCCAAAGAGGTCCACCAGGCATTGTGCCTCCTTTTTAGTTGTGGGATGGGCCAGATGCAATAACTTATCCTTCACTTTAGAAGGAATATCTCAACTTGCCTCACACCCCTGGATCTCTAGAAATTTCACTGAGGTGGAAGGCACCTGGATTTTTGTTAATTTCCCACCCTCTAGTACACAAATGTTTTATCAATAAATCCAGAGTCATTGACACTTCTTCCTTACTATGTCCAGTCAGCATAATGTCATCCATGTAATGGACCAGTGTGACGTCTTGTGGAAGGGAAAGGTGATCAAGGTCCCTTTGGACTAAATTATGACATAGGGCTGGAGCATTGATATACCCCTGAGATTGGACAGTGAAGTGTATTGCTGGCCTTACCAGCTGAAGGTAAATTGCTTCTGATGTTCCTTCGAGATCCGAATCAAGAAGAAGGCATGGGCCAGATTGATAGCTAGGTACCAGGTACCAGGAGACGTATTAATTTGCTCAAGCAATGAAACCACATCTGGAACAGCAGCTGCAGTTGGAGTTACCACCTGGTTAAGTTTACAATAATCCACTGTCATTCTCCAAGGTCCATCTGTTTTTTCCACAGGCTAAAAAGGTGAGTTGAATGGGGATGTGGTGGAAATCACCTCTCCTGCATCCTTCAAGTCCTTGATGGTGGCAGTAATCTCCACAATCCCTGCAGGCATGCGATATTACTTCTGGTTTACTATTTTCCTAGGTAGAGGCAGTTCTAATGGCTTCCACTTGGCATTTCCTACCATAGTAGCCCTTACTCCAGTTGTCAGGGATCCAATATGGGGATTCTGGCAGTTGCTGAGTATATCTATTCCAGTTATGCATTCTGGAACTGGGGAAATCACTACAGGATGAGTTCAGGGAACCACTGGACCCGCTGTGAGTTGAAACTGAGCTAAGACTCCATTAAAACCAGACCCCTATATGCCCACACTCTGGTGGACCACAGTGATGTTTTGGGTCTCCTGGAATCAGTGTCAATTCAGAGCCAGTATCCAGTAATCCCCAAAAAGTTGATTATTTCATTTTCTCCAATGAATAGTCACTTTCGTAAAAAGCCATAGATCCCTTTGGTGAAGGCTGGAGAAAGATTAATAGTATAAATTTTTGGCAGTGTAGTGGGATCCTTCCTCAAGGGGACCTGGCTTCCCCTTCATTCAAGGGGTTGTGGGTCTGTAAACTGGCTCAAGTCTGGGAATTGATTGAGGGGTCGTGACTCCGTATTCTGTTGATTTGAGTTAGACTGCCATTCACTTGACCTATAATTCTTCCACTTGTACAGATCAGGTAAATATTTAGTAGATTTTCCATCTATTTTACTCCTAGGGACACTATGACTAAGCAGCCAACGCCATAAGTCCATATAAGTCAGACTATTCTGATTACTGCTTTGACTCCACTGTCTATTATTGTAACCCTGCCCACCTTGTCTTTGTCGATTGAGTGCTGCCACTTGGCCCCTACCACCATGGGGTCCAATCAGTCCCATTGTAGTTAGGTGTCTTAATTCAGTTAGGGCAGTTCAGATCTGACTTACATAAAATAGCAATCACAGCAGTCTTCAAGGATGCTGGAGCTTCCTTCACAAATTTGTTCCTCATTGTTATGGTAGAAAGTGTGTCCCCTGGGCACTCTATGTGTGGGTCTGTGGGTTTGTGGGTCTAACCTGATAAATCGACCCTAATGTGCCAATTTCCCTAAGCCTTTGGATATCTTCTACAGTATACCAAGGCAGGTCTGGTACTTCAGCTTGGTTTAGTGTAGGCCATCATGTAATCCATGCTTCAGCGAACCAACCAAATAAGCTATTAGATCCTTTCCTAACCTCTACAGTTGAAACATTGAATGAAGGAACTGTGCTTAGTGGGCCCATATCAATAAATTCAGACTGATCCATCTTTATGCTCCTTGTACCATTATCACACAGGCTTAATAGCTATTCCCACATATATTCCTCAGGTTTCAGTTTGTACATATTAGAAAAGTCAAGTTCTTTTGGAGTGTAGCATACCTCCTGGGTCACATTTTGTACTTCACCTTTTGGGGCTTGCTGGGACTTAAGTCTAGTTGTAGATCTAGAAGCAAAACTGGGTCGTGGGGATGAACTGAGCCTGGTTTTAAATCCAGGGCTCTTTGATTCCGTAAGCCAGGGTTTTGTTTTTGTTTTTTCTCTTAACGCCACACTACCTCAGCTCCGTAAAAAAGGAAAACTGTAATGGTTGTCCTTACTCTGAAGACTATCCTTTGCTCTGATCCTTCCCCTAGCCACAATTTTTGAGATGTGGAAGATGAGATGGAAGCAACAGAATAGGAGGGGAAAGAGAAGGGTAGTGTCTACCCACTCAAATGCCAGGTTTTCCTAGGAGAAATGACTCTCTTGGAATAACTCAGTTTGGGGTAACCTCTGCCTAAGAACCTCATCCGTTCACTCAAGAAACCAGTACCCGACATCACTCACCTGGCCTCCACAGTATTCAGATTTTTGAAAGGCCATATCATTCTTACCTTGTTCGGGCAGAGAAGAGTCGAGGCTGGAAGTGTTCAAAGAGATAAAAATTCAAATAAACTTGGGGATGGGAGTCTTGATGTGGGTAGCCTGAACCTTTCCTGAACCTTGGCTCCTCAAGGGTAACCTTTGCTCCTTTTGTTAAGTAGCAAAGGTTGACTGTCCCAGTAAAAGGAACACTCACTATACTCTCCCATGGCCTACAAGAAAAGGAAAACAAGGCAATGTGGATTTCTTTTTTCCTCCATCACTTTGGACCCTCCACCTACCCTCAGTTTCAGCTGAGTACTAATGTGTTTCTTCCCCTCTGATACATGCACTTTAAAATTAAACCGCTCTTTGAGTTGGTTAAGGGGGAGAATCCAGGGTGCCTGTTGGACATTTTAAGTCATTAATTGTGGCGTAGGCTCCGTCAATTGTTTTAGCAGAAGGCTTTTGTTTGCTTCCCACATATTTAAGATTTTTTAAAAAAAATTTTTAAATAGGACAAAATAGCAGAGGACTATTTTTTACTCCCTGTTGGCTCAGGCAGGAAACCCAAGCCAGACTTTGATTCCTCCATGTTTGATTGATAACTTTGAGAGCACCTAGCCAGGTATGTGAGTGCCATCAAGCAGGTAACAGCTGGAGAGTGTGTGCCAAAAGAGACTGCACAGCAAGGGGCCAAATCACATTGTTCATTTATTACTGAACAATTTTAGGATAAGTTGATGCTTAACACAATGTGATCTGACATTTGACACAGTGTGTAATCTGGGGATACAGTCACACAATTAAGTTCTGCGTGTGATTGCTCACATAATCTACAGATTTGGAATAGACATAATTAAAATATATATCTCTTGAGATTTTAGCAGAAAAATTATATTTAACACAGGCAACCACAAATTCAACCCGAGATTGGACTATCATTGTTTTGGCAATGTGGTACCTACTATCTGTCCATTCATATTGCAATAACTAATTCTGCAATATTAGCTTGTTCATTCAGAAGTTTCAAAGGATGGGAGAAAGTTAATCTAATATATTTTAGCATCAGATATAGTAATCAAGAATAATTGTGAAATAGAAATAAGCACAGTTAAACTGGTGGTTTCAGGTCTGCAACTGTTTTCTTTTGCCTTTTGATTGGATAATTAAAAAGGTTGATGTGTTCCCCCAAAATAATGTGTTGTAAGTCCTAACCCCTATCCCTGTGGTTGTGATCTCCTTTGGGAATATGGGTTTTCTCTGTTAAGAGGCTGATCAGTGTATGGTGTGTTTTAAGCCAGTCGCTTTGGAGATGTATAAGAGCAGATCAGGCACAGAGAAGCAAGCAGAGATGAGAAAGACAGGCACCACGCCACATGAGAACACCAAAGAGCCAAAGGATAGAAGCTGAAGAGACAAGTAGCTTTCCCCAGAGCTGACAGAGAAAGCCTTCCTCTAGAGCTGGCACCCTGAATTTGGACTTCTAGGCTCCTAATTGTGGGAAAAAAATTTCTGATCGTTAAAGCCACCCACCTGTGGTATTTCTGTTGTGGCCACACTAGATAACTAAGATAATACCCATTAAATCCAAACTAAATGTACCCCCAAATTTACTTCCTCTTAATTGGACCCCCAAAATACATCAGCCCCAAGGCTCATTATGTCACTAGGGTTGGAGTCACCCCCCCCCCCCGCCGTGCTAATTACCACAGTAATGTAGCTAAAACACCAGAAAATTTGACAAATCAACGACTATAAAAACACAGCAACAAAAACAACAGCATGTGTTTGTAGCTATGCAGACGAAACCATGAGATTCGAAGTGTCATTGTAGTTGGGTAACAATGACCGCTCTGACTGGAGCGCATTAGGTTCAAAAAGTACATTAGCATAGGGCTTTAGCCTTGTAGGTATATTGATATGTGTAAGCTGGGTTTACGAAAAATTTTTTTGTTGTTGTAACTACAGGGATATTTTTATAAAAAAACAAATTTCTGCTGAAACACTGCCCAAACATGTTATAGACAGTCACTTTGGTGTCACCCCCCTCGGACAGCGTCCCCTGGTGTGGTCTGCACCCTCGGCATCCACCTAGTGACACCACCGCCAAGGCCAGCCAACACAGGATAAATGTGACAGAAGAGCGGTCAGAGTGGAAAGAGACCAGAGTGTTAACTGATTGAACTAAAATGTCTTTTTCAAAATTTACAAAAGCACATGACCATGTGAGCCATTGTCAGGGCTGCTCCTGAGCCTTGGAGGGGTCCTGTGCAAGTGAGGGGACCTGAAGCTTAAGCTTCATTAGCCTCGTGGGAAATGCACCTGTGACCGTCCCATTCCCACTGTAAAGGTTAACACAGTAATGATTCTTCCCCTCCAGTTGTGTGGTTGATGCTTAAATCTGATGGTCACGGTGCAGTGCAAATGAACTTAGACATTTGTTTATAAATTATGTATAAGACAGAAGAATAAAATTTTACTGTCTATACTTCCATAAAAAATTTTCAAAATTTGTAATTTTGAATGGTATAGTAAAAAATTTTACTACGTGAACAGGCACGTACATATAGTTAATATCCCAGATTGCCTTGTTTTTGGAGTCCTAGAGAGGTCATAGCACATTACCCAGTTTAGGAGGAGGAGTTAGCTTACAGATCATCACAGCCTCCGGCTCTTCTCTTAGCCTACATTTTGGAGGTCCCCACCTGAGCCTCTCCCCACAGTTGCCGCCGAGGAGCATGTCTCTATGACTCCTCAGTTTTTCAGCAGTCATTGGTCTGATGTACTCCAGGCAGCCATGCCTCAGTCACTGAGAACACCACGAAGGGACTCTGCTTTGCTTCACCATGGCGCTCTTACCTCCCCAGACCTATCTCAAGTCTCAGCTTTGCCTTAACCCCTTTGCTTCTGACTTCTTTCTGAGTAGAAATTAACTCAGGTTTTTAGAGGGGGAAGAACTGTAAACTGTAGCAGAAAAATAGGGCTGTCGAATCAAACGAGAAGGAAGATGTCCTAATTTTGGGCTCTTCAAATACATTAAACCACCTACTGAACTTTTCTTGATGCCTTAATATTTCCTGACCTCATGGCCTTCACTCCAGGCCCCTGAGATTAATCAGCCTGTAAGGAAGGTGGACGGTCTCAAGCAACAAAACAGGAAATAGGACACCCCAAATCTGGGAACAGTCACGGTGAGACTAGAACATAGCAGCACATCTGAGCTTTGTAAGGTCACAGAATAGATGTTTCTATTCAGGAATCCTTTGGTGACAAAAGAAGGAAGGCTGCGTGTGCCGAGTGAAGAAGGAGGAGAAACTGGATAAGGCTCTTTGCTTACATTAATTGGCAAGATAATTGGACTCTGGGAGTGAGATATGTCTACAGTCGCTTTTTGAGGGAGACAGTTATCTCTCTGAAGTTACGGCCTTAGGGACAGATCAGTAGGAAGTTTTGACTTAGCTACGGGCGACCATGAGGCAGTTAATTATGGCGTTTCTTATTCATACCTGGGCTGGTTGTTTCAAAGACAGAATTTTATTTGCACTTAGTTATTCTTAAGTGAAAAGTACCTCTAACTTTTGTTGGAATATTAAAGAAAGGGCCTTAATAGATCAACTGTAGCGATTTCACTTTTTAGTTTTTTTTTTTTTTTTTTTAGCATGAATACCAAGAAAATGAAAATTCTCTGGCTTTAGTCCTCAGATGGGTTTGAGAGGAGATATTTTCAGTAACTTCTGGCGTATAGCAAGATAGTCATCCTTCCCATTTTCCCCCTAGGAAAGATTCAGATAGATTTGCCTCCTGGGTTTGGTATGTGGATAGGTAGGTAGCCATAGCAAGTCTGGCCCTCTTGGTTCTTTGGGGAGCCCATCATCAATTCAGCTCATTGTTCAACATTAAGCTCAGGACAGTGAGAATGTCTCCTCTGTAAAGGCAAGTGCTTTGCTCTTCTGCGCCTTGTCCCATACGCCATGTCCGTATTCACCATGCCCAGCTTCTCTTGCCCACCGTATAAAACCTGGACCACCCCACCACATTTGTTTGCAACAACTTCAGCATCGTTGATGGTTGAAATAAAAATGGCACCACTACTCTCTACCAGCTGTGCCCAGAGGGCCATGGTGGCACTTGCTGTGCGGTACACTGGGTGCCATCCTTCACTGTCGGCTCATTCATGTTGACCCCAAAGTCCAGAAGGAATGTCCAACAGGGTGGTAGCTGGTTTAGAGCACACTGTAATGGTTGTTAAGGACCCTCCATTTTAGAGATGGTTCTCTGTATTAGTTCAAACTCCCCTGGCAGAGGATTAAACTTGATCCCCAGACCATGTCCTGACTGGTTCATTTGGTCACTGATGCGGCAGAAGGAAGGCAGCAGGAAGAAAAGGTGAAGAAACTTGTCCCTGTATAAAGGGCCTTGGCCATGGGCTTTGTATCTGTACCATGGACTGAGCCATGGATAGATTAGTATTATCCTTGGCTGGCTCAGGTTTTGATGGTTTGATGGTTTCAGGACAGATCAGATCTATGAGTTTAGGGAAAGGTAAACGGTGAGTTGGAAGAACAATGACTCATATAGAAATGGAGATGGTGATGGAGACTTTGATCCAAAGGTAAAATGGGTTTGCTGTACTCTTCATATTTCATCCTGAAACTTTCTACCAAGTTCTAGTTGTTCTTGTTAAAGGGATCTCATTTTTTTGAAGCTTCAGTGACTAAGCTATTCTCCAGAGTCCTCTGAAGATTGGCATCAGGATCCAGTGCCAGGAGACAGCAGACACTGTTAAACTGCTGTAAAGAGAGTCCATCTCCTACCGTATGTCTGACCAACAAAGAGCCATGGTGTCCAGAAAATGCAGTGTGTGTTAGTGGGGGCATCGTTTCCAATACAAGAGAAGAGATAGAATGGTGACTCAAGGATCAGAATTGTTTTCCAGTTGCACCAATTACTGTTTCTACTTATTAATACATCTCTTCATGAAAACACACTGCCTGGCCTGAGTTCTCTGGCTGCAGGATAGCAAAGATGAATCCCCCTGTCTGTAGTGTGTGGAGCCCTGGTGGCGCAGTGGTTAAGACCTTGGCTGCTAACCAAAAGATTGGCAGTTCGAATCCACCAACCACTCCTTGGAAACTCTATGGGGCAATTCTACTCCTATAGGGTCCTATAGGGTCACTATGAGCCGGAATTGACTCGACAGCAACGGTAGTGTCTGGAGACCTTCTTGACTTCAACTGGATCTTTGTCTCCACCTCTACACCTTTCATCTGTCCTAACCCACTGTTGTCAAGTCAATTCCGACTGATAGCGACCCTATAGGACGGAGTAGAACTGCCCCATTGGATTTGCAAGTCTGTAATCTTTACGGGAGCAGACTGCCACATCTTTCTCCCGTGGAGTGGCTGGTGGATTCAAACCGCCAACCTTTGGTTAGCAGCCGAGTACTTTAACCACTGCGCCACCAGAGCTCCTTTCATCTGTCCTAGACCTACCAAAACTGAGAGAGAGAGACCTAGACTTATTTTTAAGCTTGCAATCTTGTGTCCTCCTGGATTTGGGAAGAAGGAGGAAAAATTACATATCAATTAACTGCCTTTTACTGTATTTTAATCACATATTTAAAAAGTTTTTGGATAGACTGCAGAGCGAGTGCCTGGATGAAAATGTCACCAATCAAATAATGACTTTTTCTGTTCACAGTACAATCTTCCAGCTCTCATTGCTCCCAGGATTTCACTACTGTGTGAAAGCCCTGGATTTAGGAAAACAAATCAACAACAAAATCAAAACCCAGGGGACTCTCACAGCAAGGCTCAGGCAGAGGCAGCTGTGCGGACAGAAGGAAACTAGGTCTGGGAGCATGGAGACAGGAGGACACTCAGCCCAGTGGTGAGTGCTCAGAACCATGGGAGAAAACACAGAATTCCTGTCTAGGACCAAATTTATAGTTTGCAAAGTGAAAAGAACATAAACCTTTTGAATCAAACTGAATCTTGGTTTCATTATTTCAAAGTTGTGTAGTTTCAGACAAGTTGATTTACAAGTTGGTTCTGAAACTTTAATGAAGTTTCCTGGAATGATTTGTTGGGGAATAGAAGTTGTTTCCAAGACAGTTGCCCCAAGATATCACTAACTTTCCCCAAGAAACATTGTTTATAGGCTTGTAAGCTTCAGCTTAACAAACCCCAAACCAAACCTTGAATGAAAACAAAACAAAAAAAACTCCCTGGTTCAATGTTTTAATAAATATCACTGGCAGTAGGAAAAATGGCAACCGTTATTATGGAAGATGTCGTGACTGATAACCGCTGTATTTGGAGAATAATGCCTTAAAACTCAAACAAGGCCTTCAGCTTCGCCTGTCTGGCATTTCTTCGTGTGCATCTTGAGAAACATCAGTCATACCACTTACACAAATTCTGCAAAACTTCTACTACATAAATCTGACACCTGGAGAAGTTAGAGGGATTTTTTTTTCCTCAAAGAAGGAAATAAACCAAGATACAATTATTTATGGTTGTAACTGGAACTATTCCAGTTACACAGGATTCTACATTTATTCCCTTGAGAAGGCAATGTGGACTGCCAAGGACGAAGAGAATGTGATGAATGGGGACATGCTTTTTACTGCTGTGACTATGGTCATTAAATATATACATATATAAACACACACATATGTAATATGTACACACATACATATATGTCTTCCAATATTTTTCATATGATATTACATATTGAAAACGAAGACAGAAGTTCAGAATAGAAACACAGTTGATGAAATGAGACCCTTTTCATGGAGAACAACTGCAGTTTTCTAGACAGGCTACATACACTCAGAGCCTGCGTGGACTAGCCCTGTGTGGACGACATTTTTCCATCCGCACCCTTTACCTCCAGTAGGGGACGTTACAAAGATCATTTAGGACAGTGTTATCATATGTTACCTAGAGCTCGCTGGTAGGAGGTGGCACTGGAAATCAAAGCATGATTACGTTTGGCACTTTTGATAATCTAAGGTCTATCTAACTTCTCTGACTAAAGCTTCTTGTATGGGGGGACACAAATATCGGCTCCTAGTGCCTGTAAGGGGCCCTGGTGGTGCAGTGGTTGAACATTTGTCTGCTAACCAAAAAGTTGGCAGTTCAAATCCACCAGCTGCTCCTTGAAAACCCTAGGGGGCAGTTCTACTCTGTCGTATAGGGTCGCTGTGAGTCGGAATCGACTCAATGGCAATGGGTTTAGTTTGGTTTTTTTAGTGCCTGTAAAAATTCCATCACCAGTTACTGCTCCTTGCTCATTAGCTGGAGACCTTTGATGTTTTCCATCTACGAAGTTTCTAATCTTTCTGAAAAACAGACGAAGCACTCATTCTTTAAACGTTTACATTTGGAGCTTTAATTTTGTAATTCCACCTTTCCCTTCCCCCGTCCTTCCCACTTTACAGATCTCACAGGTGTCTGGTCAGACCTGTCAGGTGGGTCTCTGTTTGCCTGTCATTTGGGAAGCTGATGGTCTTACCTAGGCATGGCTGATTGCACAAAGCGGAACAGGGGTTAGTTTGAATTGCAGGTGTGAGCAATCAGTGTAGATCAGCACTAATCCATCAGATATTAGACCCGCCGAGCTGCTGCAGACGGGCGGGAGGTGGGAGCTGTAAGGGTGAGTGTGCTCGTGTGTGTGTCTGCGTGTAGTCACACAGCAGCTTCCAGTGCTGAGGTCTTCTGCGGTGGCAGAACGTGGTCTCCCTGATATAACGATATGTCTTATTGAGGCCCCATTCTGTCATGGTGACTGGAGAAAAGAAACAAGTACCATCTTCAAGGAGCTTGTAGCCCAGGAGAGACAGTGATGTAAAACCTAAGGGGTAAGAGTTCAGGCGAAAGAATTCTGGGTTCAAATCTCTATTATGTCATTGTCTTAGTCATCTAGTGCTGCCATAACAGAAACACCACCAGCAGATGGCTTTAACAAACCAAAGTTTATTCTTTCACAGATTAGGGGGCTAGAAGTCCAAATTCAGGGTGCCAACTCCAGGGGAAGGCTTTCTTTCTCTGTAGGCTCTGAAGGAAGGTCCTTGTCTTCAATTTTCCCCTGGTCTAGGAGCTTCTCAGTGCAGGGACCCTGGGTCCAAAGGACGTGCTCTGCTCCTGGCTCTTCTTGCTTGGTGGTAATGTGGTCCCTCTTCTCTCTGCTCGCTTCTCTCTTTTATATCTCAAAAGAGATTGACTCAAAGAATCAACCGAATCCTGTAGATTGCATCCTGCCTCATTAACATAACTGCCTCTAATCCTGCCTAATTAACCTCACAGAAGTTGGGATTTACAACAACATCAGATCACAAAATGGAGGGCAACCACACAGTACTGAGAATCATGGCCTGGCCAAGTTGACACATATTTTTCGGGGACACAATTCAATCCGTAACAATCGTTTATTGTGTATCTATTTGATATTGGGTGAATTTCTTCTTTTTATTAAGCTTTGTTTCCTCACCTACAAAGTAGGGACAATACCTACTTCTAAGAGATTTTTTTTTGGCGCATCCAAAACCAAACCAGTTGTTGTCGAGTCAACTTCAACTCATGGCGACCCCACGTATTTCAGAGTAGAACTGCACTCCATAGGGTTTTCAGGCTGTGGCCTTTTGGCAGTAGATTTCCAGGCCTTTCTTCCAAGATGCCTCTGGGAGGGTTGAAACCTCCAACCTTTGGCTAGTAGCCCAACACTTGACCATTTATGCCACGCAAGGACTCTTCTCTGGCCCAGTTGTTATTTTTACTATTATTATTAGAAAGCGGTAAGTGATGGTAAGTATGTTGAGCAGTTCATATTAAGTGATATGGGAGAGAGAAGAGGAAGGCACCCCTTCCCAGTCCAGGAGGCCAAGGCAGCTTCTAGGAGGGGTGGGATGCGAGGAACCTGAGCCTTGGAGACTCAGACAGGATCCGAAGGAAATGGCATAAACAGAGACTGGAATGTGTGTGTTCTGGGACCAGCGAAGTGTTCATTTGGGTCAGTACGACAATTCAGAGATCAAGGTCTATGATGTCCAGTTTGTCTGGTGCTGTGCTCTTTCAGGGTCTTGCTCCTTCAAAACAAATTCTGATATATAAGAGCCCCAGAAACCATTTCTCAAAAAGTTCCATTGTAAATATTGTCACCATGATCCACCTGCCACATGAAAATCCAGGGCACACAGGAGGCACCCTTTCCCTTCTCGCCAGCAAGTGTATAAGGAGCAACTGCTATGCCTGGGAGCACTTGGCTTGGATCAGTTTTAATATTGCAAACGTGAAGGAGGAACCCCTAAGCTGTGGGGAAGTTGCTGTTGGAACCCTTTAGTGCATTTATGCTTCATGACTGAATGTAGGTTATAAACCTGTGGTTTCCAGGAAGCGGAAGGCAACGTAAAACTGAAATACACAGAAAGGTGACATGAGCAGAATCGATTAGTCACATTGTCAGGGGAAAGTAATAGATGGAGCCAGGAAACCGTCATTAATTAGTGGGGAGACCCTGGGGTACACCCCTTGTATCCTGGGGCCTCAGCTGCCCCACTTATAAAAGTAGGGTGTCACACTGGTCACCAATGGGATTCAAATTTATTACTTTATGTCTTAGGCACCAAAACCCTTTTCATCCAATGCAGAATCCAACCTATAATTGAAACAGAAGCAGAGCAGCTGTGGCTGGGGAGGGAGGGGCCCCACCCAGGCCTCGGGGTGCTCTCCCTCCTGTACCCCCTCAGAGTCAGGCGTGGATGGACACCCAGGCCTCTCCAGGGCATGGCTCCCAGCTGATGGGCTGCACCATCGCTGAGGTTCCCATGGTTCCCACATGCCTCAGTCCTGCAAGCAGAGGCTTTGGGGTTTTCCACTTTTCAGTTCACTTGACTGAAAAGTTTTAGAAAACACGTTCATCTTCCCTAGCCTCTCTTTTACATTCTTTGCGGCATTTACTTATATGATGGTTTTTACTCACAAGACGTATTTCACGTTAGTATTCCGGAGTTTTAGCACCCAATGTTCGGATGAGAAGGGTGTTGAAATATTCTACCTGGTTGTGAACTGGAGATGCTCTTACTCAGGCGGGTAGCTGTCTTTGTCAGGAAAGGCACTGAAGGGCTTGCAGTCAAAGCCCTGCCTGGCGTTGAAATGGAAGTGAAGCAACTTGAAGGATGAGCCTTTCCTCAGCAGCCGAAGAGGCGTCCCTTGGAGCCAGCGGGTGCTTGTCTGTTGATGACCAGCCAAGTGAGAGTGGCTGCAGCCGGTCCTGCAGAAGGGCAGACTCTCTCCGAGGGGTCTGAGCAAATAGGAAAGTGGCCAAAAGATGCTGATGCCCTAGCCCTTCAAAAGGTGACCCCGTCCATTTCTGCCCCTCCTAGAGCAGTCAGTACTAAGCTGGAGAAAATGATGCCTCAAAATATGAGCCCCGTGACACTAATTCCCCAGCACCAGACCTTCAGTGGAGAAGAAAGTCCAGGCCTTGACTGTCTACAATGTTATAAAAACATAGACTGCCCTAAGCAGGGTGATTACACACACACTGCAGAATTAATGCGTCTAGACTTAGAAATTGTATCCTATGCCCAGCCACCAGCTGTGGTCTTAGAACCCCTGTGGCCAGTCAGCATGGTCCCTCTAGAGGAGCAGCCAGACAGAGCAGGGGACTCTCATGTCCTTGAGCCACTCAAACTTCATCTTTGCAGCCAGGGGGGCCCCCATCAGAGGGGCTCAGTGTTCTCCTCTATGCCTCACTTACTGTCATTTTTTCAACGGGTATGGAGCGCCTGGTTGGCACAAACGTTTGTGCTCGACTACTACTAACCTGAAGGTTGGCAGTTCAAACCCACTCAGAGGTAGCTCAGAAGATAGTCCTGGCAATCTGCTTCCACTAAGATTACAGCCAAAAAACCCAATGGAGTAGTTGTACTCTGTAACCCAAGCCACCATGAGTCCGAATCAACCCAACGACAATGGGTTTTGGTAATTCAGTGAGTAGGTTTTATCCTAGAAGCTTTATCTGAAGCAAGTTCCAGTTTCATCAATAATTCCATGAGATCTGTGCTTGAAATTAAAGGCTGATTTCAAATTCTGTACTAATCTTAAAGTACTAAGCCGATTTTCTAGGCATGAAAACGTACATTATTAAACACATTATCAAAGGAAAGCGCAGAAATAAGCCATGACAGACAGGAGAGTCGGCAGCAAAGCGAAATTCTGCGTGTTGGTTCTGCCAGAGGGATAGCTGCGTGGTTCCTGCTGTGCAGGGATGTTCCAACTCAAACCTGAATCCTTTGGAAAGTCACTTAACCTCTCCAATCTGTAATTTCTTCCTCTGTGAAATGGGTATATTAAAACTTCCCTTGCAGAGTGGCTGTAAGAATTAGAGGGTATATTTTCGACCTTCCTATTGTTGTTGTGGAAACCCTGGTGGCGTAGTGGTTAGGTGCAGCTCAAGAAGAGCATGAAGGAACAGGTTTTTTTTTTTTCTTTGTGTCTCTGTTCTGCCTTGTGTGGCATTGGCTTTATCCTAGGGGACTGATTGGTGCAAGATGACTGCTGGCAACTCCCTGGGTTGTTTGTTGTCTGGTTGAGCTGGCAGATGAATGCGGCCATCCTTGCCTCAGTACTCCCGCAGAGGACATACAGTTCACTCTGATTGGTCAGGCGTAAGGAGGTCAGAGAATGCACTGTGCTCACTGGCCCAGTTAGTCACAGAGTGGGTGGGTGGGTGGGACAAGAGGATGGAGGTACTGGGGGCTTTTGAGCAGGAATACGACACAGTCAAAATGACATTTTAGGCACATTTTAATAATAATGATAATGTCTTGCATGCCTATGGCTTTCTATTTCCCAAATCGCTTTCACTTGTCTCTTTGGATCCTCTTGTGAGGTAGGAGGGGCAGGCATTATATCTGTTTTGCAGATGGAGAAATCAGGGCTCAGAAAAGTTATTTTGAGCTAATGACAGGGCCAGGCTGATGATTCAGTATCTTAACTTTTGGTACACTTCTTCTTTCCCCGTGTTATCATGTGTAATATAAATTATTAATAGATGAACTTTATCAAAGAAGGTTACTAAGTTTTTGAAGGTTTTCCTGATTTGTTCGTAGAATACTTATTGAATGCCTGTTATTTGCCCCAGGCGTTGTGTTAGATGTTGGGGCTCAGGGAATTTATTAAGAGGTAATAACGCACAAGCTGATATTATGAGTCATCAGCTAAATGAAAGCACAGGGTGGTACAACACTGATCCAGTCTTGAGAGCTGTGGAGTGGTGGTCTGGAAGGTTCCTGGAGCACATAGTGTCTCAGCTAAAATCTTAAGGACAAGTAGGGGCAAGCCAGATTGCAGTGCGGTGAATTAATATGGCCCTTCTAGCCATAGTTTTTGTAACTCCTACCAAATGACTGGGTGGAACTATGCAAATGAGGTGCTTGTGGCCCACCAAAGGGATTGGATAGCTTGCTAATAATGTAAATAAGGTGCATGGCATCCTTGTGGGTGTGGGACCATGCAAATAAGGTGTATGGAACCCTAACAAGGAGATTGTTCAGTTTTGCCATCCAGCTAGGCTTAAAATGAGCCATCCCAGAGATGGGAAGGGAGGATTTCAATGCAACCAAGAGAGAAAAGCCAGGAGTGGAGCGTGTCCTTTGCACTCAGGATCCCTATGCTGAGAACCTCCTAGATCCAGGAGACAGAGAGAGGAGCTGTAACATGAAAGACAGAGAGAGACGGTTGTGCGAGACAGCTGTGGTGGAGCTTCCACACCCACGGAGTGAGAAAGCTGAATGCCACTGAGCACGAGGCTCACTGGTGGAGTGGATGCCGCTGGGCACTTATCGGCAGAGCTAAAAGAGCTTTGGAACATTTGCCCAAGCAGGGAAGAGGCTGGGCTGAGGGGCCAAGGGGCCAAGGGGCCGAGGGGCCGAGGGGCCAGAGAGACCGAGAAGCTGTCCTGATGAAAGAACCGTATCCTGAGTGTTTCTGAACCTGAATTGTAACCTGTTACTTCTCTAATAAACCCCATAATCGTGCGTATGATCAGTGAGTTCTCTGTGGCCATTGCAATGAATTATCGAACCCAGCAGAGAAGTAGAGAGCGCTGTGGGAGGGGCAGATGGTGTCAGAATTGGTAAAAAGTTGGAGGGTGAAGGCAGGTCTGACCTCTGCCTCATAGCAATCAGCCTTGGGCTGCGGATGCTGTTAACGATTCTCCCCCTTGTGAAGTTAGAGGAGGTCAGATGCCTCTGCCTCACCATTTTGACACAAATGATAGGCTTAACGGGCAAGAGTCGGGGGAAGAGTAACCCTTTTCAACAGTGGGAACAGCATGTACAAGTGTCCTAGAGTGAGAGCACAGCCGGTAGGAAAAGTGCACAGCGCTGAAGATGGCTGGAGCACCAAGTGCCGGAGGGTGAGTGGTGGGGACCAGCGAGGCGGAGAGACTGGCTGTGGCCAGGCTACAGGTAGCTTTATCCTGAGGGAACACAGAAAGGGTTTGGAAAAATCACTCTGCTTATGGGCTGGAAAATGGATGGGGAGGGGGAAGGAAATGGGACAGGAAGTTGTCGGGACTATTTTAGTCACCCAGGAGTGAGAGGGTGATGGCCTGCCTTGAGCAGCGTCCGAGGAAGAGAAATAAGTATTTGGATTTGTGAGATATTAAAATTGGCAAGCTTACAAAACATTCTTTTGTTACTCTAAAGAAATAATAAGCCAGTTGCCAATGAGTTGATTCCACCTCATGGCGATCCCATGTGTGTCAGAGAAGAACTGTGATCCATCGGGTTTCCAGTCGCTGTTTTTTTGGAATTAGAGCTCCAGGCCCTTCCTCCCAGGTTCCCCTGGGTGGACTCAAGCCACCAACCGTTTGGTTAGGAGCCTCGTGCATTCACGGTTTGCACCACCCAGGGGCTCTAAAGAAGTAATAAATGGTGACTATGCAGAACTCTTAATTTTGTCTCTTTTTTCAAGGCAAGAGCTCACTTAAAAAATCCACTGGACTTGCTTCATTCAGCAAGCATTTATTGAGCCCCTGCTACAAGCCAGGTCTTCTAATATTACTCGGTGTTGGCATTTTTAAAGCTAATTGTTGGTCAAGTTGTGTAGAATGCACGCATTTGCATCTTTTATGCCTCTCGCAAAGGTGGTCCGTTTCAGGCCAGTTTGCTTCACTTCAGAATTGCTCTTCCATACTATTTTCCACGTGAGAGAGTTTTCAGAGAGCTATGGAATAAATTATTATTTTTTAACACTGTGGCATAAGACATAATATTTACCATTTTAACCGTTTTAAAGTGTACAGCTCAGTGGTGTTCACTGACTCACAATGCTGTGGTGTAAGACACGTAACGTAACATTTGCCATTTTAACTGTTTTACAGTGTACGACTCGGTAGTGTTTACTGACGCACAGTGTTGGGGATGACTTGTTTCTTCGCACGTTTACCTAAGCTTGAAAACCTTGTTTATTTTTCTGACGGGATGTGGGAGAAAGGCAAAGAAGTGTAGTGAAGAAATGTCTTCGCCACTTTCCATAACTGTAGATCCTCCCCTGAAATGACTGGCAATGCATTCTGTGGGACCCTCTCGGGTTTTAAAATCAGCACTGTCCTATATCCTGACAGACGCAAAAGAGGAAAGTATTTAGCTCCTGCAGGCAATAAAAGGACTTAGGCAAACATGCGTGTGTGGTTACTTATTAATTCAGCTAAATTTTTGATGAAGTCCAATGCTTAAAAATGCTGTATTTATTTATGGTATTAGAAGCCTGCACGCTCCATTATCAGCAGGCTGGGCATATTCTTCACCCAGGTACCCGCTCTCCTAGTAATCTCTAGGCTGTTGCAGTGCTTTACAACTCTGGCTGATAAAGGCAATTCTAATTTAGTGCCCACATTAGTTATCAGTAATATTAAACGAGTATAGTGGAGCTATTTACATGTGTCATTCACCGTTGCCGTATTCTAAGGAAAATGATTATAATTGTTCTTATTAGTTACCACATGTCATACTTCTGCAGTGACATTTTCCTTTTTTTGGTTTTGTCTGGGAACATCTTAGTGAGGAAAAAGAGCTTACAGTATTCTGAAATGTTCACAAGGCACCGAGTAGCATGTTCTAATTCATTAGTCATATTTTTGTGGAAAATTCCTTTGTGTTATTTTATTGGTTTCTCAGCATATGTCAACCTTATTTAAAAAGTAAAAATGGGGCGGCCAGTCCATCTTTAACAGATAACTGGAGAAAAAGATTAGAATAGAGAATGAAAAACAAAATACCGATGGATTTGAAAACGTTTAGAGTTCTCTGTATTTTGGGGCTTAGTTTTGTTAGGAGTTGGAATATGAAAACATGACGCGTGCTTTTTTGTGGGCTAAATGTTACCCAGTTAGAATCCTGACTCACAGCAAACCTGCAGGCTAACTTGTTTACAGTGTAGCTTTTTGCTGAGCTAAAAGCATTTCCCTCTGCTCTGTATCGAATACGAATTACATCTCTAATACATGGCTTACCTGCCTGCTATAAACGCTTGATTAATTCTCAAAGTTGATTCATTATTCTAAACTTTGGTATGACAATAAAAGCTGCTGGATGTTCCCTTGATTTAAATTCATTTGAATTGATTTATATGGAATAAAGCCTCAGTTATTTAGTGCCTTTGGAAGAACAAGAAGTTTCCAAAAAATTGATTTTTTCCAAATAACTGAAATTCAAATCTTTGAATCTTTTTCACCCTGAGCCCTCTAATTTATCATTCAAGGCTCAACTCAAGATCGCCATTTCTGAAAATCCTTCCCTAACCTCTCTGCCAGTCCTGGTCAGAGTTAACGGTCCCTCTTTTCCATCCCCTCAACCTTTTTAAAGAGCCCTGGTAGCACAGTGGTTAAAGCACTCAGCTGCTAACAGAAAGGCTGATAGTTTGAACCCACCAGCAGCTCCAAGGAAGAAAGATGTGGCAGTTCTGCTTCCGTAAAGATTTACAGCCTTGGAAACCTAATGGGGCATTTCTACTCTGTCCTACGGGGTCACCATGAGTTGGAACCGACTTGACGGTGGTGGGTTTAGTTTTTGGGGTGGCGCGATGGTTATGGGCTGGCTGCTAACTCGAAGGCTGGCATCTGAACCCACCCAGCAGCCCTGGCGATCTGCTTCCATAAGGACGTAAGATCACTAAGGGTTGGAATCAATTTGAGGGCATCCGACAATGCCATTTTGTATTGTCATTGTCTGTTTTCCTCATCTGTCATTATCTGCCTCTTCCTCCTCCTTTCCTTTCCCCCGAGGGTTGGGGCTCCGTCATACTCACCTTTGACTTCCCATCCCTTCTGCCGCCCCTCATACACAGGTAGATCTTAACCATTTAATGTAAGCCATCTGAAAATCGACCATACATTTCCCTACCTTCTTAGATAAAGTTTACCAAAAATAATAATGACAAACCTTTTTATCACTTCGACTTACCATTATGAGCCACAGAGTTTCTTAAACCCTCCAAACGTATGGCATACATGTACAATCCTGAGCCGTCATAGGTTTATATTCCCTTTAACAAGCTCCTGGGATGAGCTGGATGGTTGATGCTAGATCTCCAGAACTGTTGTGGGATCTTTTGGGGTCCTTTGAATGACTCCTAATGTCAGGGTGACCTCCATCTCTCTGCCGCTTCCAACAGCCCCCTGTCTCTTTTCTCTTCTTTGTAGTTCAGCCATTGTTAGCTCTTAAATCAAATGCCTTGGTTTTGACTGGTTTCATTATTTTTTTCGCATATTTGTTTATTTACAGTTTTTCCTTTAGAGCCCTATTTAAAAACAAAACAAAACTTTAAAGTCAATTTCATTCTGAATGTTTAAACTGAACGCTTAAAATTTCCAGAACGCTGCTCTCTAGCAGACAGAGGTATTACTCAAATGGATTTCCATCTCAAAACGATTCCTTAAAATTGAATTTTTTTATCTAATGGAAAAACAAGTATAATTCGACTTTGTAAAGGAAAAACAGAAAGAACATCGTAAAGGTACCAAACTCATTCCAAGTGATTCTGAAAATGTTCAAATCACTTAGGATAAGATTCTTCCTCCCTTTCCTTAAAATTCTTCCAAGGCCCTCAAGAATCTTCGTTTTACCATCTCAGGACTCTTACATGTAGACATGCTTCTGAGAGTTAACCCAAAGATTTCCTGCCGTGATTTTTGTCTTCTCTTTGGTGCACAATTCTCAGGGAAAGCACAGATTTTTCACTTACTAACAACCTTAGTTCATGCCTTCAAAACCTTGGTGACTCTTAATCTGTTACTCCTTGAGCCAAAAACTTGTTATATATTTTTTTCACCTCTACTTTCAGGACTTACATGCAAACCTGCTTATTTTACCCGCAATTGTTGTTCCTTTCTGAGATGCACATTAGAGCAACATTTCTCAAAATAAGGTCCAAGGATCACCTGCATCAGAATCAGACTTATTCAGTATTTACTGTGAGGAAAAAAATACCTCAAAATTGCCACTTGGTGTATTTGTTAATCTAGTATCTGACTTTGAATAAAAATAAAAGTCATGAGAATAATAAAGTAGGTATTCTATCAACAACTAAATTTAGATTGTAGTCCACTCTGAACCCCTGATTTATCCCGCTTACCTATTCAAAGGCAGCCTGTTTCATTATGAGTTGTGGTATTGAAAAAGTCCTTAGGAGGTCAAGTAATCTTTATCGGTTACTTCTGAGAAATTCTTCTGCTTTTCCCGGTTAGGGCCTGGATTCTATTTTTTATCCATACTCTTTCTAGGTGAGCATATCCAGTCCCAGGACTTTAAATGCTATCTATAAGCTGATAACTCTGGGCAGATTGCTCTTCTGAGTCCAGATCTGTATATTCAATTAGCTACATCTCCATTTGAATGTCCAATGGACATCTCACACTTATTATGACTGAAACGTAATTTTTTATTTCCATCCCAACGTCCAAAACCCATACTTCTTCAAGTCTTCCCCAATCCAATTATCACATCCATTCATTTTCTCAGATCAAGAACCTAGAAGTCACTTCAAATCCCTCTCATTCTGTCATCCCTTAATCCGGTCCATTGGCAAGTACTGTTTGTATAATAACCAAAATATATTCTGAATCTGACCACTTCTCCACCCCTTCCACTACTACCATGCTACCAAGCCACCGTCATCCTTGCCTAGTTACCACAATAGCCTCCTGGCTTACAAGGTAAGTCTGATTACGTCACTCCACTGCTGGAGGTCTACCAGGGGCTTCCAGTCACACTTAGAACAAAGCCTGAAGTCCGTACCACGGCCTGCTCGGTGCAGTTCTGCCTGGTCTCCCGCCTTATATCCTACCACTCTGGTCGCCAAGCTCCTAGCATGTTCCTACCTCAGGGTCTTTGCACTTGCAGTTTCTTCTGTGTGGAATGTCCTCCCCCTGAGATATCCCTTGGCTTTCCCTTCACTTCTTTCAGGTCTCTACTCACATACTGCCTTATTCAAGAGGGCTTTCTAGCTAAACTACCACCCTCCGTCACTCTCTATTCCCTTATCCTGCTTGACGTGTCTTCAAAACATGTATACTACTTGGCATCATATTGTTGTTAGGTACTGTCGAGTCCACTCTGACTCAGAGCGACCCTACATCCCATAAAATGAAACATTGCCCAGTCCTGTGCCATTCTCACGATTGTAGGTCCGTTCAAGCTCATTGTTGAAGCTGCTGGGTCAATCCATGTTATTGAGGGGCTTCTTCTTTTTTGTCTACCTTCTACTTTACCAAGCACGATGTCCTTCATCGCTTCTAAGGAGCATTCTGGTTGTATTTCTTCCAAGTCAGATTTGTTTATTCTTCTGAAAGGCCATGGTACGTTCAGTATTCTTTACCAACAGTAATTCAAATGCTTCAGTTCTTCTTCAGTCTTCCGTTTTCATTTTCCAGTCTTTGCATGCATATGAGGCAACTGAAAAGACCATAGCTTGGGTTCAAGGCACACCTTAGTCATCAAAGTGACATCTTTGCTTTTTAAGATTTTTAAGAGGTCTTTTGCAGCATGTTGGGCCAATGCAATACATTGTTTGATTTCTTAACTGCTGCTTCCATGGGTGTTGATTGTGGATCCAGATAAAATGAAATCCTTGATAACTTCAATATTTTCTCCATTTATCATGATTTTACTGATCGGTCCAATTGTGAGGATTTTTGTTTTCTTTATGTTGAGCTATAATCCATACTGAAGGCCGTAGTCTTTGATCTTTGCCAGGAAGTGCTTCAAGTCCTCTTCACTTTCAGCAAGCAAGGTGGTGTCATCTGTGTATCATGGGTTGTTAATGAGTCTTCCTCCAATCCTGATGCCTAGTTCTTCATATAGTCCAGCTTCTTGGATTATTTGCTCAGCATACAGATTGAGTAAGTATGGTGAAAGGATGCAACGCTGATGCATACCTTTTCCGATTTTAAGTCACTGACTTGTTTTGTTCTCAACAGAACAAAGGGATGCTGCATGGCATCTTATTACAAACTTATTATTTATATGTTTGTTCTCTACGTTTTTCTTGTCTGCATTACTCTGCTTCCAGTTCACTGCTATCCCTCCATGGCCTAGCACATCACTGGCCCACACTATTTGTTGAATATATGAATTTAATCCAGGTTCTTTCTTCATTCAATACCATCGTTGAGAATTTGAAAGAAATTGTTTTGAAAGTTTTCCATGACCTAAAAAGGCAATGATAGTCCTCATAGTGATTGGATGGTCACTAAAACACGTTTTAGCCTTTGCTAGCCTTTGTTGTTTGAAAGTTCTTTCTTAAGTTTGATCAGCTTTATTCTCTTCTTGAGACGCCCTTCTTCATATATTCTCTTAGCTCGACCTTCCACTAATCTAGCCCCAGGTCTAAATTATAACATGGCCGTAATAGTTTTCATTATTAGATACTGCTATGAATCTGTGGGTGCAAGTTACCCACAGAATTTCCTTTAAGGCATTTCTTGATCTTGTTTTCTGATTTGTAAGTTAGATGTATTTTAGGAATGGTTAGTCATATTTTAACCCCCCAAGTAACAATGGAAATATGTTAAATTGGAGATCATGGATATTAAAAGCTTCTCTTTTTTTTAGCTTGGCATCATCAGCCATGCTTATGTAAGTAGCTGAATATATTATGCCAAGAATTTAGTATATGCATTAAATATGATAGAGTTCACTAGGAAATGTAAAAATAGAGCAGAATACAACATTTTGCTTGCAGATTCGAGGTGAGGTGATTGGTATGTTAATTAAAGGTGACCTCAACACTCTTAATATTAACCTCCTGATTTTCTCCAGTGTTGCAGGTGGGGAAAAAAAAAATTATTCTTCAATATTCCTAAGAATGAGATTGGATAAAGGACACAAATGAAGTCCAGACCAAGTACAAAAACATGAGCTCCTTCTCCAGGCTGCTCCACTAATGCAGACTTAGTCTGAGGATAAGATAACTATCTCAACAGCCATTCCGTTGCACAGACTTCAAATTATAGTAATTATGACAATTTGTGCCAATAGCCACGAGGTAGGATTTTTGATGTGGTTAAAAATAACATCGGTAAAACCCAATAAAAATTACATTTTGCTAATTTTCTGATAAGATACTGTCTTAACTATACTGTGTCTTCTGCTGCCAGGTTTCAATTAGAGTATTTCTTTCTTCTTCTTCTTCTTTTTTTTTTTTTTTTTTAAAGATTTTTAACCCATTTTGTGTCCTGGATCATATTCCATCCTCAGCAATGCATTTGTTTTAATGCCCTTAATTAATTGTTTTGTGTGAATTTTGCCTTTAAACTGATACTAATCTTTGAGACTTTATTAATTTGCTGATTGCTAAATCTTGATACAAAGGGACCAATAGCACCGCTCAGCTTGTTCTTTCTGGCTTAGAAAACAGAGTTGCCCTGGCAGCCTGCTGAGCCGAGTCAGTGCAGAAAAGGACAATAGTGAAGTGAACAATGAGCTACTAAAAGGGGTGGCTCTGCAGTTCTGTCCAGCCTGGAAATTGCTAGCTCACCCCAGGCGCACAGACATTGGTCACAGTGCATCAGCAGTTCCCGTCCAGTGCATTCCAACAGTGCTTCGTGGTCTTCCTATCCCATGTTTTCTTAAACCCCTTTCCTCTTTGCCAATTTTTGATGAAAAAAGGGAAAATAATCACATTTTTTCCCATCTTTTTTTTTTTTTAATTGTGTTTTAGGTGGAAGTTTACACAGCAAATTAGTTTTCTATTTAACGATTTACGCATAATTTGTTCCGTGACTTCGGTTGCTATCCCCGCAATGTGTCAGCACTCTCCCCATTTCCGCTCTGCCTCCCCGTTTCTGTCCCTCCAGTTTCCCTGCCCCTCCTTGCCTTCTCATCTTTGCTTTTGGGCAGTGGTTGCCCGTTTTGTCTCTTGTAGTTGATTGTTCTAACGAGCTCATTCCTCACGGGTGTTGTTGTTTATTTTATATTCCAATCTATTATTTGGCTGAAAGGCGACCTCTGGGAATGTCTTCAGTTCAGGTTAAAAGAGTAGCTTAGGGTGATAGTCTTGGGGGTTCCTCGGGTCTCTATCAGTCCGGTAAGTCTGGTTTTTTTTATGAATTTGAGTTTTGTTCTACATTTTTCTCCCATTCTAACCGGGACCTTCTATTGTGTCCCTGGTCATCATTAGAGGTTGCTGGGCACCATCTAGTTCTTCTGGTCAGGCTAGAGGAGGCTGTAGTTCGTTTGGACCATTAGTCCTGTGGACTAATTGCATCCTTGAGTCTTTGGTTTCCTTCACTCTCTTTTGCTCCAGATGAGAAGAGACTAATAGTTGTATTTTAGATGGCCACTCGCAAGCCTTTAAGTCCCAAGATGCTGCTCACTAAACTAGTATGTAGAACATCATCTTTACAAACTGTGTTATACCAGTTGACCTAGATGTCCCCAGGAACTATGGTCCTTAGCCTTCAAGTCCAGTAACTCAGTCCCACGAAGTGTTTGGATATGTCTAAGAAGTTTCCACAGCTGCGCCCCCTATGTGCTCTATTACATATATGAACATATGTGCAGCACATAGCGATTATGTACATACAAATGCCCACAACTATACCTATATATGCATGTGCATGTACTCCCATATGCCCTCCCACATGTATATAGCATACATATCTACCTATGTAACCACTCACAATTTTTTTTTTTTAGGTAGAACTTACCATTTTTTTTAAATAAACTTTTTTTTTTTTTTTTGCTTCTCCTATTTATGTCATTTATTTTAACTTTGCTTGTGGTATTTTTTCTAATAGAGATGTTTCTTTTTTTTATTATTGTACTTTAGATGAAGGTTTACAGAACAAACTAGCTTCTCATTAAACAATTAGTACACATATTGTTTTGTGACCTTGGTTAACAACCCCACAGCATGTCAATGCTCTCCCTTCTCAACTTTAGGTTCCCTATTACCAGCTTTCCTGTCCCCTCCTGGCTTCTAGTCCTT
>NW_004444028.1:8821574-8847674 GCF_000243295.1 Trichechus manatus latirostris | reverse complement strand
TGACTTCATTACTGAGCTAAAAGGGTGTCTGGGGGCCATACTCTCAGGGTTTCTCCAGTCTCTGTCAGACCAGTAAGTCTGATCTTTTTTGTGAGTTTGACTGTTGTCCTACAATTTATCCCACTCAGTCCAGGACCCTCTACTGTGATCCCTGTCAGAGCAGTCAGTGGTGGTAGCTGGGCACCATCTAGTTGTACTGGACGCAGTCTGTTGGAGGCTGTGGTAGTTGTTGTCCATTAGTCGTTTAGACCAATCTTTCCCTTGTGTCTTTGGTTTTCTTCATTCTCCCTTGCTCCCGGTGGGTGAGACCAGAACCACTCACAAATTTTTGGTTGCTATTGCTGTTGTTGCAGAATTGTATATGTTATAGCATTTACCATAGCTGTCCTTGATTCTCGTATACCTCTCAGTGTCTTCATTTACCTTGATCACGCTGTGCTGACTTCCTCCATATTGTACGTAGACTTTCCCTTCACCAGAATTAACACGTGTCTACTATCTAGTAAGTGATTCTTCCTCCCTGCTCCTCCCATCCCTGGTAACCATCAAAGTATGTTCTCTGTGTGTAAACCTATTCTTGACTTTTTATGAAAGTATCATACAATGTTTGTCCTTTTGTGACTGTTATGTTTCACAGACTCATCATTATTCTTTATCATTGTGTAGTATTCCATTGTATGTATGTACCAGTTTTGTTTATCTATTCATCCACTGATGGACACTTAGGTCATTTCCATCTTTCTTCTACTGTGAGTAATGCTGCAATGAACATGGGTGTGCATATGTCTGTTCCTGTGAGGGCTTTTATTTCTCTAGTATATATTCCTATGAATGGGATTGCTGGATCATAAGGTACTTCTATTTCTGGCTTTTTGAGGAAGTGCCATACCATTTTCCATAGTGGTGGTACCATTTTACAAACCAGTAGTGTATAAGAGTTCCAATCTCCCCACAACCTCGCCGATATTTGTTTTCTGTTTTTTCCATCAGTGCCATTTTTGCAGAGGTGAGATGCTTTGCATCTCTCTAGTGGCTAATGATTGCAAGTGTCTCTTCATGTGTTTGTTAGCCGCCTGAATGTCTTCTTTGGTGAAGTGTCTGTTCATGTCCTTTGCCCATTTTTTGATTGGATTGTTTGTCTTTTTTGTTGTTAAGGTGTTGAAGTTTTCTATATATTTTAGAGATTAGGCCCTTGTCAGATATGCCATTGCAAAAATTTTTTCCCAGTCTGTAGGTTCTCTTTTTGTTTTTATTTTTTGTAAAGTCTTTTGATGAACATAAGTATGTAATTTTTAGGAAGACCCAGTTATCAAGTTTATCTGCTGTTGTTTCTGCATTTATAGTTATGTTTGATAGTGTATTTATGCCATAGATTAAGATCCCTAGCTTTGTCCCTATGTTATCTTCCGGGAACTTTATAGTTTTAGGTTTAACATTTAGATCTTTGATGCATTTTGAGTTCGTTTTTGTGTATGGTGTGAGGTATGGATCCTGTTTCATTTTTTTGCAAATGAATATCCAGTTTTGCCAGCACCGTTTGTTAAAGAGACTGTCTCTTCCCCGTTGAATGGACTTCCATGTTTTGTCAAAGATCAACTGTCTGTAGCTGGATAGATTTACTTCTGGGTTCTCAGTTCTGTTCCATTGGTCTATGTGTCTGTCATTAAACCAGTACCAAGCTGTTTTGACGACTGTGGCTGTATAGTAAGTTCTGAGATCCAGAAGTGTGAGACCTCCTACTTTGTTGTTCTTCTTCAGTAATGCTTTAACTATTCAGGGTTTCTTTCTTTTCCATATAAAGTTGGAGATTATTTTTTTGCATTTCATTAAAGAATGTTGTTGGAATTTGGATCAAGATTGCATTATATGTCTTAGGTTGAGTTCTCTAGAGAAGTAAAACCAGTGAAGCATATAAGTATATATATAGAGAGAGATTTCTATAAAGGAAATAGCTCATGCAGTTGTAGAGGCTGGAAAGTCCTGAGTCCATGGATAAGGCTGGAGGCTTCTCCTGACTCACGTAGCTGCAGGTGCTGATGAATCCAAGATTGGAAGGTCAGATAGCAGGCCTCTGGCCAGAGGCTGTGGAGGCCGACAAATCCCAAGATCAGCTGGTAAGGCAGCAGGTAAGCTGCTAACTCAAGTCTCAAGAATTGGAGGTCAGATGAACAGGAGCAAGCTGCAGGATCCAGAGTGACCAAAAGCTAGCGATCCTTGCCAGAAAGTCCACCTATATTGGATGCAGGCCACACCCACAGGGAAAATCCCTTCGAACTGATTGGCTACTCACAACAGATCTCATCAGGGAGGTGATCACATTATATCAGATCTCATTATGGAGGTGATTACATCATTAAAAAGTTGCCAAACTACATCATAACTGCCAAACCACTGAGGATCATGGCCCAGCCAAGTTGACACACTACCTTAACCATCAAAATATCTATAGATCGCTTTGGGTAGTATTGACATTTTCACAATATTAAGTCTTCCAATCCATGAGCATGGTATGTTTTTCCATTTATGTAGGTCTCTTTTGGTTTCTTGCAGTAGCATTTTGTAGTTTTTCTCATATAAGTCTTTTATGTTCCTGGTTAGATTTTGTCTTTTTGGGAATTATTGTAAATGCTATTGTTTTCTTTATTTCCCTTTTGGAGTTCTCCTTGTTAGTGTAGAGAAATCCAACTGATTTTTGTATGTTGATCTTGTACTCTGCCACTTTGCTGAAACTTTCTATTAATTCCAATAACTTTCTTGTGGAATCTCTGGGATTTTCTATGTATATTATCATGTCATCTGCGAATGGGGATAGTTTTACTTCTTTTCTACCAATTTGAATGCACTTTATTTCCCTTTCTTGCCTTATCGCTCTGGCTAGGACTTCCAGTACAATATTGAATAAGAGTGATGATAATGGGCATCCTTGTCTCATTCCCATTCTCAACGGGAATGATTTCAGACTCTCTCCATTTAGTATGATGTTGGCTAGTGGCTTTGTATAAATGCCCTTTATTATGTTGAGGAATTTACCTTCTATTCCTATTTTGCCGAGATTTTTTATCAGGAAAGGGTGTTGGATTTTATCAAATGCCTTTTCTGCATCGATTGAGATGATCATGTGATTCTTTTCTTTTGTTTTATTTATGTGGTGAATTATATTGATTGATTTTCTAATGTTAAACCATCTTTGTATCCCTAGAATGAACCTTACCTGATTGTCATGTATTGTTTTTTGTTATGCTGTTGAATTCTGTTGGCTAGAATTTTGTTGAGAATATTGGCATCTATATTGGTCTGTAATTTTCTTTTTTTGTGATATCTTTGTCTGGCTTTGGTATCAGTGTTATGCTGGCTTCATAGAATGAATTAGGGAGTATTCTTTCTTTTTCTATATTCTAGAGTAGTTTGAGTAGAATTGGTAGAATTCTCATGAAGCCATTTGGGCTAGGCCTTTTTTTGTTGAAGTTTTCTGGTTTTTTGGGTTTTTTTAATGACATCTTCAATTTCTTCTTTTGTTGTGGGCCTATTTAGGTTTTTTGTCTCTGCTTGTGTTAGTTTAGGTAGGTAGTGTGTTTCTAGGAATTTTTCCATTTCTTCTAAGTTTTCAAATTTGTTACAGTACAATTTTTCATGATATTCTGTCTTAATCCTTTTTATCTCAGTTGGTTCTGTCGTAATATCATCCATTTCATTTCTTATTTTGGGTATTTGCATCTTCTTGTTTTTTTCCATTGTCATTTTGTCCAGTGGTTTCTCAATTTTGTTGATCCTCTCAAAAAACCCGCTTCTAGTCTTGTTTGATTCTATTGTTTTTCTGTTTTCTATTTCATTTATTTCTGTTTTAATCTTTATTATTTCCTTTCTTCTGGTGACTGTGGACTTCTTTTGCTGCTCCTTTTCTATTTGTTAGAGTTGTAGGGTTAAATTATTGACTTTGACCCTTTCTTCTTTTTTCATGTGTGCATTTATTGCTATAAATTCTCCTCTAAGCACTGCTTTTGCTCTGTCCCAATGGTTTTGGTATGCTGTGTTTTCATTCTCATTTGATTCTAAGAATTCATTAACCTCATTTTAATTTCTTTTATTACCCAATAGTTTTAAAATAAAGTGTTATTGAGTTTACATGTATTTAATTTTTTTCCGTGTTCTTTTTGTTATTGATTTCTAGTTTTATAGTGTCATGATTAGATAAGATGCTGTGTATTATTTATATGTTTTTGAATTTATTGAGGCTTGCTTTGTGGCCTAAAATATGGTCTATCCATGTGGGTTGGAGAAAAATATGTACTGTGCTGCTGTTGGGTAGTGTGTTCTGTATACGTCTATGAGATCAAGTTGGTTGATTGTGTTATTTAGATCTGTATCTTTGATGAGTTTCTTTCTAGTTGTTCAGTCCATCATTGAAAATGGTGTGTTAAAGTCTCCTACTTTTATTGTAGAATTATTTCTTTCTCTTTTCAATTCTGTTGGAGTTTGTTTTATGTATTTTGGAACTCTGTCATTGGGTGCATAAATATTTATTATAGTTATGTTCTTTTGGTTGACTTTTAATCATTATATAATGCCCTTCTTTGTCTCTTATGATGGATTTTCCCATCTGTGTATTGCACAGATGATAAAATTGAGGTTCAGAGCGGTCAAGTGGCTTATGCAGGCTTGCTCAGTTGGTGAATGAGCACCAAAAGCAGAGCTGGCACATGGGGCTTTGGATCCTCCTTCCTCTGGTCTTTCAATCAAACCATGTGGTTCTAAGCTGATATGATTGTGTATGTGTGGGGGTGTGTATGCCCCACCCTGGTTCTTTGGGAAACATTCTCTTTTATCTTTACCCTTCTTTCTACTCTTTCTCTCTACACAAATGAAACTCTTCCCTGATCCAGTAGCTTCCTCCAGCCACCACCTCATCTCTTTCCTCCCCTTTCTTCATATTCATACTCTTAAAAAGAACAGGCCACTCTTGTTGATTCCACGTTTCCACTTTCACTCAGCAACACAGCATTCTGCCTCCACCCCACCACTCAATGGAGATTTCTTTCATTGGTGACACTATTTCTCAAATCCAGCTTTTCCTCTCCATTTCTATCATCAATGATCCATTTCGGACCCTCATAATCTCTCCTTGGACCAAGTGGGTATCTGGTGAGATGGAAATGGGAATTTAGTCATTTGCCCATTCACTAATTGCTGAGAACATTGTGGTAAGCAAGACAGACATGATTCCTGCCCTCACTGAGCTGGCAGACTCTTTGGGCCTGTCCTGTCTATGAACGATTAAACCCCTCTTTCCACTTCCTCTAATTTCCTTTGTGTCCCCTCCTCAAGTGCGCACCCTTTTACTCATAAAGAAAATTTTATTTTACTATAAAGACTTTAGGTCAATAATTATATCCTTTTCCATATACTAACTGCTGAAATATAACAGCTAGAATAATAGTCCAGTTATTAAGTATCAAGCTACAAGTCATATTCTCTACCCATATTCACTGACTTTCAAGATTGGTGTTTTTGTGTATGTGTGAATGTATGTGTGTGTGTGAGGGTATGCACACACATGGGGTTGCAGTTGAATATGTTTCGTATGGTATTTTCTCTGATTAATATTATTTATCTACAAAGACATTTCCTTACTTTGCCGTTATTGGCTAGTTTCAGCATTCGGAGATTCACCTCTTCAGCCATTTTCTTCCACTTGCAGGAAATAATCTCTTGCTGACTGGGCAATACATTGATTTTAATACATTGTATTACCATCCGGTTCCTCAGCACTCCTTTTCTATTAACTGATCCCTTCCCTTCATTATTTTAAGCTCTCTCATTGGAAACAGACTAGATGTTTCTAGTTCATTTTAGTTTAAGTAAAAAATACAAACATTTCCTTTGGAGCAACTCAATGTTTTGTCATTTTATTTCATTTACGTTTTTGCTCACTCTTCTTCTTAGAGCAGTAGGAGTTGAACATGCTAAGAAATTAGCCCTTCCGGAACGTTTAAACAACCTGGTAAGAAACTCAGTCTCTGCGTTTGGGAAGTGAATGAATATGGCTGAATAATCCTGGTAATTTTAAGAACCACTGCAAAATTCTAGAGGATGGATTCCATATCAGTCATGAAGATGATGGGAAAGAAACAGGCATCTTCAGTTATCTTCTTGCTGACCCATCACATGGCAACCCCATGTGTGTCAGAGTAGAACTGTGCTCTACAAGGTTTTCTGTGGCTGATTTTTTGGAAGTAGATTGCCAGGCCTTTCTTCAGAGGTGCCTCTGGATGAACTTGAATCTCCATCCTTTTGGTTAATAGTTGAGCATGTTAACTGTTTGCACCAGAAATACCACAAGCAGATGGCTTTAACAGACAGAGTCCCTGCTATGGATTGAATTGTGTCCTCCAAAAAAATGTGTTGGAGGAAGAGAGATGCTCAGCTACATGAAGATTTCCCAGGAGCAGAAGCTCAGAAGATACAAGGACCTTTCTCCAGAGCCGACAGAGACAAACTTCCCCTTGAGCTAGTGCCCTAAATTTGAACTTCTAGCCTCCTAAGCTGTGAGAAAATAAAATTCTGTCTGTTAAAGCCATCTACTTGTAGTTATTTCTGTTACAGCAGCACTAGATCACTAACCAAAAAAAAAACACCAAACCCATTGCCATCCTGTGGATTCCAACTCTTAGCAACCGTATAGGACAGAGTAGAACTGCTCCATAAAGTTTCCAAGGAGCAGCTGGTGGATTTGAACTGCTGACCTTTTGGCTAGCAGCCAAGCTCTTAACCAGTGCACCACCAGGGCTCCAGATGACTAAAACAGTCCCCATATACCTTTCACCCAGTTTCCCTAGGGTGATTAAGATGTTTCATTTCTTAAAAATTTGGGTCATGATTTTAGGTGCTAATAAGAGTGGGTATAATGTTTTATTTTTAAAAGAAGATATGTTGAAAAACACTATCTTTTCCTTTTTTTTGTTTAAAATGAGTTCTCTGTTATCTGTCTACTACTTTTCTAAAACAAAGAAAGAAAAGAGTACCGTTATCCTGGCTAACAAATGAGTTTGATCTATACAAGTGTGGGTTCATACAGTTTTTGTTGGAGTGACAATTAAAGAGTCATCACTGTTGAATATAGGTAAAATTTCCAGTGTTTTTAATATGATAATGCCCCAAATTTATTTTTTATCTGTTTAATAAAGATGCATATAGATTTTGTTTCATAGATATTCAAGAATAGCTTGGGATCTTTTAAGATTTTCCTTTTGATATCAGAAGGTAAAATAGAAAGCCACAAGTTCACTTTGACAGTGAATGATTGAGACAAGTGTGCAACTTTGATCTCTCATTGACTAGTCTCATGCCAATGACATCAAATAGTGTGCTGAATATACTGAATTGATTATATATTATTTGTTGAAAATTATCTGGTATGATTTGATCGAAACTCTAAACAACGTCAATATACCAAGGGTGTTTAGCTAAGTCAGTCTAAATTTGATTCAATTCCAGGCATTTGGTGGTGTGGACAAATTATCGGTTTGCTACATTTTTAATGTTCATTTTAAATTAACTTCTGAGACCAGAAGTTTATCATCATATAGATTTAGCCAAAGAGATCTGTGGACTGATTTGATGGGATCAGGTAAACGAAGGTAAAATTCTGTCTGAAGACTGCGATTTGGGGGTGATAATACTTTTAACTTCCTTAAGATCAGTTTGGAGCCCTGGTGGCACAGTAGTTAAGAGCTTGGCTGGTAACCCACAGGTTGGCAGTTCGAATCTACCAGCTGCTCTTTGGAAGATCTATGGGGTAGTTCTACTCTGTCCTGTAAGGTCACTGAGAGTCGGAATCGACTCGATAGCAACAGCTAAGATCAGTTATGTTCACGCTATAGAGAGCGGAGCTGATCTTCTTGATGTAGGTACTAGAACAAGCCCTTATTTACATGGAGCCATCTGGAGAAAGCTACTGGTTGAATGCATTGTGTATGATGTACACAAGACTAATTAGAAAGGCAAACGTTTTATTAAAACTTGAGAAACTCAGATTTCCTCAGGCCACCATCCTCTCTGAAGTTCAAGTTTTGTTTTCTCAGTGAGTGGCCTTAGGCCAGTTACTCAGCCTCTTTACCTCAGCTCCTCAACTGGTAAAATGGGAACTGTTACAGGGTGATTAATTTATCTCCTAAGGGGGTTGTTTATGTTAATTAACTGCTGTTAAGAGCTTTGGAGAGGAGAAGTGCTCGTGGAGTATGAAAACTGCTTCACTACATAAATGAATAACCCTGGTATACACAAACCGTGAAATCTGTGCGGGACAGAAAGGCCACTGAGGAGCTAACCTCATCAGAGATATATTAGTTGCACTTGAGCCTTAATTTAAGCAGTTTAAGTTACCTTGTGAAATATTTGCTTAAAATGGCATAGCCCTGGCACCACATTTTGCTTTGCCATTGCCCCTCCTGACTTTTCTCTCCTGGCCATATTTCCCCCACAAGCCTACTAAATCTACCTTGACTCATATTCTAAAAAGCAGCAATTATTTCCAATAATTGTTTGCGCATGCGCTTACACCCACCCACCCACAGAGAACACACAAATCTTATTGTTGATAAGGTGGAACAGTCTGCTTTTTATTTGTATCATTTGAACCAAACCAAACACATCAGGGGAGCATAAATGGCCATTGCTTTGAGCCAATGAATATTTAAGGATATTAATTTACTTCCTCTAATAGTCTTTAAGAAATTCAAAAAATAAACACACGGAACAAAGGAATAAAATGTCAAACTTGAAGCTTGAGCTCTCCCTAAGGGCAGTGCTTTGCAGGTGACCGTATCATTACCTACCTAGTTATGAGGTCATGTTTCTGCACAGTTCATTAGGCTTCATCTTAACTTTATAGCAAACCATGACTGCAAAACCAACACGTCAACATTTATTGCACTGGCGTATTTATTTATTTTTTATTTTTTCCCTTACAAAAATTTATGCATACATTGTTATGTGACCCTAATTGCTCTCCCTATACTGTGAGAGGACACTCCTCCTTTCCACCCCGACTCCCCATGTCCATTCAACCAGCTCCTAACCCTCGCTGCCTTCCCATCTCACCTCTGGACAGAAGCTGCCCGTTTAGTCTCTCGTATCTACTTGAGCTAAGAAGCACACTCCTCACAAGTATCACTTTATGTCCCACAGTCCAGTCCAATCCCTGTCTGAAGAGTTGGCCTCGGAAATTGTTTTAATTCTGGGCTGATAGAGAATCCAGGGGCCATGCTTTCCAGGGTTCCTCCAGTCTCGGTCAGACCATTAAGTCTGGTCTTCTTACTAGAATTTGAGTTCTGCACCCCACCTTTCTCCTGCTCCATCCGGGACTCTCTGTTGTGTTCCCTGTCAGGGCAGTCATTGGTGGTAGCCGGGCACCATCTAGCTCTTCTGGTCTCAGGCTGATGCAGTCTCTGGTTTATGTGGCCCTTTCTGTCTCTTGGGCTAATATTTTCCTTGTGTCTTTGGTGTTCTTCATTCTCCTTTACTCCAGGTGAGTTGGGACCAATTGATTCATCTTAGATGGCCGCTTGCAAGCTTTTAAGACCCCAGACGCCACTCATCAAAGTAGGATGGCATATTTATTTCAAGGGCATATATTAAAAAAAAAAAAAGAAAAACTAAAGTGGCAAAGTTTCTCCAAAGCTCTTTGGATTATTGGATTAAGATTAGAATTCTTAGATTAGTATTAGGATTCTTGGATTAAGATTAGGATTCTTGGATTAGGATTAGGATTCTTGGATTAGAATTCTTGGATTGGGGTGCTTGGATTAGGATTGGATTAGGATCTTTAGATTAGGATTCTTGATGATAGCTAAAAATTATATTCCGTTCAGGGTTATATTCCATTGGGGAGCTCCTCTAGCATTCTAATGATTCACAGATAATGTATAACTCCATTCTATCTCGAGACAATTTATAAATTTTACTGTAATTTTCTGGATACTTATTTCATTGCTTATTTTTTTTAAACTTTTTTTATTGTACTTTAGATGAAGGTTTAGAAAATAAATAGTTTCTCATTAAACAGTCAGTACACATATTGTTCTATGACATTGGTTAACAACCCCACGACATGTCAACACTCTCCCTTCTGTACCTTGAGGACCTTTTTTTTTGGTGAAAATACACATAGCCAAAGTTACACCATTTTGAAAGTTTCTACATGTACAATTCAGTGACGTCGATTACATTCTTCCAGTTGTGCTGCTATTCTCACTATCCTTTTCCAAATTATTCCATCACCATTATCTTCAACTCACTGTCCCCTAGGCTTTCCATCAAACCTTTTGAGTTGCTGTTGTCAATTTGATCTCACATAGAGAATTTTTTTTTTTTTTTTTTTTTACCTTTAATGAAGGTTTGCAGAACAAATAGTTTCTCATTAAAAAGTTACTACACATATTGCCCTGTGACAATGGTTAACAACCCCATGACATGTCAACACTGTCCCTTCTCAACCTTGGTTTCCCTATTACCAGCTTTCCTGTCCCTTTCTGACTTCTAGTCCTTGTCCCTGGTTCATTGCTTACTTTTTATATGCCACTTCATTTTTAAAAAGGAATTAAGGCAGCCCCTTTTTATTAGGGAAAACCACTTTCTCTATGTTGTAATTTAATCTCAAAACTGAAGAACATATCTGGGGTGGCATATGGGAAAGTACAAATTTCAATTAATTTTCAATTCAAAGGAACCATTAGAATATTTAATATTCATGCCTAAAACCAAACCCGTTGTCATGGAGTCGATTCAGACTCATAGCGACCCTATAGGACAGAGTTGAACTGCCCCATAGGGTTTCCGAGGAGCAGCTAGTGGATTCGAACTGCCAACCTTTTGGTTAGCAGCCGAGATCTTAACCACTGCATCACCAGGGCTCCATTCATGCCTAGGAGGTACTAAAATGTAGTGAAAATAATATTAATTTTAAATCAGAAGACTTGATTTAAGTCTTGAATCACTTGGTGCATTCTTGGCTTTGCAGTTTTGACAAATCATTTGACCTCAGTATTCCTACCTATAAACTGGGAATAATAGTGCTTTTGTCATAGATTAACTATGAGAATTAAATGACCAATGTCTAGGAGAGAGAGCCTGGCATCTGGTAGACATTAACTACATTGTCTTTTATTTTCTTTTTTGGCCAGAAGCATCCAGAAGTCCCTGTGTAAGGGCCATTTCAGATTCTTATCTAAAAGCTCATGTTCGCATTATTTCTATATCTCTGAGCTAATTCTTGAATCATTTCTGCAATCTGTCATGCAGCTGGAGCCCTGGTACCACAGTAGTTAAGCCCTGGGCTGCTAACTGAAATGTTGGCGGTTCAAACCCACCAGCAGCTCTTAGGGAGAAAGATGTGGCAGTCCACTTCTGTAAAGATTTACAGCCTTGGAAACCCTATGAGGCAGTTCTACTCTGTCCTACAGGGTTGCTATGGGTCAGGATTGACTCCAAGGCAGGGGTTTTGGTTTGGCTTGGGTTTATCATGAAGGTGTAAAAGGTCCCTAGGTGAAGCAAACAGTTTGTGCTTGTGTACCAACCTAAAGGTTGGCAGAGCCCACCCAGTGGCGCCATGGAAGAAAGGCCTGCCATTGTCTTCCTTGAAGATCATAGCCAAGAAAACCCTATGGAGCAGTTCTACTCTGTAACACATGGGGTCACAATGAGTCGAAGTGTACTCGCTGGTCATGAGGGTTTTCTTTCTGGGGAGATATCATGTAGCTGTAGCTTTTTTATACCTTGAGTCACACCATTCATGTTAAAAGCTAATTTGCTTTTAAAGAACTTAAGGGAAAAAAAAAGTTTATCCCAAATCATGTTTCCAGTGAGAAATTAATGGTGTAAGATCTTATGGGGTATTCTACTATTACTACCCATCTATATATGTATATATATATATATATATATATACAAAGACAAGCTTTTAGAGTGGTGAGTTGGGGCTATGACTACATGGCTTGGGCGTGTTGAACAATTTAAACTTTTACAACCTTTAATTTCTGTGTCCCTGAATTCACCGCCTGCAGGCTCCAGCTACCATTTCAGTGACTAAAACATCAGCCCCTCAGAACAAATGACAAGGAAATCCTCAGACAACCTTAAAAAGAGAGAGAAAGGAATGGGGAGGTGCCTAAACCTAACAGAGGAATAAGTCTTTTTGGAATCCAAGCCCGAATAAATATTTGAACAGGAATGGTCTCTTCATGTGTGTGCTGAAAAATAGGTCCGTCTCAGGCTGCTCATTTTGGCAGGCTGGCGTGTTGACTTTATCGCCTTGGGATCATTGGGCTTTTCAAGGCCTTTCCGCAGGCTGCGTGCCGCGCTGCGCACAGCCCTATCCCAGGTGCAGAAAAGGAGCCACAGGTCCAGGCAAGTGAGCCACAACCTGGACGGTCCCCTGAGCCAGCCCACCCTGTGTGGAGAGTTCTCTCTGGGACCCTGACTCGGTTTTCCATCACTCAGTCAAATGCCATTTTAGTCACATCTACCTAACATCGCCGGAAGTCAGAATTCTCCCCGCACAGAAAGAACTGCCAATATTTCTATCCGGGATGAGCTCTGCTTTCCTCATTTCAGATTTATGGTAAAATTCCACTCGTTTGGACTAACTGGGAGGAAATGGAAGAGGCTGATTAAAATTTTTAAAAGTTCAGATCGTAACCAATCATTTGCCATACAGTCAGCCACAACTCATGGGGAACCCACGTGTGTCAGAGTACAACTGTGCTCTGTAGGGTTTTCAGTGGCTGATTTTTCAGAAATAGATCACCTGACCTTTCTTCCAAGGTGTCTCTGGGTGGATATGAACCACCAACCTTTTTGGTTAGAAGCTGAGGGCTTATCCAATTGTACCTCTAGGGGATTGTAGAATATTCTAAAAGGAAGCGTAGACCAGGGCAGCCTAACAATGCAGTTCTTTAACAAGTTCTGTTTGTTCACACAATGCCATGGCCAGGTTAAAACATTTGAGATACCTTCACAATCATAAACGTGAACACTGCCCAGGTTGCCCTCTTTATTGACTGCCATCTAAGGAAGAGGTGGTTTCAGGAGATTATTCCCAAGGGCTGAGGATTCTGCTTGTCACCTGTTGTTGAGGCACCCACCACAATGGCCCCAATGCCATGACCTGATGGAAAATGTCCTGACACGCCTGTATACAATTAAAGTGCAAGGAATAAATTATTGCCCAAATGGGAACCATCTGTTCTTGGTAAGTATTTTTACGTATTTGCAAGGTTTTCAGAAAATAACTACATTTGGCTGCTTTCTGAAAGTCACTGTCTGAGGAAAATGGTCATGACATGTTTCGTCTTGGCTCATCTGAAGCTTTAACTTTCAGAGATTAACAATTCTAATTAACATGATTGTTACTTTAAAATAAAGTAAATCATTGTGTATCATCAGAACTTTTTTTAAAAATTTCATTGTGTTTTAGGTGAAAGATTACAGCACAAATTAGTCTCTTATTCAAAAATTTCTACACAATTTGTTTTGTAACATTGGTTGCTATCCCTGCAATGTGTCAGCACTCTCCTCCTTTCCACCCCGGGTTCCCCATGTCTATCTGCCCGGTTTTCCTGTCCCTTCCTGCCTTCTCGTCTTTGCTTTGGGGCAGGTGTTGACCATTTGGTCTCGTAGACTTGATTGAACTAAGAAGCACTTACCTCACGTGTGTTATTGTTGGTTTTATAGGCCTGTCTAATCTTTGTCTGAAAGGTGAACTTTGGGAGTGGCTTCAGCTCTGAGTTAGCAAGGTGTCCGGGGGCCATAGTCTCAGGGATTCCTCCAGTCTCTGTAAGACCAGTAAGTCTGGTCTTTTTTTATGAATTAGAATTTTGTTCTACATTTTTCTCCCTTTCTGTTCAGGACCCTCTATTGTGATCCCTGTCATAGCGGTTGGTGGTGATAGCTGGGCACCATCTAGTTCTTCTGGGCTTCATCAGAACTTTTGATCTCCTTGCCTTCTTGAACTAGGTTCCTTCCTCTACCACATACTTCATTCTTCCAGACAGACTTTGGAGAGTTGGCAAGGCCAAGGCTTTCAACAGACAGACAACCATTAAGAGAATGAATATGATGTTCATACCAGCACCCGGCCTCAGAGCAGAGGCTGGAATGAATAACCAGTTTTAAAATAAGAAGAGTAGTTTGATGCTTGCAAAGTGTCTACCCAAGTTCCCAAAACTCAGGGTCTAATGAACTTGCCCCTGACTTTCTGGAAGAACTGTGAGCTTTTTACAAAGTTTGAGAGGATTAAACAATATAATGTTTGAGGAGTGCCAACTATAGAACCTAGCACACAGAAGTACTAAATAAATAAAAGCAATTATAAGACTGCTAAAGCAAGCCTCTAGACTTTTTTCAAATCAAACAGGGAGAATCGGAAGGTGATGCCAACCATGGCTCACACAGCTATTCCTCTGTCTGCTGTGTGGTACGTGATGCTCTCTGGGACTTGGATCACCATGGAGGGGCCTCTCCCCTTTATTCTCAGATTTATTCTGGAGAGACAGTGCAGGGCAGCCCTTCTCAGGGGTGTTGGCTTGCCCTGCTCTGGCACCAACTATACGCCAGTAAGAAGAGTATGAGTTTAACTGGGCTTCGTTCTGGGGGCTTGTCATCATCTGGGTGCCCAAAAAGTCAACATGAGTCTCAGCTGGCAGCTCCCCTCTAGGCTCAAGGACACATTCTGAGTTTCTCAGGATACTGTCATCAGTTCATAGCTCCTTCACTGCCCCGACTAGTCCTGAACAACCTGCTACAAAAGAACCGTGTCTTCCAAGTGGTTGCCCAAGACTTGGCAAATGGGCTGAACTCTGAAGTGGTGTTTTATAAGAGGCAAATCAAATTCAGATTTGTGTGCAGCAAGGAAGGCAGATTGCTAAAGTGGTGTGTGTTTTGGAGGGTGGAGGGATGTGCCAGCCCACTCTGAAACTGACCGCCAATAACTCTTCCAAAAGTGAACCACAATTCAGTGACCAGCAACCCCAAGGTAAACTTCAGGACTTGGCAGCTCTGTCAAAGGGCCAGGCCCCACCAGGGCCTGAAGCATTTGGTGTGCAAACTCAATGAGCAACCATCCATCAGACTTTTGTGACCACCCTGATTTTGGGAAACAGCAAACCCTGAGATTCCAAGGCCATTGTGCCCAGGTCTTAGCTTGACCCAAGGAAGCTAGCTGCCCCCAGCATCCTCCTTTCAGAGACTAGCATAAGAGAACCATGATCTGTCACTTGTCACTTTCTGTTCTCCTGTCCTCATGGGTGGTGGCGGGGTAGTAGGTGAATGTGTGGGAACAGGGCAGAGCAGAGATGAGATTGGGAGAAAATGGGCTCAAACAGAGAAGATGGATTTCACAAGCCCTGGTGGTGCAGTGGTCAAGAGCTCGGCTGCTAACCAAAAGGTCGACCGTTCAAATCCACTATCTGCTCCTTAGAAACCCTATGGGTTGGTTCTACCTTGCCCTATAGGGTCGCTAGGAGTCGAAACTGACTCGATGGCAATCGTTTTTTTTGGTTTAAACCAGGACAACTGTTCCGTTGTTCTCTTTATATTTCTTGTGTGGCTTTTAAAAAGACACAGAAGAATCAGAAGTGTGACCATAGCAACGGAGGGATGTGCCTCACTTTGAAAATTCTGTGTATCTTTGGATCTTTGACTTGTTACATTAAACATATATTACTTTTTCAAGTAAGAAAAGTTAATATACACGATTTCCTACTCCCCCCTCCCTTTCTGGTTCTTCCTTTTACCCCTGCACGATCAAAATGTCTATTTCCCAAATACTGCCTTCTAAGCTAGATAGCGATCAAACTATTTGGTTGAAGTAATTCCACTAATGTGGGTGATGTTGACACGGACGATTTTCTAAAGAGTAGCCGGAGGGTGTTCTGAAGAACATGGGCCTGGTAGTAATCTCATCTCACTGTCACTGTTAGCCATCACAGTCAACTTGGGGCACAAATGCCGCTACCTGTGGCCTCATTTTTACTCTTATGTGCAAAACTGAGAAAATAATATTTCCAGTCTTGGTAACCCCACAAGACTGAAATGCTTTGAAAAGACCTTTTTTTTTTTTTTTTCCCCAGTTTGTGATTATTTGCTACATCTTTCTCCTGGGTCTGGTGGTGGAGGGGCGGGGTGCAGGGAGTCGGGGAGAAAGGAACACCACCTTTCTTTACAAAGGAAGACGATACATCCCCGTTGATCTAGATGTTATATTCGTTTTGTTTTTTCTCAAAGGGACATGCAGCTGCAGGAGGTAACTTGTAGTTGGTAACCACTAAAATCTAGAACACAAACTGCCTTGCCTCGTGCTCTTTGTAAGAGTGGTTTACTGACTATCATTCCATTCGCCATAGAGTGACACGGTGGAGACTTGGCCTCCTCAAGGACACGCTCACCTTATCACACCAAGTGCGCACCTTGTCCTCTGACCGTGTGCTTGTGTTGGGCTCCCTTTACAAACCAGAATTTCTTAAAATGAAAAAATGCAACATACTCATTTAAGAAGTGAAATGAAAATAAAATTGCAGTCCCAAGCAAAACCTATCGTATTATTAAAAAAAAAAAAAAGCAGTAAATAAAACAAGGGAAATTAAATCATAACCTTTACCTGAACCAGTTTCTCCTTTTTTTTAAATTTTACTCCTTTAGTAGGATAATAATTCATCCTGCCCGACTGTGTTCATTACCACAGAGCTGGCATTGCTGTCTCACACAAGCACCAAGAAGATATGAAGCTAAATCAACAGACCCTGATTTGTTGGATTAGCCAAGTATAAACTAGCCACTGGAAGATCAAGTTGAAAACACAGGACAAATATATGAAAGCAACAAGCCACAGCTTGCAGGAAAGAAAATGTTTGCCGAAAACTCCAGCATTACAGGTTTATCTAAGGTGTGGTCTCCGTAAGCTGCAGTAATTACCCAGGATACCACAGCTAGTGGCTGAAAAATGAAGTGCTTCATAGACTTAACCCTTTCACCCCACCCCACCCTGAGACAATTTCTTGGAGGAAATTACATTACAGCCAGGTTAGATTCAACTAAAGGAACTGTTTCCATTGTAATTGAAGTTGTCTTTAGTCATTGCCAGTACTGCCTACCAGCCGTGGCCTGACACTTTTATAGCTCAGGTTTATGAGTACATAGGCCTTCATTCTTATAATGCATCATAGCTGAAGATCTTATACCACCTGAGGGCTTTGCACTCACTGGGTGATGTGGTTTGGTACCAAAAAGAACTGACTTACTAATTTCTTTGTCCTTAAATTAAAATAAACTTTTAATTTTAGAATAGTTTTAGGTTTACAGAAAAGTTGCAAAGATGACACAGAGACCCCCCATATATCCTGCATCCAGTCTTCCCCATTGTGAACATCTTACATCAATTACTTACGATGGCCCGTTGACCACCCTAAAGGAGTCAACTTGGTACTTTGTTGTTGTTGGGTGCCATTGAGTCCGTTCCGACTTATAATGACCTCATGTGATAGAGTAGATCTGCCCCAGAGGGTCTTCTTGTCTGTAACCTTTACTGAAGCAGATTACCAGGTCTTTCTCCCTCAAGCCACTGGGTGAGTTCTAACCACCAGCCTTTCAGTTAGCAGCCGAGCACTTCATGGTTTGTGCCACGGTTAACTCTACACTTTGCTCGGCTTTCACTAACGTCCTTTTTCTGTCCCAGGAGCCCATCTAAGACACGCATAATATTTAGTCACCATGGGCTCCTGTGGTCCGTGACCGTTTCTCAGACTTTCTGTGGTTTTTGATGAGCTTGACAGTTTTGGGAAGTGCAAAGTACAAGTATTTTGTAGAAAGCCCTCGATTTGATTTTTAAAAAAATATTTTCTCACGGTTAGACTGTAGTTATAGGTCTTTGGTAGGAAGACTTCAGAAGAAAAGTGCCTTTTTCATCACGTCATATCAGGGGTGCAATGCTATCGACATGACTTATCACTGATAAGTCATGACATCTCCTAAAGTCATGGACAGATGGACTTATTTATTTATTTATTAAAACTTGGAAATTAAAGATGGGTAGTCCTAAAAGGTTATAGTTGGGGCATGCCAGGGCATCAATATTCACTGATATTTAAAAAAAAAGAACCCCAAACCCGTTGCAGTCAATTCGATTCCAACACATAGCAACCCTATAGGACGGAGTAGAACTGCCCCATGGGGTTTCCAAAGAGTGGCTGGTGGATTTGAACTGCTGACCTTTTGGTTAGCAGCTGAACTCTTAGCCACTGAGCCACCAAGGCTCCATTTATTGCTACAGAGTCTGCTATTCACTAATACATCTTGCTCAGAGCTTTACTGGAACACTGAACTGCTGCAATATATCTCATACATCTACCTCTCATTTAAGAAATTCTTTCACAAACACAATCATATTTAATCCTCCCAGGATCCTGTGAGGTGAGTAAGTTAAATGCCTGTAGACGAGAAAATTGAGGTTCAGGGCAATTAAATAATGTGCCTGAGATCAAATGGTTTATCAGTGGTAGACTTGAAATTCTTTTCTTATCCACTTTATCTCCCTGGAGCATGGCCAAGAGGTCTCTGGAATTCACCCGGATGGGGGTGGGATGGCACTGATTGAGTGACGTTAGACATGCCCACCAGACCCTGAGGCACCCCGCATCACACATAGACATCACCTGAGAGAGTCCCTATTACACAGATAGAACGAACATAACTTTGTAAAGAATAGGTTCACGTCTTCAATCCAATTTACCTCCCGTCAGTGACAAGTGTGCCTGTTTTAAGGGAAAAAACAGGTGTAAAAATTTCCATTCCTTTTAGCCATTGGAGCCCTGGTGGCACAGTGATTAAGAGGTCAGCTGCTAAACGGAAAGGTTGGCGGTTTGAATCCACCAGCTGCTCCTTAGAAACCCTATGGGGCTGTTCTCCTCTGTCCTATAGAGTCGCTATGAGTTGAAATTGACACAACAGCAATGGGGGTTGGCAACTAGTTTTAACCATCACTATTGGGGAACTCATTGAGCAATTCTCCACAAGCCACACAACTGGTTTTAACCATCACTATTGGGGAACTCCTTGAGCAAGTCTCCGCAAGCCACACAACTTGCCCATCTTCTCCTCTAGGCAGATGGACAGTCCAGGCTGGGCTTGGAGGGCCACCCTGAGGGGCTGCCAGGGGGAAATTCGTGCAGGGTGGGGATGGGGAGAGGGAAAGGGGGCAGATCGAGTGATCTTAAAGAGGCTTTGCTTTTAAGGTCTGTTGTATGCTCTGTTGGTGGAGAGTAGGGTCAGGGAGTATCTAGTGGAATGACTTGACTGGCAGCCTATATTCAAATATGTGGGGTGATAGATTATCTTGCCTTTTGTAAGGCAAGTTTAGATCTGGTGTTGTAAAGCACATCAACTAATAAATAAATATGATTTTGCTTAGACTTCCATTATGTAAATCTTCAGATAGTATTTGAGTCAGCTCAAATGAGAATACACTGTCCTTAAAGCCCAGAGTGCAAATTAAAATTGTGTCTTTCCCACTCCCACAACACCCCTTACCCTCCCACCAGCAACATCTTTAAATAGGTTCTACAACTACGTTATCGAAAACATTTTGGAGGGTTCCCTGGGTCTTCTAGGCTTGGCTCAGAAGCTACTGCGGTCTTGACAAAGATTTGGCAGCTGATTTTGACAGAAGTAAGCTGCCTGGTTGCCTGAGTAGTTTATGTTAGTTTTCTTCTCTTCCAGATGATGTGAATGGTGATGATGTATCTGCTAGAGGAGGCTGGAGGGAGAGGACACTGGGGCATTACTGGGAACACATCCCATGTTGTGTTCTGGTCTGCCCCTGAGTTTCTTTGTTCGGAGGCAGGAAGGTTGGGGTGGATGGTAAATGGGGGGAAAGTTGGGAGAGATTAAGAATTGGTATTCATCTCTGAGACTTACAGTATTACTCATCTGTTGTTGTGTAACAAGTTACCCCAAAACTTAGCAACTTGAAACCATAAACATCTGTTGTCTAATTTTCTGTAAGGCAGGAATTCAGAACTGCTTAGCTGAGTGGTTCTGGCTCAGGGTCTCTCGGGAGGTTGCAATCAGGATCAGCTGAAGATCAGGGCTGGAGAATCTGCTTCCAAGCTAGCTCACTCATGTACATGGCTTATAAATTAGTGTGGGCTGCTGGCAGGCAGCCTCAGTTCCTTGTCACACGGACCTCCTTCATAGGGCTGCTGAAGGTCCTTGCGACACGGCAGTTGGCTTCCCCCAGTGCAAATGATCTAAGAAAGTGAGGTGAAAGCCTCAATGTCTGTTATGCCCAAGCCTTAGAAGTCACACTCATCATTTTTGCACTGTCGTGTTGGTTATATATGTCAGTCCTATTCATCGTGGGAGGAGACTACGCAAGGGTGTGAGTACCAGGAGCCTGAGCAGCCCACTTAGATCTGTATTCGTAAAACGAAGCTAACGTTTGTCCAGCCTGTTTCATAGTGCTGTCGTGAGAGTCACGTGACATGATGGAAGTGAAGGACCCCAGCAGTGTTGTTTTAAATTTGTCGTGGAGAAAATATTTACCCAGTACCCACCATATCCCAGGCCTTGGTAAACAGTGGTGAACAGGACAGTCATGGCCCTGCCTTTTATGGAGCTCACTTTCTAGCAGAAAAGAGAGACCATAAGCAAGTAAAAGAACAAACGAAGAATAATTACGGAACTGTGTAAAGTTTGTGTGTAGATTACCTGTTATCAATTGTGCTGCTATCACTCCTTTCCCATGTGGGTTTCATTCAAACAGAGAGAAATTAGAAAACCAAAAAAAAGAAAAAAACCAAACCCATCACCGTCGAATCGATTCCCACTCACAGCGACCCTACAGGACAGAGTAGAACTGTCCCATAGGGTTTCCAAGGAGTTGCTGTTGGGTTCAAACTGCCGACCTTTTGGTCAGCAACCGAGCTCTTAACCCCTGCACCGCCAGGGCTGGGAAATCCTCCCAGGATTAGACTTTTCCGCTGACATCTGAAGAGTAAGGTGGAGACAGCCCTCTGATGAGAACTCACATTATCATTGGAACAGGGCTCCCTACTAAACAGATTTGTAAAGCTCCTAGTTCGAATCCCATGCAACACCACACTGTGTACTGTAAAAGTTTAAAAGAGCACAGCTGCCTGTCATGCAAGGTGGTGCTCAGTGCCTCAAATGCCAGCGCTGTAAAGTGTGCCTATTGTTCTCCCCACTGAGGGAACACTGCCCGCTGAGCTGCCGACTAGGGTGGCACCTAGACAAATAACCTGAAAGGTGGTATAACTTGGCTTCAGAAACGTCTGAGTATCAGAATCCACTAGGGGCATCTCCCTCGCCCCTCAGTGTTGCAGATCAACAATGGATGAAGCCTGGAGGAGCCAGAGGAAGAAAGAATTTAGCTTTTCTCCTCCTTCCGCTTCTACTTCAGATCTTCATGGAGCTGGCTGAAGACTGGGTGATTCTAGAAGATTCTCAGCACCTATTGCCATCGAGTTGATTCCAACTCACAGCGACCAGAGGATGGGAGATGGAAATTAAGCTCCGTGTCTACTTATTCAGGGCTGAGCCTGTGTCCAGATCTTCATGTGCGGTCCACGGAAGTACAGCTTTCTTATCTCGTAGTACGTTTAGACTATCTTTCAGTGCTGAAGGGACCCTTAGACACAGGGCAGGTTTACCATAGCTCTGTTGGTTTCTGGGATACCTGGTTAGTTTTTTAAAACCACGATCTTGCTTTAATTATTTCATTATTTTTGGATCAGAGCAACAGAGGCACAGTGGTTAAGAGCTCGGCTGCTAACCAAAAGTTCTGCAGTTCAAATCCACCAGCCACTCCTTAGAAACCCTATGGGGCAGTTCTACTCCATCTTATAAAGTTGCTATGAGTTGATATCGACTCTACAGCAACAGGTTTGGGTTTTTTTTTTTTTTTTTGGTATGTAAGCATAGACCTGCATGGAGAGAAAAGGCCACCCTTTAGAATAAAGCTAAAGTCCTGGCTACATCTGGGTCTGGCTCTGAATCCTTTGGTCTGAAGCCTGGCAGAAGTGTCCTCTGCACGAGAAAGCTTTACCAGAGGATCACTGTCAGCAGAAGGCATTTTGGGGTCCCTGTGAGTGTGTTCCCTTCTCGTCTACCCACCCTGTATCGGAACAAGCCGAATAATAATATAACACAATGACAGAGCAGCTGGTGAACCACAGGCTGTGGGCCACAGAGGCTTCTTAAAAAGAGACTTAAAAGCCCAAAACTTCCCCAAACAACTTTATCTTAAATACATTTTTCATGTTAATCTCAGTCACAATAGCAGATCCAAATGAAAGGAAGCCGCTATGAAAGAATCACCATGCAGCACAACAGGACAACTGCTTCTTGGCCCAGGAGGAAGCATGCCTGACCTTGCTTCAGAATTGTGCTGGTTGAAGCTGCATTACAGTTACCAGGTGTATGGCTTAGGGCCACGTACCACCTTTGATCTATCAGTGTTTGCCAACAGAAGCCCAGTTGCGGACACCAAGGTCCCAGAGTTCACGCCCATCAGAAGGCTGGCTGACTGGCATTGTGGGTTCCGGCGTGGACATTGACATCAAACAGGCCTGAATCTCGACTCTGCTGCTTCCTGTCTTTGGAACTTCGGGCAGCTCAGTTCTCTCTGTGATTCACTTTCCAATGGGAGTAAAAATAGTATGTATTTCCTAAGCATGTTGAGGATTCAATAAGTAGTGCTGATAAAGCATTTTCATAGTAAGCGCTCAGTAAATATTAAACCAAAAACCAAACCCGTTGCGTCAAGTTGATTCCGACTCATAGCAACCCTATAGGTCAAACTGCTCCATAGGATTTTCAAGGAGTGGCTGGTGGATTCAAACTGCCTGCCTTTTAGTTAGCCACCTGAGCTCTTATTATTCTTATTATGCTCTTCTGCTAACCCTTCTACATCCCAAAGGGTCAGTTATGGCTTATGGGCAGGCAGATTCTACGTCTATTGCCAATTGTGTTGCTACCACTCCTTTTCCATCAGGGTTTCATTGTTTTCCTCCTTAGGGTTGATAACAACAGGTCTGGAATTCCTGGGTGGTGCAAATACCTCAGAAGAAAGGCCTGTTGATCTGTTTTCCAAAAATCCGCCATTAAAAACCCTATAGAGCACAGTTCTACTCTGTCACACAGAGGGTCGCCATGAGTCAGAGTCGACTCGACTCAGTGGTTACTGGTTTTGGTTTAATAACAGATTTACGCAGCAAGGAACTGTAGTATCATGCCAGACCTGCTCTCATGGGCCCGAGTTCTTGGAGTATACCGTTTTTGTGTATTTGGTCAACAACAACAATACTGTTAATGGGTGAATATAGGCCAGCTGAAGGTAAATTCTAAGAGACATGGTTAGGTGGAACATTTTTCACGTAATTAATGTACAATTTTGGAAAACCATTTTGGCCACGTGACAATCTTCCTATGAGCCATTGTGTAGGTTCAGACATCTTTTTTAGAGATATTAACGAAAGATTTTGTATTATTTAAAATGCGCTTTAGATTTGGGAATAGTTGAGCTGATTGGAAAACGCAGTGGGCACTTTAAGTTCAATGCCAGTTATCAATGTGGTTTAGACAAATTAAAGACCTCTTTAACTCTCCAGCACTTGATATGAAAAGCATCCAGGCTCACACAATAGGTCACACTTAAATGATTCTCTCCTTAAGAATTAAACTGTCTTTGCACCACGCATTGGTGGCAGAAGATAATAAGATGCAGCTCCTCTCACCAAATCTTTCTTAAAGAAACTGACCAGGTCAAAGAATGGAGCTACAGTGCATGAAAAAAAGAAAATACAGAAATAATTTGACCTGCTAAAAGAATCAATTTTTCTGTGTACTGGAGCAAGACGATAACAAGCGTAACAGTGAACCCTTCCGCTGTTGAAACTCTCTGTAAAGACTCTGCTTCACCACAGAAGGCATCTCTGGATCAGATTTCTGCTTCGGTGTTGAGTCTAGCTGCCTAGGTCTAAATTCATAGAATTTAAGGTAGGATATGTTTGCAGCTACCAGGGGTTGGGATTAGTCACAAGATTGTGTGTGTGGGGGTGGTTTATTAGGATATTGAGAATTTAACTCCCTAGAGTGAGGAGCCCTGGTGGTGCAGTGGTTAAGCGCTCCACTGCCAGCTGAAAGATCTGCAGTGTGAACCCACCAGTCACTCCTTGGGAGAACGATGTGGCAGTCTGCTTCCGGAAAGATTGCAGCCTTGGAGACCCTATGGAGCTGTTCTCCTCTGTCCTATAGAGTCACTCTGATTGGGAATCGACTGGACAGCAATTGGTCTGGGTTTTTTTTTTAGAGTGACAGAATATTACCTTTACCTGAGACTGCCAACCACCCCTGAACACTTCCCTGTTGCCCACTTCTTCATATTTTTAAAAAGTAGACACTTTTGCTAGTGTAAGCATAGAAGGGGCAGGCGACTAAATGGGGTTCAAATGTTTCATTTCTTCTCATCCTAAAAATGGTGGTAGGGAGGGGCAGAGATGGGAAGGAGCACCATTTTTATAGTGAGATTGCATAAAGCTGCCTGAAAAGCTCTATCATATTCTCTGATGGAGAGACCTTTAAAGTTCTTCATAAATTTGAAATTATTTCAGAGTATTAATTGTAGGTTTAATTTTCATTGACTCTGTGCAACGCACTGTCTTTTATATCTATTTTCTCATTTAATGCCCATAACAACATCGTAAGGCAGAGGTTGGTATTCCCGATTGAAAGATTGATAAACTAAAGCTCAGAGAATAAGTAACAAGGCCAAGTTCACACAATCGTAAGTGAAAAGTGAGAAATTTAAACCCAGGCCAATCCAATCCTAAGATGCTTTTATCTTGCTTCTAATCACTGTGTGATCATCTTGTTTCTATTTGGTCTTCCTTGTTCCATGGGGGGCTGCAGGATCCCCACAGAGGAGCTGGAAGTAAGCTCCTATGTTGTTTCTCAAGATAGGGAACTGCTTTCATGCTTACGGTACTGTTCAAGTTACTTATTTAAAGTGTGTCTATTTGTTGTGTGTTTTGAAATGTTGGTCATAATACAAGTATGGAAACAGAACAGAACATAATATTATAAATTGAAGCTATCAGACAATACTGAATGCCTGGTCACCATAATTATCAGAGATAGAACCCAATTGTTTCACAATTCCTAGGAAGTGACACAGCTGCCTAGGTGGGATGGGCAGTTGAGGACATATTGAATATCTCTCATTGCCATCAAGTCAATTCTGACTCATAGTGACCTTAGAAGACAGAGTAGAACTGCCCCATAGTGTTTCCAAGGGGCACCTGGTGGATTCGAACTGCTGACCTTTTGGTTAGCAGCCGTAGCTCTTAACCACTGCGCCCCCAGGGCTCCACTGAATATCTAGATGAGTCTATTTTGTTTTGTATGGTATAAGTATATAAACCAACCAAAACCAAACCCATTGCCATAGAGCTGATTCTGACTCATAGTGATTCCATAGGACAGAGTAGAATTGCCTATAGGGTTTCCAGGAGTGGCTGGTGAATTTGAACTACTGACCTTTTGGTTAGCAGTCAAATGCTTAACCACTGCACCACCAGGGCTCCATAAGCATGTAAGTGTCATTTAAAATGCTAGTATGGGAACACAAGACCCTGATCTTAGTCAGTCCCACCTATCCTCTAAAATCTTTCGGTCAGTTCATTAGTCCCCCTGGCTTCTTGATCAGTGAAGAGACTGGCCGGAATGGCAGTGTTGAGTGAAACCAGATCATGTGAAAATGCTAACTAATAAAATAAACAATGTGGGCAAAACTGAGAGAAGCTGCTAGAGCCAGCCAATGACCGAAGCAACTGAGAAAGCTCCAGCGTGCTGACTGCTGTGTTTCGCCTGCTCCACATCATTCCCTGCTGGCCGTCTGCTCTCTGGGCCGTGCCTCTCTCAGTTTTCCTCTCATTTCCTGTCCCTGAGTGAAACTTTCTGAAAGGGGAGTTTAATCCCATTTCCCTCCATCTGCTTAGCTAAGCTCCCTCTGAAAAAATAAATTCATACCAAGGATAT
>NW_004444028.1:8813061-8820051 GCF_000243295.1 Trichechus manatus latirostris | reverse complement strand
ATGAACATAGGAGTGCATATGTCTATTCGAGTGACGCCTCTTATTTCTCTAGGATATATTCCTAGGAGTGGGATTGCTGGATCGAATGGTATGTCTATTTCTAGTTTTCTGAGCCAAGGATATTTTTAATCCAACAGGTTAAAATATACCCAGCATTGCAAAAGTATAAGAAGCATACATCTAAAAAACAAAACAAAACAAAACACAACCTCTCACATAAGAACTGAGTGCCAGAAAGTAAGGACGAGAGTGAACATTGTTGGGTGCAGACTATTATGACAAAAAGCTTGGCAGTGATAATGACCTTTTACCTAAGTGCTGCAAAAGCAAACAAACAAAACAAAGAAAAAACAAAGAAAGAGGAAAAGAGAAAAAATGTCAAGACAACAGGTGACATGAGCCATGGACTTTCAGCCAGTTTGTAGAAAACCTGCAATGGGTTAAAACTTGGTTGGCAGCTAAAGTTGTAGGATCACAGTACACTCATATGCCTTCAGAATTTGTCAGCTTGCTGGCAGAATTTTGGAGGGAGAGGGAAATTAACCAAAGTTGTTATTGTCATTTACAATAAGTCAGATGTGAGAGACCAGCAGAAATCTCTGAAAATAGACTGGATTTGCTTAAAAGCAAGTGTTTTTTGTTAGGGGTTTATTTTTCTCTTGTCAAAAATATGAAATTACACAGTAAAAGGAAGTGGTAAAACCTACATCACTCAAAGCCTTGGGGATGTATCCACGTGTTCTCACATGCTCAACAGTTACTGAAAGTGTGATTCTCATTCTAACGGCTAATCCAGTACTTGGAAGTGTTTATCAGGGAGCTTAGCCTCCTCCTCGGTTCTGATTTCTGAGCGATTTTGGAGGACACATTCTACTGCAAAGAGAACGCAACTAATTACAGTTCCAGTAGTCACATTATGACCAACAGTGCTTCAAGTGGGTCGCCAATTGGGAGAATGCGGCGACAGTTTCTGACTGTGATAAGTATTGTCTGACTTAAGGTTGGCTGAAGGAAACAAGAATCACCTGAAGAATTGATACACTTCATCTGTCTACACTTTGTAAGAGGCTCTGTGATATTCTAACAACAAAAGCAGGTTTTTTTCCCAAATGAAACATATAAATAGTGGGAAAAGTCCCAAAAATTAAGAGAAAGACAACTGTGGCCTCAACTTTTCCAGATAAGTGACTCAATTCTGTCATTCTCCTTGTGCCTATAATCTCATACAGTCTTAAATTTGAACTCTTTAATGGAGGATGGGAAGAAACATCATGCAAATATTCACGGCAACATAAATTATCTGAAAACAAAAGCTGGGCTTTATTTATTTATTTTATTGTACTTTCGGTGATGGTTTATAGAGCAAATTAGCTTCTTATTAAACAAGTAATCCACAATCTTTTTGTGACATTGGTTGCCAACCCCGTGACGTGTCAACACTCTCCGCTTCTCGACCTGTTTCCCCATTTCCATTCGTCCAGTGTTCCTGTCCTTTCCTGCCTTCTTGTCTTTGCTTTTGGGCTAGTGTGCCCATTCAGTGTCGTATACATGGTTGAACTACACGTGTTATTGTCTGTTTTATGGGCCTACCCAATCTTTGGCTGAAGGGTGAACTTCAGGAGTGACTTCAGTACTGAGTTAAATGATTTCTGGGGGCCATACTCTTGGGGTTTCTGCAGTCTCTGTTGGGCCTTTAAATTTTTATGATGTATTAGAATTTTTTAAATTGTAAAATATAAAATGTGCTATTACTTCTGATGTATAAGTAGATTACTTTTAACATTATATTAAGCTGTTGCTGTTGAGTTGATTCCGACTCATGGTGACCCCATATGTTACACAGTAGAACTGTTCCATAGGGTTTTCTTGGCTGTAATCTTTACGGAAGCAGATTGCCAGGCCTTTCTTCCATGACATTGCTGGGTGGGTTTGAACCATGAACCTTAGGTTAGTAGATGAGTATAAACTGTTCGAGACACCCAGGGACCTTAACATTATATACATAAATAGATAGATAGATAAACCATTGCCATCAAGTCGTTTCCGACTCACAGCGACCCTATAGGACAGAGTAGAACTGCCCTGTAGGGTTTCCAAGGAGCAGCTGGTGGATTCACACTGCTGACCTTTTGGTTAGCAGCCGTAGCTCGCCATAGCTCTTAACCACTGCGCCACCAGGGCTGTCTAGATAGAGAGAGAAAGATAGATATAGATAGATCAATAGATAGCTAGAGAGAGAGATATTTAAGGCAGTATATCAGGGAGTAATTGGTATTCTCAGAAATTTGCATACAGGCAAAACTTAACTGAATTCAAAGTCGTAGCTGCCACCTAGTTGCTGATTTCCTTGGCCTGTAGGCCACATGGAACAAAGGACGATTTTACCAGGAGAAATAGAGGCACCAGTAGTACAGGGCTGACTTGGCTGTCACATGACACTTCTGCTTACCTGGAAGGGAATTCTGCTCCACTGAGAGGCATAACAGTATTAATAAGAATAAAATGCATTAATAATGCTTTATAAGGATGTAGCATTCAGAATTTCTGTCAGCTTGTATTTGTATCATCTAATTGCTAAATTCAGGCAGCAGTGGTCTGCCTTAAACTGTGTCTGCGTATCTGAAAGACTAAAACAAAAAGAAAAAAACAGTCAACCGATTGTCCTGAACCAAGCAACTGCTCTAATTACAAATTTAGTCTTCCTCTGGTTCTATGAGCACTGGTAAATGAATCATGCTTTTTTGCATATCATTTCCTTACCCTTTCCTGCTCACAGGCACCTCTAGGGGCCAGGTACCTTTTCTGCCTCTGAAGGTTTATTGGGAAGCTCCTGTACCACTGACAGTGTGTGCTGCTGCAAAGCAGGGGCCTTTATGACTGTTTGAAACCAAAGAAATGGGCGTGCGCTGCAAATTACTGTTTTTGCAGGTATTGTATGAGGTGTCTGAATTTTTGGTAGGAAAAATAGAAATTCTGAAAATTTTTATTTGTTACACATATGTACCAATAGACCCTGGTGGGGACTCTGGGGTATAATTGCTGGTACTTCACAACCCAAGAAAACCAAACCCATTGCCTTCGAATCAATTCCGACTCATAGCGACCCTATGGGTTTCCAAGGAGCAGCTGGTGGATTCAAACTGCTGACCTTTTGGTTAACCACTGCGCCACCAGAGCTCCACTGGTACTTCATATGTACCACTAAACACTTATGGTAGGCTTATGGGAGGGGGCAAGAAAAAAAAAATCCATACTACTTATCAAAAATTCAGACACTCGATTTAGCATGCTTCCATTAATGAAAATACATGGTATCAACAAAAAATTCAAAGCATAAAATAACTGGTTCACCAAAGAGTTAAGAGATAAAATAAAGATGGTCATTTCTGCTTATTTGGGGGCTTTGTCATGGAAACATGCTACAAAAATAGGCCACAACCATGCACGAGCAGTCTTCCCAAATGGATATACTGCATACACTATCGATTCCGGCTGAAGCATTCACTCCGCTTGGTGATTATCTAGCATTATCTCAGTGGATAATGATTTTAATACTTCATAACACTCATTATAGCATTAGTGGTTTCATATTAATAAGATATTAGTTTTGTTATTCAGGGAATCTAATACACGAAAGTAAAAGGGGAAAAAAATCCAACAACAACGTTAAAGTCTTTGTTACCTGACAGGGTTTTTGTTTGTTTGTTTGTAACATCAAAAGACCTTTCCTTATTGAGACAATAATTTGAGTTTTCCTTAATTCTATCTCACTATACTTGATGTTGATTTATTTTGTTTTTTTGACAATTTGACCCTTGCAAATATGGTGGCTTGTAATTGGCTGTAGTTGATTTGGTGAAGAACGTTAGATTGTCTAATTTTAACTCTTAGTTTGTTTATGCAAAAAAGACTTGATTTGAATGCTTATCTTTTATTCAGTGCTGATTAATTATAAAATATATTGTAGCTCAAAAAGCAGAATTCTAGTGACAATGTCACTGTATTTGAGACCCAGCAGATTTCAAAAGTTAGGAATTAATGAAAAGCCTTCTAACAACATCACCCATCTTGTTCTCAGATGAAGCATGAAAATCGACACATGAGAACACCACGTCAGGTTGATAAAAGGTCCGGTGATGCAAATGAAAACTTTTACTGTAAAGACTTGGGAAAATTGCTCGCAGAGAGATCTTCCTGTAAAACCATCATGTTTCCCAAAGGTTTTTAGATATTTTGAATTTAATCCCAAACCCAGAAAATGTCAGATTTGTGTAAAATCTTGGAGGAAAAATACAAATATACATAGTTCAAGTTAAGAAGATAGCTTTAGCAATTAGGTTAGGATGTTATAAATAAAAACAGGGCTGATTTATTCAATCAATAAATATCTATTGAGGGCCTACTATGCATTAGGTACTAGGCAAGAAGCTAGGGGTGGCATTACAGTTATGAATAAAACACAGTTCCTGCCCCAAGGAGCTGTTTGTTCATAAAGTTATTTGTTAGATCTCACAAATATAGACCTTTTTTTAAGTATAAGTGATAATAGCAGATTTTTATTTTTTCAGGATACACCATTATCCTACAATGCACATAAAATAATGAATTTGGATGCCAGAAAGTCTGACATAGAAAACAGTACTGTCTATACCACCTTCAAATTATGAAGTCACATGAAAGCTATACTACCTCTATTCTTTCTTTTAAAATTGGAAGGTTAAAAACTAATGCTACTTACAAAATTTTTGGAAATGCATTCTAAAAATTTATTGTTTAAGACAATTAATTTTAGTTATTGTGATCTTTCCTCCTATTTCTTATTTTACCCATTTCTCCCAATAACAATGGGAAAATACACACTCAGGGAAATTTGATTATGTTTCAAGTGACTCGTGATGGAGCCTAAAGGGACTTATAAAAAGGATTTATTTTCTTCAGTGCTTTTTTTTTGGCAACTGAATCAAAAGCTTTGAAAATGCAGAATAAGCAATAAATTCACAACTATGAGAGTTGAAAGGGATACCACCAACTCAGAAATCATGCTTTTCAATTTCTTCCACTTGGGAAAATGCTGATTTTTAGGAGAGTTTGAGGTGTATAAATGAAAAACCTTGGTTGATGGTGGTGTTTTTACTGAAGAACATGAAGTAGACGTTCTTATCTTGAACTTTGTGGAAAGCAATGACTTGAAATTTAAATTTAGGAATGTGTGGGAATGGGAATTAGGGCTTAGAAGAGTCTGGGAAGAAGAACATATGTCATGAAATCTTGACAAACATGGGTAGGACGAAGGCGTAGCCAACATGGTGCTATAGACAGGAGCACCATGCCATCCCTCCACAGCAAAGACCCAAAAAACTAAGTAAAACAGAGACAAACGTCAATCTTGGAACCCTGAATGTCAAATGAAGCGATATAGAACTCAACCAAGCACCGAACAGAATAAGAAACTGACAGAGAACAGAGAGTGAGGAGAGTTATGAGCGGAGGTCCCCATCAGCTAACACAGCATGGATCCACCATCTTGGACTCCTGTCAGAGATCAGCAGACAGGGAGTATGGGAAAGCAGATTCACGGAGCTCCCAGCAGGAGATAGAGCACTCAGTAACCAGGGAGACACGCTTTCCCACCCTGTCCATACCGGTGGGCTTCTTCACTGCCATTTCTTTGTTGCTGGTGTTGCTTTTTTTGGTCTCTTTTGGTTTCTTCCCTGCCTCTCACCTCCTCCCCCTCTTTTCTCTCGAACACCTGACTTCGTGTGCCATCCTTGCTTCTTCTTGACAGGTTGTGAAACACCACTCTGCCAGGGGCTTTTTTTTTCTTTTTCTTTCTTGTTTGTTTGTTTTGTCTTTCTTTTTTCCTTTTTATTTTTCTTCAATTTTTGTTTTCTCATCTCTTTCTACTTACCTTCTTTTCTTGTTTCCTGAATACCTGGTGCTGCATATCATCTCCACCTCTTCTAGCCAGGCTGTACTGCATGGCTTGGGAGCCGTCCCTCGGTCTGCACTGCTGCACCAGTGGGATCGCTGGGGGCATTATTTTATTTTTATTTTCTATTTTTCCTTTTTGTTTTTCTTCATTTCTCAGTTTCTCATCTCTCCACTTCAATGGCAGTCTCCCTCAGCACTTTTTTTTTTTTTTTTGGCTCTTGTTTCTCTCTCCTCTCTCTCTTCTTTCCCATACCCAACCTAGCTCCACACATCACAACCTCCTCCTCCCCCTCCCTCCTGCCTATCTGCATTGTGTGCTGAACATTGTACTCCCGAACAGCATAGGCACAGCCTACTGGAACCTGCCCTGCACTGACCTCCGGCTCACCTTGTCAGACCTAGTACGTGCCACAAACAACCCATCCCACCCCATCTCCTTCAGCTGGACCTACCCTGCTGCACCATAGCTGAGTGACTGTCCCTGTCCATTGGACAAGGAGGTGAAAAATATCGTGTCCACAGACAAGCAAACAACAAAGAATGCACAACCCGCCTGCTCAGACATAACCAAATTAAAAAAAAAAAAAATCAGGACAGAACAAACACATCTACCATCAATAAGTGAGGAAAATAACTACTGAATGCCCTGAAGACAGCAGACAATATCAAAACATGTAAAAAAAGAAAAAAAGAACAGGATAGTTCCAGTAGGTATCCAAAGTACAATACCAGATGACTTTCCAGTAGGAGAAAAGGCACTAGAACTACCTGATAGGGAATTCAAATCTCTAATACTTAGCGCTATCCAAGAGTTGAGGCAAAAAGCAGACAGAAATGAGGAAAAAATAGACAAATTCATGGAAAAGGCAGACAAATTCATGGGAAATACAGACCAAAAAAAAAATGGAAGAATTCAGGAAAATAAGACAGGAACCAAACGTGAAAATAAATTCACAACTAGAAATCATACAAGAACAACAATTACAAATCCAAAACATAAACAACAAGATTTCAGAAATGGTCAGTGTCATAGAAGGGCTGAGGAGCAGGTTTGAAATG
>NW_004444028.1:8786244-8806337 GCF_000243295.1 Trichechus manatus latirostris | reverse complement strand
ACTGGTCTCACCCCTTCAGGAACAAGGGAGAATGAAGAAAACTAAAGACTCAAGGGAAAAATTAGTCCAAAGGACTAATGGACCACAACCTCTATGGCCTCCGCCAGACTGAGTGCACTACAACTAGATGGTGCCTGGCTACCATCACTGACTACTCCGACCAGGATCACAACAGAAGGTCCCGGACAAAGCTGGAGGAAAATATAGAACAAAGTTCTAACTCACAAAAAAAGACCAGACTTACTGGCCTGACAAGAGACTGGTAAAACTCCGAGAGTATGGCCACCAGACACCCTTTTATAGCTCACTAATGAAGTCACTCCGGAGGTTCACCTTTTAGCCAGAGATTAGACAAACCCATAGGACAAAATGAGACTAAAGGGGCACACCAGCCCAGGGGCAAGGACTAGAAGGCAGAAGGGGACAAGGGACGCTGGTAATAGGGAACCCAAGTCAAGAAGGGAGAGTGTCGACATGTCATGGGGCTGTTAATGCCATAAAACAATATATATACTGTTTAATGAGAAGCTAGTTTCTTCTGTAAAACTTCATCTAAAGTACAATAAAAAACAAAACAAAAAAAAGCCTTCAGAGTCCACAAAAGTAAACATTTATTGAGCATTATTGTTATGTGCTTGTCCATTTTCTATGTATTTCTATGTATTATACTTTTCTGTGTATAAGTTAAATGTATTCACGTATTTAAATCAAACAAAAAAAATGTGTTGGGTGGTAAAGTAAAAAGAGTTGTGGAGTAACAGAAGATGTGAACGAATTTTCATCCCACTATGAATTGCAAGCTCAGTTTTCATTGCTTGAAATGAGGGGGTTTAATAAGTTGATCCTTAAAGGCTTTCAAGGTAAACTGGGATTCTGTATGTAGAAGAATCTGGTCAAATAATTGTTGATGAGGAAGCTTCTAGAGAATGTGGGGCAGTTGTATGCAACCTCAAAAACACAAAACCCCACTAAAAAAGGAAATATGAGTATGTTTCTCGGTTCCTTCTCCTTTATATTTGTACAGCAAATCTTATCACATGCTTTAAAAAAAAGAAAAAAGCCTACATTTTTCGAAACTTGGGCACAACTGATCAAAACGAAGGAAGTCCGTGCTAAGAGAATCATGAAAGGTTCCATCTATAGCTAAACATTGCTGTTGCTTTTCACGATAATCCTGTAGTAAACAAACAAAAAACATGGGGAGGATTCCAATGACATCAAGTAGCTCTTGGTATGGTATTAGATGCACTTTGAAGATCACACTACAGCACACTAAACACAGTAAAAGACTAGATGTTAAAAGTTTTCTGTAGCATTTTTGCTGCTTTTCTCAGTCTAGTCACTGGAGACATTATAAAGATCTCACCGATTCAAGAGTGTATCAGAGCATTTATATACCCCAACACGAGCCCCAGAATGAATACAATTCATTTCTTTTGCAAGTTTAAAGTTACATATATCAGACGTTGACTTTCGGACCTTTTGCCACTAGACACAAGTGATCTTTGAGATGAACTGATGCCACTCAGTACTTCAAAGAGTGCTGGACAGTTCCTCAGAATCCTTGAACAAAGCCAGCCTCATCACACCAACAAAAGTACACCATGTCCTTCAGTGTCTAGTGGAGCAAACACCAGGATTTTCCAAATTTGCTTGAGTGGTAGAGACCACTACTCGGCTTCGTTTCTATTTGTAACTTCAAGCTCTAATTTTAAGTTTGATTTTTCCCATTTTTTAATGCCAATTGCCGGCAAAGAAGAGACACATATATTTCAGCAATATTGACTCTTTTAGTCATCTCAAAACTTATACGCACACACGCAGACCACAATTATTCCTGATACCTAGAAGTCCCCCAAAAGTGTCTCTCTCAACACCAAAGTAAACAGCAACTTTGAAGAATAGCACCCTTTTACTACAAATATGACAAATTCATCTTGTAAATATAATAGGCCCTCATCTATGACATTTAGATCACAGAATAATGTAATGCTCTTTGTTCAAGTTCTACGTGAGTGCTGAATCATCCCATTTGCCGAAAATTACAGTATTGGTGTCTCAGAATAAAATATGTATAGATTCATATAGTTTTCCATTTTGGGAAGAAGCAGAAACATCCTAAGGGACAGTGTGGGTGATATATGCATGAACAAATATCCACTTGCTTCCTTATAGTTACTTTGCAAACAAATCTTGCACATTTGGTGGAATAAAAGTATGTGAGTTCTGAGATCTAAAAATTAGGTTGCCCTTTGCGATTGGAAATCAGTGACACTAATGTGGGGATTATGCCACAGGAAGATATAGTTCCAGTGAGCAACTCTGGCTGTCCAATTCTGATCTAGTTGCAACCTGAGCTCAATAGCTTGGAAAATAGCAAACCGGTAATTGCGTGAATCCAATCAGGGAACAAAATCACAGACTATTTCAGTAAGTAAGAAAATGGAGTTGTAAATATCAGCCTTGTTTATTTCCCATTACCACAGCTGGAGGCAAGCAAAGAACAGGGTTTAGTATAATACAGACTGGTAGGAATTATCACATTCAATGAGGTTGAAAATTCTAGCGAAACATTGGAAAGAGAAAGAAGCAACTTCACGATACACATCCGGGTGTGGCTACCCTGTCCCATTGCCCTGTTTAAAAATCACACCTGGTTTAAGGCCAAATTACTTGGAAGTTTATAGCAGTAGCAAGCCTAGCCTTTTCTTTTTTTTAATCCAAAGCGAAATCGTTGCAGCATCTCTGTGAACCAATGTTATTTCTTAAAGAAGTGTCTTTGACACACTATATGCCTTGATGATCATTTCTGCAGACCACCGTAATGGCTGGGTCATTATCAGCAAGCACCGATAGCTGATGCTCTGAGGTGTACTTCTACTCTACAAGCGTCTTGGAAACAAATTTGTGCAGCAGCCCCTTGTGTGTGCGCTATTCACAAATGGTGACATGTGTGGCCTGCCCCAGCCACTGTTGGCAGCTGTACTTTGTATGAACAGCCATCGATGAGTATCATCGCTGTGACTGCAGGGCGTAAGACCTTTCAACACGCACAGGGCTAGGAGCTAAACCACTTCCCCACAAACCTCTGTAAAAAGCCTGTGTTTCCCTACACCCTTCCTCTTTTTTACTTTTCCTGCTGAAATGATCCTCCCATTTCCTTTTGGGCTCGCTCTCACACCAGCGGTATCTTATACTTCTTATGAAAAAACCTACCTTCCATCGTCCTATGGAAGATGCCAATTAGAAGTCAGCTCCTGAGTGGCTTTAACATCCTCATCGATTAATCTGGCACCAAGTGTTAATTTTTACTAAAGATAAGCAATAAGAATAATAATAGGAGGAATAATGGAGTCGTGTGAAGATGCTAGTAGAATATTTGGTATAGACAGCCCCAATTTATCTTATAAAAAGCTTAGCCAAAAAAGGTCCCACAAATTTGCTTCATATATACCAAGGTTCCTGGCATCATCTATTCATTGTAGTGAAGATTAGCATCCTGAGAAAAAAGTGATAGTGTCCAAGGGGTAGTTTGTTCATGGTTTAATTACAGCCTTACTTATTCCAGAGGGTGTAAGCTGCCTCACAGAACTACACAGAATGCAGTAAGTTAAATTACATTAAAAGTAAGTCAGAAAGAATAAAACAAAGACTAATGAAACAGGGATCAGTTCTGGGTACATATACGTTCTATAAAGCTCAGCGAAAAAGAGGAAGACCCTCCATGAGATGGATTAACACACTGGCTGCAACAATGGGCTCAAGCATAATGAGGATTGCGAGGAGGGCGCAGGAGCAGGCAGTGTTTCATTCTGTTGTACATCGGGTCGCTGTGAGTCAGAACTGACTTGACGGCACCTAACAACAACAACTAAAGATCCTTGTACTTGCTAAGGGTGAGAGCTAAGCTTTCTTGCCACTAACATGAGCAAGGACAGCTGACCAATTGCACAATCCATGTTTCCAACAGTGAAAATTAGAGTAATTCCTGAGGAGAGCATAGCCCTTCCTGATTTTGAGACTTTCTGGGGCTTTGCCTTGTGACAAGCAAAGTGAAGGGCTGCCTCCAGTGGACAGAAGACAGTTTCAAACTGGGGCAATGCTACTAAGGGTGTTTGTCTGCAGCAAACTCTCCAAAAACCACTGAGGTGTCTGGGTGTGTTCAGGGAAACTCGAGCCAGAGAAAAATGGAATCGTAATTAGAGGCAGACATGCTAGTGCTAGAGCTCAGGTTCTCTAGGAAGAAATAATGGGCTAGAGAAATGGGTCTCAGGAGGTTGGGGCAGAGCGAACCTATACAAGGGAATAGAACCTCTGTGTCATGTAGGAGAGGAGTCAGGTTTTAGGGACAGCGGCTTCTCAAGAATGCCCAGAGTGGAGCCCAGAAGGTGCTGATTGGACCAGAGGCCCAGCATAGTAGGCTGAGTAAGATTTCCAGTTGCAGGATTTCTGCAGTTGGCGTCTGGGGCCAGCAGTGAAGTTGGTGGTTCAGGAGACTTGAGGATGCATAAGTGTCATCTGAAGAGGGGAAGGTCCTTTAATGAAGTCAGAAAAAAAAGATCCTCTTTTTGTAGGGAAACGGGCTGCGTGTGTGTGTGTGTCCATGTGTACCTGTGAGAGAGAGACACTGGTTTGGGCTGGAATCATCCCTCAAATAACAGACCAGAATATTGCGTGGCAGATGCTGAGATATTGATAAATGCTTCAATTTGGAATTCCTAAAAAACAAAAAACTCAGAAACCATGGTAATAGTACCCTGGGTTTAGCAATTTCAGGCTTGCAGAATGCACATTAGCTCATATGAGTCTCACCAAGGTCCTTTGGGGTCTGCTGGGCAGAGGGTATTCTCTTCAATTCACAGCTGAGGATACTGAGACTTGAAGGAGCTAAGTAACTTGCTCAAGATCAGAAGGTTAATGGCCGGATGGCTTCTATGTAGGCTAAGTTTTCCGAGTCCACTCTTGGCTGCTTCTCCTAGCTCTGCTTCTCTTGGAAGGACTGTTTGCTGTATTGTGAATTGTATCACTGGACTGTGCTAGAGGGAGAGTGGTTGTTGCTTTTGTAAGAGAACCAACTCTCTTACCATCTAACCACCCACCTTGCCTCTACCTCCTACCCATAAGTACGTATTTATGGAGCCCTGGTGGTGCAGTGGTTAAGCATTCGGCTGCTAACCAAAAGGTCGGCAGTTGGAATCCAACCAGCCTGTCCTTGGAAACCCTATGGGGCAGTTCTACTCTGTCCTACAGGGTCATTGTGAGTTGGAATCTACTTGATGGCAACTGGTTTAGTTTTGGTTGTGTGTGTGTGTGTGTGTGTGTGTGTTGCCTGGAGTGTAATGAGAAGCTGATTCAATTGCCTAATAGTGCCTTACAGTAGCTGTATGAGAGAACAAGTTCCCTTCTTGCCCTAGCAATAACAATAAAGTAGAAATGAATAGCCTTAGGGATATTTTAAATTCACTGTTCTGTTTTCAAATGGAACTCTTTTTCTTTCAGGGCCCAAAGTCTGGCCATTATGACAAAAGTTCAATGTCAAAGAGAAGACAGTATTAAAAGTACAGAGTTTATTATTATTATTCTAATTAGAACTTATTTATTTAAACCCACAATCAGAATCATCTTGTGCCTCTGGAGACGAAAAGAAAAAAAGAAGGCAGCCTTTTAAACAATAAATTTAGTCAAGACTCATAGAATTATTCCCATTTAGAAGATTTGTAGGGATAAACAAACCCAACCCATTGCCACTGAGTCAGTTCTGACTCACAGCGACCCCTCAGGACAGAGTAGAACTGTCCCATAGGGTTTCCAAGGAGCACCTCGGGGATTCAAACTGCCAATCTTTTGGTTAGCAGCCATAGCCTTTAACCACTATGCCACCAGGGTTTCTAAGAAGTAGTTAAGTCATTTGGAACGTCAGGCCTAGAGCACAGATTAGATTAGTTTCATGGAATTAATCCCAGGTTCTGAGAGTCCTCGTAAAGCGTTTGTCTTCATATAGCCGACGGACATCTAGTAAACCAGGAACAACATTAAGTATCTGGATGAGGACTGCACCATTTTCACTTTGCCCTCCTTGTTCGTGTGGAAGAAGATCGTGACATTAACTATGAACAGAATCCTAATGACATTAAACAAATTGGGAATGGGTATGCTTCATCTCTGTCATAGTCATAGTTCCACACATATTTTGCTACAAAATCATGGTAGGTTAAGTTAGGGAGTCTGAGATCATGTCCAGGCTGGTTTTGTAGCACTTCATCTCTTCAGAGTTCTCTTGCCTGGTTTATCAGCCAGGGTCTCGAAAGAAAACAGATGATTCACTCAAAAAGGAGAGTGTAGCCAAAGGAGGGAGTCCCTGTGTGGTGGAAACGGTTAAAGCGCTTGCCTGCTAGCCGAAAGGTTGGAGGTTCAAGTCCACCCAGAAAGGCTTGGTGATCTACTTCCAACAAATCAGCCATTGAAAAGCCTATGAAGCACAGTTCTACTCTGACACACATGGGGTCACCACGAGTCAGAGTCAACTCAATGGCAACTGAAAGAAATGAAGGGAGTATTCCCGAAGGTGTGGGCAAGGTGTAAAGAAGGTAAAGAATCTTCGGGCTAGCAACAGCAGGTAGCTCTTATGTTCCCTAAGCATGAAGGGGCAAGAGGAGGGAGAAATTCTTGGACTCCAGAGAGAGTTGTGGCTGCAGCTGCAGCCTGTACACGTAATTCAGGCAGCTGTGCAATTGGAAACACTCCACTTTTGTACTTAATGTGCTCCTAAACATATGTATGCAAGTTAAAGGGACAAAGTCCAAACAGACTTAAATGTTGTAAGAGGGTTTCCATTCTCAGAGAACTAAAAAACAAATGTGGACACAAACTTTAGCAATGTAATTTTCAGCATTTCATATATAGCGTTAATTTTGTTCATTTCCTTCACAGTTGAGCGCCTTAACTGTTTTGGGTATCCAACTGCAGGCAAAGATTCCCTCTCTTCCACACGCCTAACGAGTTCTCTCTTTCTATCATTCGTGTGGTACTTAGGGGAGCTACACTTATTATCACTAGCATCAGCACTTTCACATTTCCATTTTCAGATTTCTAAATGAAATTATAAAGAGAAAAATACCATAACCATTTAAATAATTGCGTAATTCAATAATTGCATAAATCCTGCCACACAAAGACTATGCTTCTTGTTATTATTGTCGTTACTTGCCGTAGAATTGATTCCAACTCATATGTTACGGAATAGAACTGCTCCATAGGGTTCTCTTGGTGCCAACTCGTGTTACAGAGTCGAACTGCTCCATTGGGTTTTCTTGGTTGTAATCTTTACTGGACTAGTTTGCCAGAGGAGAGCAGAGCCGCTGGGTGGGTTCGAACCACCAACCTTTAGGTTAGCTGCTAATCTCAAACTGCTTGAACCACCCAGGCTCCTTAATTCTTGCTTCCAAAAAAACCAAACCCATTGCCATCAAGTCGATTCCAACTCATAGAGATGCTATAGGACAGAGTAGAACTGCCCCATAGGGTTTCCAACGAGTGGCTGGTGGATTTGAACTACTGACTTTTGGTTAGCAGCAGAGCTCTCAACCACTGCGCTACCAGGGTTCCAATTCTTGCTTAGCAGGTATTATTACCACATAGAAATAGTCGTTTATTACCTGAGGGGCAAAGGTCCATGTTAAACATAACTTTAACTTTGTCAATGCGTATTGATGGAGGGTAGCCAGTGGCCAAATGCCAAACCTCACAAAACTGGAGGATGCCCAATATTTGTTTCTCAAGTTCACGGTAGACTAGAAGTAAGAAGTGATGGCCTAATATCAAGGGCTGAAAGAAAGAGGCTACAAAAATCAAACACAAAAAAGCAAAAATCCTATCTAGGAGCATTTTGTAAGAGCAAATTCCGTTACAGGCCTGAACCACCCCTGAGGGCTGCTATGATAATCACTGTTTATAAGAATTATCCCACTGTATCAAGGCAATGTTAATTATTTTTTACTTAGTCCAAAATAGAGAAGTTTGTTGAGGAAATTTCTGTTCAATATCTTCTGTTTAAGAATTCAGAGAAGTGTCTAATGCATTTTAGGGAGATCTCTGTCAAAAAAAATAAGTTATTGAGAAGTTTGGTTATCTAAAAAGGTAGACTTCAGTTATAAAGAAAATTCATGCAGGTAGAAAGAGAAAGACAAGCAATTTCTAGAAAAACCAAGGACTACTTTGGTTCAAATGGTCACAGTGCTGCTTTCAAAGGATAGAAATTCTGTTTTTTCGCAGGATTTAATATTTCACAATATGAAGAAAGTCTCTAAATTAACTCATTTAATAAATATTTATTTAAAGAATGTGGCTTCATTTGGGGTCAGCTGGATGAGTCTTCATTTTCAAAATGATGTTTTACTTTCAGGATTGTAACTGCATATAAATACTGGTCATATCTTTCACATGAAGATGCTTCTTTCTAACAAATTGGCTTCCTGTACCTCAAATATCCTAAACACACAGGAAGCCTAGCAAGAAAACGTTAGGTTGAGGTTACTCACAGAGGATGTGAGAGCTGATTCTGTCCATCATTTCCCTTGTTGAAATTGGCCAGGGGGAGTATTTACACTACAGAAATCAGCAAATGATGCAAATCAGATCCCCTCTCTCACCCTCTAGCCAATTGTTAAAAATTGATCAGCACGTTGCTGATGGAGATGTCTTTATATCTTTTTCTGATGTTAGCTCACCTGATGTCGTTTTTAAAAGAAAATTTTTATAATGGAAAATTCAAATACATACAAAAGTAGACAGAATAGTGTAATGAATTCCCAAGTATCCATAACCCACTTTTAATACTTAACTCAAGACTGATGTTATTTCGTTTTAACCCCATCTATTCTCCCCTCCCTCAAATTACTTTGAAACAAATCCCAGACATCATATCATTTCATCTATAAATATATCAGTATGTATCTCTAAAAGATAAGGAATTCCAAAATAAAAAACAAACAAAAAGACCCTATCCAAATGCCATTATCACTCTAAAAAATGACCTTTTTAAAAAATATGATTGAAAAAAAATACAATAAAAATTAAAAATACGATTGAATATCCATTCAAATTCCTGATTGTCTCATAAGTGTCATAATTTTTAAAAAACGGTTTCACATTTAATCAGGAATGAAAAATAATGTCCACACAATGTGATTAGTTGATCTCTTTTAAGTCTCTTTTAATCTACAGATTCCCTCTCTATTCTTTTTCACCTCCCTTGCAATTTATTTGTTGAAGAAACCAGGTTGTTTGTCCTGTTGAGTTTCCCACAGTCAGGATTTTGCTGATTGTATTCCTGGGGTTCTTCTGTCCTCTGTATTTGCTCTAAATTGGTAGATGGATCCAGAGGCTTGAAAAGATTCCGTTTAGATTTTTGCAGCAAGGATACTTCAGAGAGAATGGTGTGCGCTTCCATCAAGAGGTACATAATATTTACTCGTCTGTGTCGTGTTAACAGGAATGGATGCTCATTGCCTAGGTTTGTTCATTAATTAGAGTTTGCGAAAAGCGTATTCTAATTCTCTCATTCCTTCTCCGTTTATTAGCGGAAATACCTCTCTATAGGGAAACTTGCCCTCATTTGTTTCCTCAGTGGGACAGTTTGTTGCGAATAGGCAGGATTGTACCCAAGCCTGATTCCTCACACGGTGCTTTTTAAACTGAGGAAGCTGCTGGCCTTTAGATTCACTTGTCCAGATCAAGGGTATGCCGTGCGTGTTTTGTTCCTAGCATTCTTTAAAAACATTAGTCACACAAATGTTGCCTTTCTGCCTGTCATTCTCCAAGAGACTTACCAACTCTTTTTATTAGATGAACATGCTAAGTTCCGATGGGTAGCGGATAGTATGTAAAAAGAACTGTTGTGACTTCAGTAAACACCCCAAAGATAAATTGCTTATCTAAAACTTATGAGACTCATTTGGTTGGGGGAAAGGGCCAGAAATCATATACGAACAGAGAGGAGTTCTGAACTGATTTGAGATAGTTTGTGATCTACATATTGGATGACACATTTTAAATATAATAAGAATCTAATATGTCAACTTGTTGTTGTTAGGTGCCGTCAAGTCGGTTCTGACGTGTAGCCACCCTACACACCACAGAACGAAACGCTGCCCAGTCCTGCGCCACGCCCACAGTCGTTGTGATGCTTGAGCCCATCGCTGCAGCCACTGTGTCATTCCATCTCGTGGAGGGTCTTCCTCTTTTTGGCTGACCGTGTCCTTTACCAAGCATAATGTCCTCCTCCATATTTACAATATGTCAATCAGAGCTCTAAAAAAAAAATCTTCATTGGTAGGAATAGCTACATAAAATTCATTATTGACACAAAACATGAAGCCATTTTTGTTTGAATTGGCATTTTGTTCTAATTTATAGTTGGGCTTTAGGAACAACTTATGCTTTTGGAGAAGGAGCCACTGTTTTTGCTTCAAGTCCTTCGACATTTCCCTGTTCTCAAGCCTTGTAAGGCATTGACTGACTTGACCCACCAGGTCCTTCCTAGTTCTCAGAGTTCATTCTGTTTATACCCATGGCCAGGAAATAGTGTCCTTGCATTTGAAATTCATGAGTAGATTTAACATCATCTTTAATTACAAAGCATGATAATATTCTCTCAGAATTTGTGTTTAAGTAAAAGTCATACTTTATGTGAACGGTAGTTTAATCAATCTTATAAGCACCCAGCAAATATTTAAAGAGACTATTTTTGTTGTTTGTCCACGCACAATTTATCTTTCTGGTTTCTGTCTATATTTGTGTGTATGTCTGTGACTTTTCTTTTTTTTCCAAAAATTCCACCCATCTGCTTATTTTAAAGACCTGTAACTGGTGTCAGACTTTTTAAGTTTAGCAAGACCAGATACCCTTTACATAAACTCACCCATATAAATCTTTTGAAGATCCATAGCCCTCCGATGAAGAAATCCTATGTGCTGAAAGGAAAGATATTTAAGCTTTGTAAAGTCACACAGAATAAATGCCCAAGAAATATTTATTGATTGAATACAATTTAGAATCGTATTGATTTCTTGATATAACATTTGGAGCAACTGTAGCTCAGTGTCATAACAGACACTAGGTTTTCAAGCAAACAGTTCCCTCTGTCTCTTTCTCTCTCCACCAGCCCTTGTCCACCCCATCTCAACTCTATATTTCTCTCTTAATAAAAGATACATACTTAGGAAGAAAAGAAAAAGAAATCAACGACCAAATGTGATTTGACTCCTTTCCCACCCCTACTGTCAACTCAGTATTTTGTTAAATGTTTCTACTTTTCACTCTCAATGAGGTTTAGCCAACAGTATTCCATCTACTTTCTACCAGGTGAACCTCACCCACCCCCTCACCTTTAGGTCATTCCAATCATGTTATTTCTACCATAATGCTAGACATAATGGAATAGGCAGGAAGTGAAAGGCGAAGCTGGATAGCTCTGCTTGCTTGCCTTTGTTTGCTTGTCTCTAACTCCCTTAAACGACTTCCTTCTCATCTTAACAACAATAGGACAAAGTGGTTCCATCTAAAAGGTCCCAAAGCCAGCCCAGACTTCTGAAACCTATTATTATGACCTTTCTCTCATCACTAATTGTTCAGCTATCTGTACCCTAAGAAGCCTTATGACCTACAATGCCCACGTAAGATCCGGTGAGAGTAGCTTGGGGGATAGCGGTGGCAATTATCACACACCAGGATATTACAGGTCACCCAAACGCAAGAGGCTTAAAATACTCTAAAATACTTGCATAGTGAAGTGATGAGCACATTTTTAGAGGGGTCGTTTTATTTTATTTTAATGAGGATCCACTGAGGTACTCCTGATCTCAGTAGAGTTGTATCGTAGGTTAGAAAGCACAGGTAGGAGATTTTCTGTATGTGTGGTAGAATGTGAGGGAGAAATAGTCAATCCAAAAAAATAAATGAAGAGTAAGAAGAAAAGAAGTGAGAAAAGAGAAGGAGGGGGTGGAGGAGGAAAGATCAACAGCTGCCGTCCAGTCGATTCCGACTCATAGCAACCCTACAGGACAGAGTACAGCTGCCCTGTAGGGTTTCCAAGGAGCTGCTGGTGGATTTGAACTGCTGACCTTTTTGTTAGAGGCCATAGCTCTTAACCACTGCACAGTGTTCATTAGTTGCTTGTAACCAGGGGTCTTTGGTGATGTAGGAAGTGCTTTACTTAAGACTGTCTAGTCTAAAACATTCACAGACAGAAATCAACCCGTGCTTCACATGTGGGGAACTCTGAGGTCATAAACGGCCCTGGAAAATTCCAATACTTCATCTTAGTCTATGATTCGCAATGTTTATGCATAACATTGAGATGTTTTACCAGAAGTATTTAGCCCATCATATCCAATTAAATTCAAGAGCAATGAGATCGTGAAAAGTGCTTATGAGGTAAATAAAAAGTTCTAAAAATAAAATAGAGCTAGTCAAAGAAATGAAAGTGATAAGAAAATGGTGATGGTTGCATGTGAACATGGAATGAATCTTTGTCCAAATTAATTGTTCTGAAGAACAGAGAGTGACTGACCATATAAAACACAGTGCTTATATTAGCAACAATAATCAGACAGAAAGTAATTATGTTGGGGAAAAAACTTTAGAGGGGATGCCTAAGAAGTAGGTTTTAAACGTTTCCAAACAATAAGCAATTATTCACCCTGTATCTTTCATATACTTGCACTTATTTATTATACTTAATATACATATACACTTCTCATTAGCTAATATTTCAGGGGAAAATATACATTTAGGGCAAATTCTTCATCAATGCTAGTAGATGTAAATTTACATTCCAAAAAGCTTTGTGGATAATTTTTTTGAAGGGAGACAATGTCTTGTCAAATCTGATAAGATCGTCATTTTTCTTTTCTTGGTAACGTGGTTATCAAATCACATGAGCACTTATGCTAGGAGTAGGCAAAGTGTCATCTCTACCATTTTCCTGTTGTTTAAATGTGCTTGCTGATCCACAGCTTCTTTGCAGGAAAATTTTAAAAGTCACGTGTCCATTCGGAGAGGGGTAGTTTAAACTAGACAATATATTCTGAAAATGCGATGAACTGGGCACACAGTGCAGTAACTCACAGTGAGCTAAAGGAGGAGGAAAAAGGCAAAGTGTCCTGTCAATCTCTCTACCCTGTGGACTGTCCTCTCTTTTCTCAGAGCGTGCAGACCAGGCGAGGATGCCAGGGTCAATTCTTGTATAAAATACTAGCAAATATTAATGTCTTTTTTTTTAAGATAAACATATTTGTTAATAAAAGTTCTAGTAACTTATACTTGCATCTCAGTGGATCATCTTTTGTACCCAAAGAGGTGTGAGCATTTCATTTTGTAAACCCTTGGCCTAGAAGATCAACATCAATGTCAGATATCTTTTAGCTTGATAATAATTCTAAAGAGGGCGAAGCTCAAGAAATTAAAGGTTAAACAGGGTGATAAAGTCTTGCTGTAAGCTTTGATCCCAGAGGTTCAGAGCTTGGTTGAATTTGCACAACATCCAAGTGTTCAGACACTAGATAATAGAGCCACTATGGAGTTCCAATGACACAAATTGGTGACATCTGAATTAACATATTTTAATATATTTAGATTTAAAAAATTCCAGACAGAGAAAAAAAAAATCAAGAAAGAGAAGGGTATGACTGGTTTTAAAGTGCTGAAGGAATGATTTAATCTCCCATTTGGTAGAAATTTATCAGAACTTCCTTGTCTCTCAGTATGGTCAGCTAGAAACCCTGGCTGACTCTTCTGCTAAAAACAATTGTATAAATGCTGTATAAAATATATAAAGAATCTTTTTAAGGGTGTTAATGAGCTGATAAAAAGATAAGGATTCATGAGAGGCCAAATACTAAGTGAAAGGAGGAACTCAGCGAGGCAAGTTGAACATACTGAAGCTGATTTCTGCCCTGGGGCGTTTGTTGAACCTTAGTGACTTTGAGTTTCAATTTTCATATTGTGGACAAGGGGCAAAACATAGGACCCACTCAAGGAAGGGAGTCTAATTAGGAGACCTCTGACATAAACCTGAGACCCCAAAGGGTCTCAGAGTCAGGGAAAAACAGAAATAAACCTCAATCCCCAGGGGAAGTAAGGGAAATGACCTCTTTGAAGTCTTGGTCATGAAGGGAGAAGAAGAATGTCTTCTGAGTATTCTTAGCCGTCAGTGAGGTTGGCTAGATTTGTAGCCCCAAAACATACTACCTGGGTAGTCTGAAAATCCCAAAGCCAATATTTAGGTTTAAAGGGTATTAGGTAATTCATGCTTCAGGTGCTTAAAACAAGAAGATATCTGTGGAGTAACCTGCCTAAAACCTAGGCCTCCAATAATTCCCATAGGTTAAACTTCCACTAAACATGAGCTCATAGTAAAACATCAAATACTATTCATGGAATGAGATGCCATGAACGAGAGCCACCAGAAACTGACCTGCAAAGACTTTGGATTTAATTGGAAATATCTGATGCAGAAAGTAAAATAAATATGTATTATGTATTTAAAAATAAAGGAAGAGAATATAATTAGAGATGAAGAGCAAGAAAAAAATATCAAAGTGGATTTAAAAAGAACTGTGTATAGTAATTGAAATGATAAACTCAATGGATGGGGTTAATAACAGATTAGACACAGCAGAAGATTGAATAATAAACTGGAAGAAAGAGCCAATGAAATTATATAGAAAGAAGCCAATCACAAAAGGATAAATATTATAGGACCTCACAGAGTCACTGTGAGTCGGAATCAACTCGATGGCAACAGATTTGTTTTGTTTAATATAAAAAGACAAGAAAATGCAAATGTATAGAGACCATAGTTTATTAGTGGTTACCAGGGGTGGGAAAGAGGGAAAAAGGCAGGGGGCGGGGGGCTGGTTAATGTTGATGGAAAAATCGCATTGATTAGGGGTAGGGTTGCCCAACAGATTATTGTAATTGCTGTCAATAAGCTGTACACCTGGAAAAAGTTGAATTGGCAAAAGTTGTGTGATAGGTATATTTACAACAACAACAACAACAAAAAGTGTAACTGCTGAGGCTGCTTATGTACAACCAAACACTTCATGGAATTTGGTTCCTTGGTTTGGAGATTTAGGATCATGATTTCATGGGACAGCCCAGTTAATTGGCCTAACAGCATATTTTGGTGCTTCCGTTGTATCTTCTAGTCTGTTGCATAGTACCTGGGGTCTTAAAAGCTATCCAAGGCTCAACACTTGGTCTCTATTCCTGTGGAGCAATAGAGGAGGAAGGAAGGTCGGGAATAGGAGGAGGATATGGAAAGTGTGGCTAACTGCCTCCGTGAACAACTGCCTCCTTTGCCATGAGTCCAGAAGAACTTGATGGTGCCCAGCTACCATTACTGAACATTTTGATCAAAGAGTCCATAGAAGAATCCTGATCAAAAGAGGAAAAATGTAGAACAGAGTTTCAAATTTTCATTGACTCTAGACTTTCTGGATCCACGGAGGGTGGATGAACCCCTGAAACTATTGCCCTGAGATAGTCTTTAAAAACTTAAACCAAAAATATCCCCTGAAGTCTTCTTAAAACTAAACAATAGTTTAGCTTAACTAATAAAAAAGGCCTGCAATATGCTCTTTTAAGAACTGTCTATATGGGATCAAATCGACAACAGCAACTTGAAAGATAAGTTAGGAACCTTAGGGGGCAGTGAGTTCATTGTAATGAGGTGGGAACAACTCATAACAGGAGGGTGAGAATGGTTGCACAACTCGAAGAATGTAATCAGTGTCACTAAATTGTATGTGTAGAAACTGTTGAATTGGTGTAGGTTTTGCTGTGTATATTCTCAACAACAACCATAAAATAAAGAAAATTTGGGAAAAATAAATAATAAAATGGCCAGCCATTAGAAAAAGGATAGTACAGATGAGTAATAAAGAAGCATTGGTATTGCCAAAAACAAACAAACAAAAACTAGTATACATTTAATACTATAGCTTCAAAATATGTACAGTTGATAAAACTGCAAGAAGAGATAAATAAACCCACCATCATAGTTGGAGAAATTTAATTCACTGGTATCAGTAATTAATAGAACAGAAAAAAAATAAGTAAAGATTATAAAAGATGAGAATGGTGTAAATAGCACACTGTTCCCAACGAACATATATAGAATATTATAACCAACGAATGGGAAGTATACAGTCAATCACACACACAATATCTAAGGACACTGAACACATGGTAGTTTATAAAACTAGTTCATCGAATTCTAAAGATTGGTATCATACGGACTATATTCTCTGGACACAATGGAATTAAGTAAATAATAAATAAGCTTCAAAAAATACAGAAAACCTTAATAAATTTTGAAAAATGCTCTAAGTACTATCTAGATGAAAGAAGAAGTAATAAAATTAGAGAAAATTAGAACTAAAGTATAATGAAAATACTAAAAAATTTGGTACATAAAGGGAAATTTGATGCATTTTAAAGGGAAATTGATGCATCTGAATTATGGTTTTGGCAAAGAATATACCATGGACTGCCAGAAGAATGAACAAATCTGTCTTGGAAGAAGTACAGCCAGAATGCTCCTTTAGAAGCGAGGATGGTGATATTTCATCTCATGTACTTTGGACATGTATCAGGAAGGACCAGCCCTTGGAGAAGGACATCATGCTTGGTAAAGTAAAGGGTCAGTGAAAAAGAGGAAGACCCTCAAAGAGATGGATTGACACAGTGGCTGCGACAATGGACTCAAACATAGCAACAACTGTGAGGATAGTGCAGGACCCGACAGTGTTTTGTTCTGTTGTATAGGGCCACTATGAGTTGAAACTGACTCAACAGCACCCAACGACAGATACAAAAATGAATAAACAAAAACCCGTACATTTCTATAAACAAGCAGCAAACAGTTAAACATTTACTTTAAAAATATCATTTATAATCACATCAGAAAATACAGTTAAGCTAAGAGGAGTATCTGGTGGGTCAGACATTTATGAAGAGGATACAATTTGACTGGAAGACATTTAAATTCAAAAAAAAAAAAAAAACCCTAAGTAAATGGAGAAATAGACCAAGTTTATGGATAGGAAGAGTCACGGTTTTAAAGATACAATTTCTCCCTAAAATGATTTGTAGAATCAATGAAATTCTGATAAAAATTCTGACATATTTTTTCCTGCGGAACTTGACAACCTAATTTTAAAATTTATATGAAAGAACAAAGGTCAAGAATATCCAAGGTACTTCTGAAGAAAAAAATAAGATGAGGAGGTTTTCCTTATCAGAGTTCTAAAAATTTTAAATGTTATAGCAATTAAGAAAGTGTGATAATGTCACAAGGTTAGAAATAGATCCGTGGTACAGAATAGAGACCCTGGAAAAAAGAATCACACATATATATGGAAACTTGATTTGTAAAAAATAGTTGTATTACAAATCAGTGAAGAAATAATGGGCTTTTCAATACATGGTGCTGGGACAATGCACAGGGAACAAAATTAAATTGGGCCCCTACTTAACACAGGATAGGGAAGGATTTTAAACTTAGACGAAGAGGACTAACCACAATAAAGACAGGTTCAACTACGTGAAAATTAAGGTGCTCTGTTCATCAAAAGACACAATCAACAAAGTGAAAAGATAAGCCACAAAGTGAGAGAGGATATTAGGAATACATATAATTGACAAAAGATTAATAATACAAAACACACAAGAACTCCTACAAATCTATAAGTAGGTGGAAAACATTATAGAAAAATAGACAAAAGAGTTGAAGGGGCACCTTATAGAAGAGGAAACATAATTGCCTTATGAACATTTGAAAAGATGCTCAAACCCATTAGTAATTAAAAAACTCAAATTAAAATTACAGGATGCCCCATGCTACTTATTAGATTTGCAGAATGTAAAAAGTCTGACAATATCAAGCGTTAGCAAGGATCTGGAGCTTTGGGAACTCTTATGCCCTACTGGCAAGAGTATAGACTGGTACAACCATTCTGGAAAACAATTTTTGCATTATCTAATAGAATTAACAATGTACACACTCTGAAACACTCTCTCCCCGATATCTGCATGATTTCTAGCTCATCTCCTTCAAATTTTTGCTCACATGCCGCTTCATCATCACTTTGCTCGCCCTGAGCACCCTACTTAAAATTAGACACTCCCTAGCACTTCCCATCTCTCCTCTCTGCCTGATTTTTCTCCATAATATGTATCACCTTCCAACAGATATAATTTACATATTTATTTTGCTTATTGACTGTTAACCGTTGCTGGAATGTGAGCACAATCAAGGCAGAGATTTTACCTTTTTTTTTTTCATGGATGTGAAAGAGTCTAAATGTGTACAGTGTAAAACAGCGCCTGACACAGGGAAACACATGTTGAATGAAGTACCCGGTGACCCAGCAACCCCACCGGAGGTTTACAGCCTAGAGAAACTCTTGGAGCAGGAGACATTTACAAGAGGGCTGACAGCAACATAATTAAATGTATCGTAGGAAGAAACAACACAATGAAGCAAACAAAAAACCTTAGCTGTACATCAACAAAAAATTGGATAATAAATTGCTGCATATTTATATGTTATTGTTGTTATTTATTAATTGCTGTTGAGTTGCTTCTGACTCATGGTGATCCCATGTGTGCACTGCAGAACTGCTCCATAAGGTTTTCAAGGCTGTGAGCTTTCGGAAGTAGATTGCCATGTCTGTCTTCCGAGGCGCCTCTGGGTGGGTTTGAACCATCAACCTTTTGATTAGCAGTCGAACGCTTAACAGTTTGTGCCACCCAGGAACTCTTAAATATTTATATAGGGGAATATTATAAAAGCGATCAAATAGGTCATCTGTAAGATGCATTTCAAAACCTAATGTTGAAACGAAAAGTCAAGTCTCAAGAAAATACATTCGTATTCAGTATGAAGCTATTTATATGCATTATAGGCACTTGCGAAACTAAGTAACCCTATTTAGGGATACAAAATACGAGGTCCAAGTTTAAAGACTACAGAGTTACAAATACACCATTCAGTAAGGTTGACGCCCCAGTTGGCAGGAAGGGAAGGCGTGTGTGGGCAGTGTGGTGGGTACCCAAATGTTCATGCTAGAGGCATTGCTTTACTTTACACGTTGCACGCTTGTGTAACTGAAGCAATGGACGCATCGGAGCCTGTAAGCTGGAATTTTGAAAAAGTGGATTTCACCCACAGGTCCTATAATTTGTTTGCAAGTAGAGTTGTTTCAACCAAAAAAAAAAAGGCTATTGTGTCGATTCCGACTCATAGCGACCCTATAGGACAGAGTAGAACTGCCCCCCAGGGTTTGCAAGGAGCAGCTGGTGGGTTCAAACTGCAGACCTTTTTGGTGAGCAGCTGAGCTCTTAACCACTGTGTCACCGGGGCTCCAGAGTTGTTTCAGAATTATGCAAATATTCCTTGTTGAGCCAAGCAGCCTTTAAGAAGTAGAGTGGCTATAGGGCGACTTCCTTGGGGTCCCCACAATCTCCAGCTTTCTAGATTTCCTAGGGACGGCTGCACCTCAGGGTGACGTGGTAAAAGGAGCAATTACTTGGGGGCCAGAAAACCAGAAGAATTCAAGTCTCAGCTCTGATACTAACCAGTTAGGCCATGTTGACAGCAGGCACTTCACAGCAAGAAGCTCTGTTCAATGTGACAGTGGCCCTGCTATTACGCCCATCTTACACAGAAGGAAACTGAGACAGGGAGTGGTAAGTTGTAGAAGTGAGATTCATACTGCTCCGCCTGCCACCAGACACACTTTCTTTTCCTGTCACTACCTCCATGTAGCCCCCTGAGCCTTTGCTCTTTCAGCTATTGTATTCCCTCTATACCTCTCAGCAGGAGCCTGGTGGTGCAGTGGTTAAAGTGCTCAGCTGCTAACTGGAAGGTCGGTGGTTTGAACCTACCAGCTGCTCTGTGGGAGAAAGATGTGGCAGTCTGCTTCTGTAAAGATTTACAGCCTTGGAAACCCTGCGGGGCAGTTCTACTCTGTCCTGCAGGGTCGCTATGAGTCGGAATCGACCCGACGGCCATGGGTTTTTTTTTT
>NW_004444028.1:8760542-8786144 GCF_000243295.1 Trichechus manatus latirostris | reverse complement strand
TTTTTTTTTTTTTTTTTGTATACCTCTCAGTAGCTTTTACATATAAAGTGTTTTCTGAATGGGATCTAGAGGGAGAAATTGGGGAGAGCAAGGGCAGTGTTCCTGCCGGAGATGGCCGTGACACACCCCCATCTGCTGTTTACTGAGGCTGAGAATGCTCAACAGCTCTCAGCAAGCAGGGCCTGCGTCCCGCATTTGCCTCTTTGGAAGATGCTTCTCGTCCTGCCCCTCACACACGCTCACTTCTGTCTGCTTTCCCTTTGCTGATCCCTTTCCCACCACAGTTAATGTTTGCCCTGCAAGTGCCAGGGCATCTATCCTTTCTTCCTGGGATGATGTGCCCATTTGCATATCATGCAAACAGCCCAGCTGCTGGAGTCCCAGTTAAGGTAAATAACGGTCACAGTGTTTATGCTGATCCCTCCTGGGGCCTTCTGTAACCTGCTGCACTACTCCAGGGAGAAAATCGTTGAGTTGGAATCTTTGCTCGGATCTTCTGACATCGTGAATGAACACTTGTGCGAAAATGCACACAGAGCCCTCTCCGTGTAAATACGTGCTTTAGAGTCTCTAATGGCGGAGGGAGGGTTGCAGATGGAGAGGGATGCTCATTATTATTTTTACGTTGTCTAATTCAATTTATTAATCTTTAGACTGTGACTGTGTTTTCTAAATATATTCACTGCTGTAAAACAATTATATGAAAAGCTTAATAGTTTAGCAAATTTAATTTCCACAAACGTTTAAGGATTGTTTTCAAATATAATCAGTTACACTCTTTATAAATCTAATGCATCAGTTTTATAACATCTTAAAAGATAGAGGAATAGCAATTAATGAGGGTTGATCAGCAAACTTACACTGAAACAGATTTTTATTTTCTCTATTCTCGTACTTTTAATTTTTTTTTTTTTTAATTTTACTTATTCCTTCTGAGGAATACAATTTACATGCCAAATTTAAAGTCAGAGTTACCTTTTCTGGACCAGCAGAGGCTGCAGATTATCCAGGGGGATATTTCCCCTTTTATAGTAACACTTTATTCATTACAATAGAACTATTTAATTTATTGGCTCTGAACCAATCAAATAGATTTTATTTATTTTTTGACCCCAGTCAGTACTCCCCAAGTAATGTTTGAGTCTCTTATTTTTACAACATAGTCTGATACATCTATTTTACAACATTCTCTTTCTTTTTTTCATGGACCAGTTAAGATCTACAGTTTCTTAATATGCACATCTACCAATGCATGAATATGTCCATACAATTTCAGGACAACTATGATTTTTTTCTTTTCATAATTTTTTATAACAAGCTTCTAAAAATCTGATCATTAGTCATTTAGGGTCAACCTAGGTGAAGCCTCGATAAAAAATAGTCAACCTTCAGATTGCAGCAGCTGTTAAATCCCTACAGAGCCTAATGAAAGTGTCTAATTATTTCACATTTTTAAGTTCTGGTTTAGATGAGAGTCATTTTTTTTTAATGATTTTACAACAGCTGTTTTGAATTCTAAAACTCGAAATGTAAGAATTCCAGGTAGAGAAAAGGGAAAGTGAATCCATAAATCTATGAGACATTGATTTCAGCCAATTCAGTTCAACCCAACCCAACAGATCTTTATCGAGTGCTTACTGTGTTCAAGTCTATGCTTGGCGTCGTGGGGGACATAAGGGTGGGTCAGGAACATACTGAAATGGGTGAGATGTCAGTCAACAAATCCATGTGCACGAGGAAAATACCTTTCTTTGTTTTCTATTTTAAACTTAGCCTCAGACTTCACCCTGGTGTTCCGATGTCCTCAGTTGTTCTTCTTTTCCGTCTACACTCCTTCTCTTGGTGATGGCTTCCAGAGAATGCCTTTAAATAGCTATTCATATGCTAATGTACCCAAACATACCTCTTCAGTCCCGACCACTCCCCTGAATTCCAGAACCTCTGTGTTCACCTGCCGGTTTGCAAGCTCCACTCGGAGGTCTGACAGGCATCTCCACCAAACACGTACAGGAAGTCCTGACTTCACCATGAACCACACTCACCACTGTCTGGTTTTGTGTGTGTGTGTGTGCATCTGATAGTTAGTAATATGTATTACGTAGAATGTTGCAGGGCGTAATTTGCTGATGTTGTCATTCTCAGATGTTCACTCGCAGATGTTCAATGTTATGACTTATAAGGATACTGATAATAAAAGGCAATAATAATGAAAATTAAAAGAATAAAAATAAAATAAAAAAAAGAAGAATTTGACTTACGTCAGAGTCGAATTTTCGGAACGGAAAACCCGATCGTAAGTCGGGGACTGCCTGTACATAACTGAGCTCCTGGTCATTGCTTCCAAACGGGCACCTCCTGTGGGCTTATCTCAGTGAGTGGCACCCCCATCTTCTAGCTGCTCAGGACAAAAGCCCCCGTGTCATTCTTGACTCCTCTCTTTTTCGTCCCCCACATTTTATCTGTCAGCACCTTCTCCTTCTCTGGGTTTAGTCTTCAAAGTAGATTTAGATTCATTCACTTTTCACCACGTCCGCTGCCACCACCTTGTCCAAGTCATCTGGTTTATTCCAAAATTCCCCCACCCACCCCACTGCTGTTGAGTGGATTCCAACTCAGAGGGACCCTACAGGACAGAGCAGAACTGCCCCCATAGGATTTCCAAGGCTGTAATCTTTACGGGAGCAGACTGCCACATCTTTCTCCCACGGAGCAGCTGGTGGGTTTGAACCACCAACCTTTTGGTTAGCAGCTGAGGGCTTAACCAATGTGCCACCAGGTCTCCTTGTTGCAAATTACCTTCTAACTAATTCCCCCACTTCTTCTATCCACCTCCATCCTACTCCCTCCCCTCCAGTTCTGTTCTCAAAGCAGAGTGAACCTGTTACAATATATGTAAAATCACGTGATTTCTTCCACTCAAAACCCTCCAGTAAAACCCAGACGTCTTTACAAAGGCCCAAGGACTGCCCCTTACCTCTCGGACCTGCTCCCCCTGCCCTACAGCCTCCTGGCTGTCCTTTGAACACCTCAGGCACGTTCCTGCACAGGATGTTTGCTCTTTCTAGCACCTCTTCCTGAAATGCTCTTCCTCCCGAATGATAGCCACATTGCTGGCTCCCTCACTTCCTTCAGAGTTGACTCAAAGGTCACTTTCTCAGTGGAATTTTCCCTGGAAACCCTAACTGAAATTCCAGCCCCCACCTCCCACTTCTCATATTCTCCTGCCCTGCTTTTTTTTCTTCTTAACACTGATCACTAACATCTTAAATATTTTACTTTTTTTATCTTGTTTTAAGAGCCCTGGTGGCACAGTGGTTAAAGAACTCGGCTCCTGTCCAAAAGGTCAGCAGTTTGAATCCCACCAGCCACTCCCCGAGGGAGAAAGATGTGGCAGTCTGCTTCAGTAAAGATTTACAGCCTCAGAAACCCTATGGGGCCAGTTCTACCCTGTCCTACAGGATCGCTATGAGTTGGAATGGACTCCATTGCAGTGGTTTTTTAATTTTTATTGGTATCTTATTTAAATCCATCCCTCCCACTTGAGCGTAGTTTCCGGGAAGGTGGTGATTTTAGTCTGTTTTGTTCACCACCCTGTTCCCATTGCCTGCAACAGTGTCTGTGCATAGTTGGTGCTCAAGAAATGTTTGTTGAAGGAAAGAGTGAATGAACAGTGAATGAGTAGTTGCTCTCATTCTGATTGTTATCTTGGTCATTGCAGCTACTTAAAGGCAGATATTTTCACAGCATGATGAAGGTGGTTAATGTCACTGACTTATACGTGTAAAATGTTGAAATGGCAATTTTTTTATTGGATATATTTTTTACCACGATTTTTTTTTTTTTTTTAAAAAAGCAGACCTTCCTCTCATTAACTGGTTGCACCATCTCTGAACATTTACCCTCATTCACTTTTACTAATCCTTCTGTGCTTGGGGAGGTACCTGGGTAGTGCAAATGGTTAATCCACTTGGCTGCTAATCGAAAGGTTAGAGGTTCAAGTCTGGAGATCTACCTATGAAAAATCAGGCATTGAAATCCCTATGAAGCACAGTTCTACTCTGACAAACGTGAGGTCACCACGAGTCGGAATGGACCCAATGGTGACTGGTTTTCTGTGCCTGCATTATGCCTCATCTTGATCCTTCTGTGACTGCAGGCTCCCGTCTCTAGCAATCAGCAAGACAACGGTGAGTGGCCAGTCCTCCAGTGCAGCTAGATCAGGGCAGATCCAGCCCTTCTTTCATATTCCATCTGAAAAAGCAGAGGGAAGTCCCAGGAGCTGTCAGGTTTGTTGGACAGCAACATGACTCACCTTCCTGGTGTACTAAGGGCAAGACTGATATTTCTGTGGCCTCAGATTTTAGCAGAAACATCTGGATTTCACCCATTTCCATCAGATTTTCTTAGGCACAGCCAATGAGAAAGTGATTTTTAAACCTTAAACTTTAGCTTTGTAGGCTATTTCCATTAACCCAATTCTTGTGCTAAATTGTTAGCCTTGAAAGTAGTAGATAATTTTGTGTCTTGAATTCTTTGTAACTATCATTAGCTAAAAAAAGGAAAAAAATTTTGCTTTGACGAAGGCGAGTTCCTTTAAAACATCAAAGATCATGAATGGAGATATTAATCACAAGTGCTGTGTTAGTTGCCACCATGTTGGACCCGATTATGGCGACCCTACATATAACAGAATGAAACGTTTTTAGTGAAAATTATATAACTAGTTGTTTATAGTAGGGAAATGGTTATGTTCAGTGGGATATCTTTCAGCAATTAAAATGGAATTGCTGCAGAACTTTTGATAGCAGAGCATTTGGAAAATTTCTTGAAATTTGGTTTATCTTCCTGGGAACAATGAGGTAAAGAAAGCACATCTTAACCCATTTATGAACTGCAAGTGCTTTGAGAAAGACAAAAATAATAGCCTTTGATGGGTCAGGAAGACCTCACTATAATGGTTTGGGTTCCAGTATCATTAGGTATTATTTTTCTACTCAAGAGAGTGGTTGATTCATTACTAAGATTTCCACTTGAAAAAAAAAAAAAAAAGGAGGGAGGGGTCTTAGGCATGAAGGAGCCAATAAGAAGCAAGCCCCGTTTCTGATGTAACAAAAGTTAGTTCAGAGAGGAGGGTGGTGGTAACCCTACAAGTAGGTGACCATATAATTTATTGTCCAAACTAGGACACTTTTGTGAGTAAAAGAATGCATTATTAATAATAACACCCACCAGAACAACGGGTGTTGACGTGGATGACTGAACAGGTAAACGGGCACATATGGTCACCAACCTACCTAAGGGGACTGATTTTGTCTGGAGAATCCCTGGAGAGCCTCTGGAGTGTGGCTCCAAGGGGCGTAACCAATATCATCTCTGGCCTCTCCATCTTCATGGAGAATATCTGGACCACTGGAGAATCTATCCTGCCCTAGGTTCAGGGGTAGGTTATTAATGAGAGTTGGGTCATTGAAACCACATCCTTGCTTGTCCAATGCACTCAAGGTTCTAGTTTTACAAGACCGCTGTATTTTATCTGCATAGCTGAGAGGGTTGGAGGAGTTTGGTTAAACTGTTTTCCTCTGTTCAGAAATCACCTGCACACCTGAGGATACATCTGTTAAATCAGCGTTTTTCAAACTTATCTGAGCATAAAAATCACGTGGTGGAGGATGGCTATTAAAATACCAGTTCTTGGGCCCTACCTCAGGCTTACTGAATTGATTCTCTTATGGAGAATTCTGGAAGATCTATACTTTAAGCAAGCTACTCAGATTATTCTATTCAACAGGCTAGTTTGAGAAATACTCTTTTATGTAAAGTTTTTTAAAAGTAGCTTAGAGCGTATATTCTCAAGTGTATAAATATATGTTTTCTTATGTAAATATAGACGGATTGGGAGGGAATACAACAAACTTTAACATTAACAGTGATGATCTCTGAGATAAGGAATTATGTTCTACTCACTTGCCTGTACTTTTAAAAATGTTTACAATGAGCTTTTTTTTTTCTTTCTTGATATGAGTCTTAGTTATCTAGGGCTGCTATAACAGAAATACCACAAGTGGATGGCTTTAACAAACAGAAGTTTATTCTCTCACAGTCTAGGAGGCTAGAAGTCCAAATTCAGGGTACCAGCTCTAGGGAAAGGCTTCTTCTCTCTCTGGACTCTGGAGGAAGGTCCTTGTCATTAATCTTCCCCTGGACTAGTTGCTTCTCAGTGGAGGAACCTCAGGTTCACAGGATCTGCTCTGCTCCTGGCATTGCTTTCTTGGTGGTATGATGTCCTCAAAAATATCTTTCAACCTGGCTAGTCCATAATTCCCAGTATTGTGTGATTGTCCACCATTTTGTCATCTCTTGTGATTTTCCTACATGTTGTAAATCCTGCCTCTATGATGTTAATGAGGTGGGATTATCAGCAGTTATGTAAATGAGGCAGGACTCAATCTACAAGTTTAGGTTGTGTCTTAAGTCAATCTCTTCAGAGATATGAATAGAAACATACACACGGGGACCTCATACCCCCAAGAAAGCAGTGCCTGGAGAGGATTGCGTCCTTTGGACCCGGAGCTCCTGCACTGAGAAGCTTCTAGACGAGGGGAAGATTGATGACAAGAACCTTCCTCCATAGCCAACAGAGAGAGAAAGCCTTCCCCTGGAGCTGGCGCCCTGAATTTGGACTTCTAGCCCCCTAGACTGTGAGAGAATAAATCTCTGTTAAAGCCATTCACTTGTGTTATTTCTGTTATAGGAGAACTGGATAACTAAGACAATATAGGAGTGAAAATGCTTTATGTCCTATGGGCTAAGTTTATTTCTCTGAGATTTGCCCCCACTCAGGGACCTTCATACAGCCATGCAGGATGGGTGCAGTGCAACTTCAGGGTGTGCTGCTCACATTGTGCTCTGTGGAATGATGCCCCCTAGAGTTGTGCCACATGCACCTCTGCTCCATTTCCTGAAAGCCATTTACCTTGAATCTGTTCTTTTTTTTCAATTGTGGTAAAAACATATATAACAAAATATTTGCCATTTCAACTGTTTTTTACATGTATAATTCAGTGACATTAATTACGTTTATCAGATTCATTCTTCAGTTAGAGATTATGTGTAGAAAACAAGGTGATTTGCCAAGGCTTGTGCTTACTTAACTACTTTTATGTGAGTAATTAACCAAGATATCACACTAATGTGAATGAGTCTTAATAACATAAACCAAAACCAAACCAAACCCATGGTGGTCTAGCTGATTCCGACCCATAGTGACCCTAGAGGACAGAGTAGAACTGCCCCATAGGGTTTCCAAGGAGCTCCTGGTGGATTCGAACTGCTGACCTTTTGGTTAGCAGCCGGGCTCTTAGCCACTGTGCCACCAGGGCTCCCTTAATGACTATACAGGAGAAAAATTCTTTCAGAAGGGATTTCAAGTTAAAGCATTGTGGTTATTTTGCAGTAATGGAATAGGTTAAAGCAAATACACTGCTACAAACCATACTCCCATGTTGCTCAGGAAGGAATGGAGAAGATGTTAAAAAAAAAGCTCTTTAAGCCCTGTAGGTGAAATCACCATCATGTCCACCACAACCCTTTCCTTCTCCCTGGTGTGTTGTATGGTTTCTGTTTTATCCATTTAAGCATGTGCAGTTCAAGTATCTGAAGTGCAAAGGGATAAGGGGAATTCATTTATTTATTCACTCAGGTAAACACCAAATATACAGAGAGCGTGCCTACTACAAACTAAACTCCATGTGGAAACAAAAATGAATCTGGCATGAACCCTGCTATCAAGTTGCTGACAGCGTAAGAAGAAAAACAGGCTTGTATATAACTAATTAAAATGCATGGAGGAAAATTATAATGGTAGAAGAGGAGATTTCAGAAGAGGGAGCGATTTTTTCATAGCTTGAGGCAGGTGTAATGAGAATTAGGGAAAGCTTCCAAAAAGGGCAGCCACTGTAGGAGGGTCCTTGAAGGATGGATGGATTTGATGACTTTGGTAATCTGGAGTCATGAAAGAACCAGTAGGTGAGGCTGAGGCTATGAATAAAGGTCCAAAGGTGGGAAAATCTGGAGATGGAGTAATGGTTCTGCTGATGGAAGGGACAAGCAGGTGCAGTGGTGGCAGAAGCTCAACTGGCAGATTCAGGTGACCCAGGCATGGTGATGAAGAAACCCAGGATGAGCATTAATTCCCAGGTGGAAAGGTCAGCTTTGCTCAGCTCACACTTTCAAAAAACAGCCCCAGCTAATTCCAAAAAGCAGGTCTTGTGATCACAGCTCAGCTTCCTGTATAGCGTGTTAGAGGGCAGAGCTCTATTACCATCTTAGTAATTGAAGACATGGTTAAATGTTTCGTGTTAGCAAGGGACTGTGACGTGAACAAGTGAACAGACAAAGCTCCGTTGCATTAGGTTATTTTATTATTCATTTAGATTTGGTGGCATTAAGATTTAGGAAGAGTATATTATTATAGGTCATTGGCTGCTGTTATTGTTGTCAGGTTGGAACTTTCGGGTAGGCTCCAACTCATAGTGACCCTATGTGCAACCGAACGAAACACTGCCAGGTCCTGCGCCATCCCTACAATAGTTGCTGTGTTTGAGCCCATTGTTGCAGCTACTGTGTCAATCCATCCTATTAAGGGTCTTCCTCTTTTTTGGTGACCCTCTACTTTACTAAGCATGATGTCCTTCTCTAGGGAATGGTCCCTCCTGATAACATGTCCAAAGTAAGTGAGACAAAGTTTCATCATCCTCCTTTCTAAGGAGCATTCTGAATGTACTTCTTCGAAGACAGATTTGTTTGTTCTTCTGGCAGTCCATGGTATATTCAATATTCTTCACCAACACCATAATTCAAAGGCATCAGTTCTTCTTCAGTCTTCCTTATTCATGGTCCAGCTTTCGCTTGCATATGAGGTGATTGAAAATATCATGGCTTGGGTCAGGTGCACCTTAGTCCTCAAAGGGACATCTTTGCTTTTCAACACTTTAAAGAAGTCTTTTGCGACAGATTTGCCCAATGCAATCCGTCGTTTGATTTCTTGACTGCTGCTTCCATGGGCGTTGATTGTGGATCCAGATCATTGGATGTGGACATGCTTTTTACATGGAATCCTTTGTGGTATATTTGCTGTAAAAGTATCTTATGAGGTCTATCAGAAGAAGGTTTTTTCTTTGTCTTCCTCATAGCTTCAAAGAGCAAGGTGATTCAAGTCCACTGCACATGCACATTTGTGTTGTTTTTGGTAGTGGTGGTGGATGGTGGTCCCTCAGTTTACTCATCTTTGTAATGGGTGGAGGACTATGGAAAGATTGATGAGGTTTGTGTAGTTTATGGTTAATGGTGCTTCTAAATATGAGAGTCCAAGGTCTCCGAGGACATCAGATATTGGGGCCTGAATGGATTAAAAAGAAGAGGCTTTTAGTTGTTTGGTCATGTGGCAAAGAGGCAATGGAAAGAGCTGGCTTGCCCCAGAACTGGAAGACAGCAGCCTAACCTCAGCCCCTAGACTTAATAACCCTATATCTACTGGACCTTTGTGTTACCATTTGGAGCATCATGTTTACTTTTATAAAGTGCTCATCCTAGTTTACTCGACGGAATTAATAAGGGGATAAGATGAGGTAATCTAAAAATCAAAGCACTCTATAATGCAAGGTAGTAATAGCAAGTCTTGTTATAATCTGTGGCAAACCTAGTATATTTAGGTATTGTGTTGGGTGCTTTAAAATAACTATCTTAAATCTTCAAAGTGTCTTTTTAAGGTAGGTTTTATAAAGTCTTTTACAGATAAAGAAGCAGGCTCAGAGAGGTTAAGTGACTTCCTCAATGTCACAAAGTCTAGTAAAGGCCAGAACAAGGATTCATACCCAGGCCTATTTGAGTTCCAAGCCTTTGTCCTTTGGCATTTGAGCTATTTTGATTTAGTTTCTTGCTTTCATTTGTCCTCAAGGGCTCTCCTTGGAAATAAGCCATCAGTAGTAGTAGTAGTAATGAAACAATATCATTGATTGAGTGCTTACTATGTGACGTACCAGGCACTGTTCTAAGCACTTTACAAGTAATTACCGATTTCATCATATAATCCTATGAGGAAGGTCCTATTCTTATCTCCGTTTTAGAGAGATTTATAGAGGAAATTGAGGCACAGAGAGGTTTACTAACTTGTTCAAGCTAGTAAGTGACCGAGCTAAAATGCAAACTCAGACAGACAAGTGATTAAATTATTCAGAAGATAAATAAAATTATTGGGAAACAAAAAGGGACTTCCTGACTTTTCATTGATATAATATGTAATATAAGGCTCCCCTAGCAGGTACAATTTACACAGAGATTAATATGTAATATGCGTTTATGTTTCAAAGCCTTGTCAAAACTGTTTCTATCCTGAGCCATTGAATCTTTTGTCTATCATGAAATGAAGTTCAAGAATAAGCCACATCTGTGAGTGTGTATATACATTTAACTTTGGAAAAAAAAATTACTTTGCTGAAGATTAGTGTAAATCTATAGTCACATAAATGGTTAATGGATAAAATGTCTCCCTTCTATTTTGGTCTCAACTGAGAAAGCTGCACAAATAAAACAAATTTTTGGCCTTACAATTTCCCAAAAGAGTTTAAGATTTGGTGGCTTGTTGAAACAAATCTTTTTAGTGAGATTAATTTTAAAGTTGGGCATGATGAGTATCAAATTAAGCCGTCAGCCTGTGAAACGATACAGAGAAGGGTGTATTCCAACACCCCCACCCCAACCTCTGTAGAGGCTGGTAAGCCTGAACAGGAAAACCAGAGGCCAGGAATCTCATTTTAGTAATTCCTTTCTGGTTATGTCTGATTTCTAGCATGCTATTAGAGACACATGTGTCATCCTCACCGTCGACCAACATATCATTGCTGTTTCAAACTGTAACTAGAGCTGTTGACACAGAATATTGTGTCTGTCGACAGCTCCAATTAGCCGGCGTGTCTGCCTGGTGACAGCACGGTCTACTTTTGTTTATGGGGACGGTGGGAGCTGTATCCACGTCTCCCATCCTACGGTGGCAGACAGATGGATAGAGCTATATAATCATCAACGGAAGCGTGTGATAGTCTGTCTTCACAAACCATCACGCGGAGCAGAACCAACGGCCTTTTGTCTGCTTTTAGAAACGATGGCAAGCTCCCTCCCATCTGTCAATATGGGGGTGAACATGCATAAAATGCATCATGTGTATGTACATGCAGAGCGCACCAGACTGGGATGTGAGAAGATGAGGCAAACATTAAAAAAAAAAACAAAAAACCGAGGTGATATTTAATTTGTGTCACGTCAGCGTTGGAGGTATTTTTGCCTCAGTGCTAAGCTTTTAAAATGTCTTTTATTGAAACAGTTTGAAAAATCAAGCAATCATTGTTTTATTATTATTATTTATACCATACTAGATAACACTTGTGAGGTCCCATTTTGTAACGCTTCGTGTCTCCTACTGTGGATAGCCTTTCCTTTGACGTAATGGTTCCACCGTTGACATCACTGGCTTGTGATTCCCTATGAGATGTCATCGGCACTAGTTCCCACTCTTTCCTCATCGGAGGCACACGAGAGATGATTTCACAGGCAAAAACTAAACCAAAACAAGCAACAAAAAAACCTTAATAAGTCTGTTCAAGGCTGTGTTCAATTCAAAGTACATGGCTCATAACTCCATCTCTTTCTGAAAGAAGGAAGAAGTGATTGAGTATGATGCAATTACAGGAGTAGTCTGGAACTGACTCTATTTCATTTAAAAAATAAAGCAACTCTTGAATTTTATCGGCAGTTGTGGTAGGACGCACACCTACCACATGTGGCTGGAAGCCACTGACCTGGTTCATCAGTTCTCCTGTCCTGTTAACTGCCACTCATCCTTCAGGTAGCAGCTCAAATACCATTGTCTCAAAAAACCTTCTTGAGAACCCTGGTGTACACACAGACAATGCTCTGTTCTTTTCCTTTATGGTGCCTATTGAAGTTTGGGATATCTATTTGGATCATTATTTGGCTAATGTCTGCCTCCCTGCTGAGTTCCATGAGGGCAGAGAACAGGTGTGTGATGGTCACCATCGAATCTCCAGTGTCCAGCACAGTGCCTGGTGCCCCACAGGGACTGAACATAGATATGTAGGACAAACGCTGCTCAGGTGGGCTCACACTGGAACCTTTCAGATAAAATAAAAACTGCACTTCCATTTTTCTAAGACCAAAGCTCCTTGTAAGGAGGTACTTCTTTGTGTCTCATTTGTACCCCTCAACTTAGCCCAGACATATGTGTCATCTTCGCCCTCAGTCAACACAGATTAGGGTAGGTGATGCTGGTGGCAGTAAGTAGGGGGTGGAGGAATCGTTCTAAGCAGCGGGAGCAGTGTGTACAAGGCTACTGTGTAAGCTTTTAAGAATTTGGTTCTACACATGGCTGGATTGAAGAAAGAGAGGTCTGAAAATGGTAAGACAGAGAAGAAAGCCTTCAAATGACGGGCCTCCTACTGGTCGGAGGCCATCCTGAAACTCTGACTTGGAAGCCTTGAGAGACAGTTTCTTCCTCTCACCTTCTACTCATGAATCATAAATATATTAATACTGGTCCTATCTACATGGGAATGAGACTCGCCCTCCTGAAACCTGGTTTGACAATATCCCCAAATCCTCCTCTCTCCCCTCAAATTTCTTTGAGAAAAAATTTAGTCAGAAATAACATAAGACTATTTGAGGCTTTTGCTTTTGTTCACTTTCCCTTTTAGCCCTTTGAGTCTGAGGATGGGAATAGGATATCAGCTCAACCAAGTGTTCATTCAGAACATCCGTGGTGATATTACCAAGAGAACCAGGGTCTGTAGGAGCGACTTCCAGCACCACACCAGAGGGTGTCTTTGAACAGGATGTAAGGAGAATACTGATGGAGAAACCAACCATGCATTTCTCCGTCTGCCTCTTGATCTAGGCAGACCACAAAGAATGAGTGCCCAGATCTTTCATACTGATCCTTCATGATTCCCAGCTCCTGATATCCTCCCACTTTGAAGTCATGCTCCAGGCCTAGACTGAGATTCTAAAACTCAGCCCTGAGACCCTTCTCTTAGCTCTACCATATATGTGTGTTTCGCACTGTCTTTGCTATGAATACCCATGGAGGAAATTTCTCCAGCCTCAGTAGCAGAAATAGTTATTCTTTACTGAGGTAATTGTTTCTATCTTATGGATGCTGTGAATTTTGTTGCTGGTTATATTTCTTTCTTCCTGATGGCTGGTAGGAAACTCAGAGCCAAATTTGCCATCTTCTATCAAGTGTAAGGATCTCATGGTGTGCATTTGAGTACTAACACTTTTAGTTCTCTCTTTTGTTTTGATTCTTAACATTCTTGTGCCTCATTTTCCTCCACTGTTTATGAATTTGTTTTATATTGTTGTATGACATGTAAATAAGCACTTTCAATCGTGGGGGGCTCAAGGCAGGATATCAATAAATAAGAAGAGGATATTTCAAAACCCGTGGTAGTCATTGGTGTTGAAAGCTAAATATTTCTGGCTCTCTGACTTCCTAGTGCATGGAAGGATTGCAACTCCTGCCCCCCTTGTGGATGGAGGGGCTTTCAATTAGCTCTGCCCAATGGGTTATGTGCACAAATGCCAGTGTTCAACCCTTGTGAACTCTCATTCCCTCTGCCAAGATAACTTGACATGTTGTGATTGTGGTTATTCTGTTGGCCTGGGCCCTGGAATGAGGCAACATGGAGCAGAGCTGTGGACTGACCTTCAGTGGACAGCTGGCATGAAGGAGAAATAAACACTTGTTTTAAGCAACCGAAGTTTCAGAGTTCTTTATTATGGCAGCATAATTTAGCTCATCGTGACTAATGAAGAAATCTTTAGTTAAACCAAGTTATTTATATAGTCTGGAGCCCTGGTGGCACAGTGGTTAAGAGCTCAGCTGCTCACCAAAAGGTCAGCAGTTGGAATTCACCAGCTGCTCCTTGGAAACCCTATGGGACAGTTTTACTCTGTCCTATAGGGCTGCTATGAGTTGGAATCAACTCGAAGCCAATGTGTTTTGTTTTGTTTTGTTTTGTTTTTGGTGTATACCAGTCTGCACACATGGGGTCGTCATGAGTCAGAATCTACTCAATGGTAACTGTCTTAGTCATCTAGTGCTGCTATAACAGAACTACCACAAGTGGATGGCTTTAACAAAGAAACTTATTTTCTCACAGTCTAGTGGGCTGGAAGTCTAAATTCAGGGCATCAGCTCCAGGGGAAGGCTTTCTCTCTCTGTTGGCTCTGGAGGAAGGTCCTTCTCGTCAATCTTCCCCTGGACTAGGAGCTTCTCTGCGCAGGAAACCCGAGTCCAAAGGATGCGCTCTGCTCCTGGTGCTGCTTTCTTGGTGGTATGAAGTCCCCAACTCTCTGCTTGCTTCCCTTTGCTTTCATCTCTTGTAAGATAAAAGAAAACCACAAAACAGAGGACAACCACACAATACTGGAAATTATGGCCTAACCAAGTTGACACATATTTTTGGGGGATAAAATTCAATCCATAACGGTAGCTAACAACAACAACATGTATCAGATTACATGATGAGCAAAAACCATGTCTTCATCTTATTGTTCTACATTCAGCAAGCTGGATTCCCTTTAGAAGGAGCCTGAAACCTTTTCTTGCATAAATTTAGAAAATTGGTAATTACTGGACTGACAGCTCATTGAGGGCACAGGCCATTTCTTTTACATTTTTAAACCTCCCATCCACACTACACACTTGGCAATAGGCATCAACTGTTTGTTGAGAGACTGGATCGTCTCTTAAACATTTATTTTCCTGACTGAAGTCTGTCAGTTGGTTTCATTTTTCTGCGTAGGTTCCACTCTCTGACACTTGAATCCTCTTCTCCAAGTTCTCCTTATTCTTTCTGAGCTATTGATCTCACAACAGGCTGTGATACGAATACGTAGAAACAACAATCCTATGTTTCTGAGTTAAATCTGGCATGTTCTGACCTCTGCATCCAGTTTTGTTGCTTTGCTCAGCCAGACAGTTCCTGTCTAATATTTGTTCAGGTCTTTCTTCATGTACTTCGGACTTGGGGGAGTCACTTAAGAACTTCTATTTATTTAGCTCTCACTTTTCAAGACATTTTCATACTTTTCTTATTTGATATTCTCTAGAAATTCTAGGAAATGTGTACAGGGTAGGTATTTCTCCCATTTGATAGGTGGGAAAATAAGGCTCAGAGAAGTCATCCAACTAGCAAATGGGACGTGTAGCATCGAGTCATTGGCAGCAAATTTTATTGTGCTAAAACCAGTGAATCAGATAAATTCTTACCTTGCTGCACCTTACTGCCAATTGGATCTTCCAGAAGGTAGAGGTGACTGCTTCTCTGGACTTAATTCTTATCAGCAAGGTGGTTCGTGTGGAGGTGATGAGGACTGTGGGAGAAAATGACCACATTATTTAGAGTTGGAAATAGCTGAAGGAGGGAAGGCTGAGCATAGTAGTCAAATATGTTCTTTAGGTTTTTGAAATAGATTTTCCCCCTAAATCAAAGAAAAGACTCCCAAGAAATTGCATCATTCTATGGACAGAGACTTGAAAAGAGAACATAGCTCAAAGGAGACAGGGCAGTCTGAAAAAGGTCATTCTGATCATATATTCATGAATAATCCCAACGTGAATAAAGGTAGGAACATCTAAAGACACTTTTGTGGCTGTCAAGGAGACTCTGTGATGAGTTCATATTTAAAAGGACTCATAGGAGCAATGGAGAAAGGAAGGCACACGATGGATGAGACTGGCCAGGCAGTGCCGGGGAAGGGCCCTGAGCTTGAGGGGACTGGGTTCCACATGCTGCTTGGCCATGTGTGACCTTGGATGACCACTTCTTGCTTGTGACAGCCTTGGAGTATGCATTCTGTCTCCAAAGGGCTTACGTTGAGATTTACAAACACTAAATATGCAAAGGAGCCCTAGGGGTGCAGTGGTTAAGAGCTCAGGCTGCTAACCAAAAGGTGAGCAGTTTGAATCCACCAGCTGCTCCTTGGAAACAGTGTGGGGCAGTTCTACTTTGCCCTATGGAGTCGCTATGAATTGGAATTGACTTGACGGCACACAACAACAACAAAACGGAAGAGTGCTCAGATGAGACCAGCCCAGAGTAAGATAAAGCTGGTAAAGAAAAAAAAAAGCTAACTAAACATCAAGCTTCTTTCAAGTAAGAAAAATAAGAAAGAGAGCTGTAAGGATGAGAGTGGATGACATGGGTGGACACGTCCTAGAAACTTGGAGGAGATGTAATGTGAGGAGCCTTGGTTCTGATTCATGTTAGGCCACTTTCTTGAGGACTCTTTTGCTGTTATCAGGAATCCCTTCTGTTTATCTGTGGGCTGATCTAATAAGAAGGATTATCTGCAAACCTAGAGGACAGAATTAACAATGTGAAGAGGAAACAGAGCTGAGAGACGAATAGAATATCAAGCATCCTTAATGAGAAAACTTCTATATTCAGAAGGGCAAACATCTTCCCAGTTTTCAAGAGAAATAGAAAGGTGAAGCAAGCACTATTCTAATTGAAGAACATACTGTTGATCTTCAGCAAAAAATATAGAGAAGACTTTTAAATTCGGGAGTTGGTGATCATACTGTAAGGAAAGCCACAAATGCCAAGAGTCAACACAATTCCCCGAGAACAAATCCTGGTTATTTAAAACACACACGCACGCATAAACACACATACACACAGAGAAACAAAGCAGCGCTGGATTGGTAGGTGCGGTAGGCAGGAGAATAGCCCCCCAAAGATGTCTGTCCCCATCCTAATCCTGAACATGTGAATCTGTTAGGTTATATGGAAAGGAGGAATTAAAGTTTCTGATGGAATCAAAATGGCTAATCTGATGAATTTGAGATGGAGAGATTATCCTGGATTATCTGAGTGAGCCCAGTGTAATCACCAAAACCAAACCAAACCCGTTGCCATTGAGTCAATTCCGATTCATATCAACCCTATAGGACAGAGCAGAACTGCCCCATAGGGATTCCAAGGAGTGGCTGGTGGATTCGAACTCTTGACCTTTTGGTTAGCAGACAAGCTTTTAACCACTGTGCCACCAGGGCTCTGAATATAATCACAAGAGTCCTTTAATGTGGAAGAATCAGTGTCAGAGTGATGCGATACAAGAATGACTTGACTGGGCATTGCTGTCTTTGAAGATGGAGTGGGTCCATGAGCCAGGGAATGTGGGCACCCTCTAGAAATTGGAAAAGGCGAGAAAGTAGACTCTCCGCTAGAGCCCCCAGAAGGAACGCAGCCCTGCCAACACTTTGATTTTAGCCCAGGGAGACCCACTTCAGACTTCTGACCTCCAGAACTGTAAGGTAATAAATTTGTGTTGTTTTAAACCACTATGTTTGTAGGAATTTGTTACAGCAGCAATAGGAAACTAATACCGTAGCCAAGGGGGAATACCTTGATTCTTGCAAACCAGATGGGGAAATTGATTAGTAATATTGTTCAGATGGATTTCTCGTTGCTTGAACAATCATCCTTTGTCACCCTGAGGGAAGTTGTGCCATGTCTTGCCACAGGACTCTGCCCTTGGTTCATTCATTTATTCACTAAACAAATACTTGTTGAGCGTCTTTTATGTTCCAGACACTGCTGTAAGCACCGAGCATAGAACAGGGAAGAAGACTGCAAAGTCCCTACACCCATGGAGCTTACATGCCAGTGGAGCAAACAGACAAAAAAAGTAATTTCAAGTAGTGCCATGTGCTTTGAAGAAAACACAAGCAAATTAAAGGAATAAAGGAATACAGAGGAAGACTTTTTTTGGATACAATGGTCAAGCAATACGTCTTTGGGGTGATATTTACACAGACAACTAAAACACAAGGTCTGAGGGAAGAACTTTCTTGGAGAAAGAAACAGCAAGTGAAAAGATGCTGAGATGCGAAAGAGCTTGTCATGTTTTCAAACACCCAGAAGCTCAGTGGGACTGAAGTTGAATGAGAAGGGTGAGCATGAGAAAAGACAAGGGGGGAGATGCCGCAGGTCACACAGTGTTTGAGCAGAGACTAGGTAATTAACCTGTAGACATGACTGGTCTCCATCTATTTTTCCAAACCTCAGGTGCTTAGACCAGAGAGGAAAAAATGTACTGCCTTGAACCTGGTCCGTTCCCTATCTGTGGCCACCATTTCTATGCTTGGCACCTCTCACTCCAAGACCTTAGGGGTAGAGGATATAGAATGATTTACTTCTCTGCAGCGTAATTTTAGTTAAGAATCACTTACTGTAACCATATGTCTTCTGTTATGTTGTTGTTAGGTGCTGTCAAGTCAGTTCTGACTCATAGCTACCCTATGTACAACAGAATGAAACGCGGCCTGGTTCTGCTCCATCCTCACAATCGTTGCTATGATTGAGCCCATTGTTGCAGCCACTGCGTCAATCCATCCTGTTGAGGGTCTTCCTCTTTTTCACTGACCTCCTTTACCAAGCATGATGTCCTTCTCCAGGGACTGGTCCCTCCTAATATCATGACCAGAGTATGTGAGACAAAGTCTCGCCAGCCTCTCTTCTAAGGACCATTCTGGCTGTATTTCTAAGACCTCTTTAATATCTAGGGTTGTATCTTGCAGGGCCACACTGCTACTGGGCCTTAGCATCTCCCAAGTGGAATTAATGTCTGCTCTCCCTTTCTCAAAAGTTGATTATGGGGAAAGACTGTGATAAGGTATCTTAGAGTGTGTTGCAAAGTTTTGATGTTGCTCTTGTTAGTTGCTGTTGAGCCATCCTCACTCATGGCAACCCCATGTGTGCAGAGCGGAACAGCTCCATAAGGTTTTCAAGGTTGTGATCTTTCAGAAACAGATCACCAGGCTTGTATTCCGAAGTGCTTCTGGGTGGGTTCGAACCACCAACCTTTTGGCTAGGAGAGCACTTAACCAGTTGTGCCACCCAGGGACTCAGCTGCAAAGTTTAGAGCTGAACAAATGTGAGTTGCTATTATTAACAAATAGTAATTTAGCAATTTACAAAAGAATAGTATTTTGTTTCTGTCCCTCTCCCTCCTTTCTCACGATGCCCCAACCACATTGACCTTCTTTCTGTGTCTCTAACTCACCAACATTTTCTATCTCAGGGTCTTTGCAATGCTGTTCCTTTTGTCATGAAAAGCCTTCCATCAGTTGCTTCAAAGCCAGGTCCTTCTCAGTATTCAGGCTTCCGCCCAAACATCCCAGAGAATCGTTTCCTGTGTTCCCAATCTGAGGTTCCCTTCTTGTCCTGCCACAACTCCATCATCGCGGGTGTTATTGGGCTTTGCTGTGCACCAAATCCCTGGAGGGCTTGTTAAAACACAGACTGTTGCGTCAGAGGTTGACTCAGCAGGTCTGAGGTGGAGCCCAAGTATTTATATTTCTAATAAGTTCCCAGGTGATGCTGTTAGCTACCAGTCCAAGGACCACGTTTTGAGAACCAGGGTTCTGTCACATGATCCTATTTGGTTTTGTTTATTACGTTCATCACTTATCTTTTATTATTTGTTTACTTCTTTATTAAAATTTAAGTCTTAGGAATATCCTGACTGTATAACAAGTTACTAGAGGAGCGTCTAACTGCCTGGGATATAATTCTTTTTTTTTAAATATTTAATTTATTTTTGGTGACAATATGCATTCACAATTTCTACATGACTAGTTCAATGCCATTGGTTACATACTTCCCATTATGTCACCATTCTCACTGTGTCTACCCGTATTGTGTCATCCCCATTAATTCAGGCTCTCTGCCCCTTAACGTTCTCATCTGTGCTTTGGATTAACTGTTGTCAGTTTAAGCTCATAGAGGTCATTCTTTATCAGAGCCCAAAGCTCAGAGCAAACATTCTTTGTTAATTGGGCTAAACTGTTGTTCAGTTTATCGATGGCTTCATGGGATAGTTTTGATTCAAGATTTAAAGATTATTTCCAGCCATTAGATTCGGGGCTGGGATATAGTTTTTATTGGATGAATGAACAAATAATGAACATGTTGAAATGTGGAAGGAAATTCCACTAGAATGCATATTATTGTTTGTAGCTAAATGGGAGCATCCGTTTTCATTGGTGGTTTCACAAATATATACACACATTACTTAGAAATTTTGTATTTTAAGCTTTAAATTATAGTAATTAAATATAAAACTTTTATGGCTCTATCCACATATCACTGGGTTGCCACAATGCTCATATAAGGGATCAGGACAATCACAACATTAAACAGGTTAATTTTGTAAGTCGTAGGTAGTGGTGAACATAATTCAATGAAAATGTTAAGTTCAACATACTTTAAACTAAAAAGGATAGGTTTAAATTTTATCTGGAAAATATCTGTTCCTTCTCTCATTTCGCACTTTTTCCTCATCTCACAAGAACACCAAGAATTATGTTTTTGCCCCAACCATAAAGTGACTGTATATTTATCCTCACACCCTAGAGTGTTTCTGTCATTTGCTTTCATTACATTATGACTGTGATACTTTTATTAACAGACATTCATCAGGAATTACCTGTGACGTCTGTAAATACCACATGCAGAATGGAAATCTTTTTAAGTGAGCAGTCTAATGAAATAAAGTTGGTATATCGCTAATTATGAAGCATATGAATTCCAAAAAGGAGAAACCAGGAAAATTCCAAAAAAAAAAAAAAAAAAACCTGTATAGAGGGGCCCAGAGTTACTAAAAATTGGTTTTCACCAAAGTGTGTTAAGGATTGTTATGTAGGTTGTGTGCACGTATCACCAAATGAAGTAGAGATTTGACATTTATCCCACTGATTCCAACCTCAACTATCCAGGTACCAGTTCAGATCTTCCATGGCCCAAGTAGGCGGTGGTGACTAAATGAACCCGATGCCTTCTAGATCTTGCCTCCATCTTGTATTGAAGATTCAAGGTGGGCGAAATGTAAATATTTATGCTCAGATCTAAGCAATTTCAGCACATACGGAGTGCTTATAGCCTTCCTCATCTCTAAATGAAAAGCCTTTGATTGGTTAAATTGTAAAGCAAAGTCACAGACTCATAGAATGTTATACTTACAAATGGTTCTGGAGATGATTATATTTTAAATCCTATCCTTTAACAGACAAGGAGATTGGCCCCCAGATAAGTAAAGGGATTTTCCCAAGCTCACACAGGAAGATGGTGGCAGAAGTAGGACCATAATTCACTTTTTCAGCATACTCTTTGCCTCTGGTACACTTTTGTCCCATTGTTCCATACTTCATTTACTGTAAGCTGATGTAGAGAAAATTCAGGTGACATTAGCAACCTCAAATTTTCAGTCGTGTTAGAAATCAATTATTTTGTATGTGTAGTATTTCAACGATTTCATATTTCAATTTCAATTATATTAGGGCTGATTTAAGACAAGTGTTCTGTCTAGGGAGAGCTTTAGAACTGAGCCCAATTTTCTCCTTGTTTCCGCTACTAAACACTAGAAGTAAAGCTATCACATTTTGCTCATAGAAGGACTCTCAAACGTTCTTTTTCTGAGTGAGAAATGGGGTTCTATTTGACCGAACTCACATTTCGTAAGAGAATTGTTGCCACCACAGTAGGAGGGCCAGACCCAACAGTTCATCTTTGGGATTAATCCCTTCTCCCTTCATCTTCTCTCCCCAGCCTCCACCACTCTGAATTTGTTCTGACAGTCACATTTTCATTTTGAGAGAGACAGAGAGAGAAAAAAAAAGCAGGGCAGATAAAGAGATAGAGTTCTGTGTTTGTCAAGGAGAAAATGTAGTTGTGGGTAGAAATGAGTGAGCAGAACTCTACTCCAAGTCTGGTTTGGAAGGTGGCCACCAATTTCAGCCACTTGGTGTGCAGAATATTGAATTTGTAACATTATCCTTTTCACACCCTCATCATTATGAGCACAGTGCATACCTTAATTTCATGAGTGAATCACCAAAATAGATGTGGTGGGAAAAAGTTTTGAGATGGGGGACCAGTTGGCTGCAACCTTGCCTCTTGGCTGTGAGTAAAAAGGATTATTGTAAAGATCGATGTTGCTTTCAGTTACAGTCTCCATGTGATGCTGGCTCCATTTCTTACCCCATGATGTCTAACTCCTTGGCCTGACTTTTGATGTTGCTCTGCTTGTGTATCCCACCCAACCCATCCAGACTGATGTCATAGACCTTCTCAGCACCAATTCCACCCATCAGGCTCACCCCTGCTGCTTCCCTTTTTAGAAATACACTCCCCCTTATCTCAGTTCTGCCATTTTTTCAAAGATCACCTTAAGACCCATGATCTCTATAAAACCCATGAAGATAGTCATATTGACCTTTGCTTTTCCCAAACTACTTTTGCAATTTCTCATTACCACATGACGGTTGTTGTTAGGTGGCGTTCAGTTGGTTCTGACTCATAGAGACCCTATGTACAACAGAGCAAAACACTGCCCAGTCCTGTGCCATCCTCACAATCCTTGTTATGCTTGAGCCCACTGTTGCAGCCACTGTGTCAGTCTATCTCGTTGAGGGTTTTCCTCTTTTTCACTGACCCTCTACTTTATCAAGCATGATGTGCTTTTTGAGGGACTGATCCTTCCGATAATATGTCCAAAGTATGTGACGAAGTCCTACCATCCTTGCTTCTAAGGAGCATCCTAAGGAGCATTCACATGATTAGTATCTCATTATACACTCTTTGATCTACAAATTTTCTTCAACTTTATGCAGTGTTGGTAGGTACATGGAGGCAGTTCTGCATAGAAGAAAAATTTTGGATTTTAGAAAAAGATACGGGCTGAAATCCCAGGTCTGCCATTCATGAGCAGAGTGACTTGGTCCACTTACTTAAGCTTTCCAAGTCTTAATGTCTTTATCTGTAAACAAGGGTAACAGTAACTACTTTCTGATGTTCTGGTAAGAATTAGATTAAATGAGATAATATACATGATGTGCTTCATTTATGTATATTAGTCTTTTTTCTCCACCTGATCCTATTGTAAAGTTATCAACAGTTGAGACATTTTTTTCACTATACAAAGCACTTTCATTATACATTCTGTCATTTATGAGTGCTTTCTTTTGTGGACTGACTTTAAGATTCTCTGTAAATGGGGATTGCACTGTCTATGTTTTTTCATACTAGAACAACCCAAGGCATACAGGAGATACTGTCTTAACTTGGGTAGTTTCAAGCAAAAGGAAGGCTGAGGCTTCATCTACCCTCTACAGAAGAGAGAAGGGGGAAGCTAGCAGTGGTAGAAGGGAGCTGGACAAATTAAAGGACCAAAAGACTCGTCCCTGCAGGGACCTTAGTTTGTCTGATATATAGTGTGCACAGGGCTACCGTTTGAGCAAGAGCCAGTACCCAGCAGATCAAATCTGGTGAGTGAAAATCAAAATTAGAGTCTTAAGGACAGCCGTCACTCAAAGTCAGTTGGGCAAGATAACACTTTCAGCAACTCAGCCCACTTACAACAGGACCCAACTAGAAGGGAAGACCCGGCGACTGGGTCCTGTTTTCATGAGGAGATACCCGGGAAGATTTAGGAAGGGAATCATCTGGGGTCTGGCCAAGGGCTCTGGAACCCAGGATAGAATCCCATTTCCAAATACCAGGAGAAGTAGAAGGATTAGAAGCTGAAGCCTTGGCCAAGGTGGTAAGGACCAGAAAAGGCCAGATCTCTGAAGCCGGGTGGGTGCCTAGGCCCATGGGAAGCAAACCAGACAGCAAACTTGTGACACCCATTGCTCTTGAGTCGATTCTGACTCGTAGTGACCCTACAGGACACAGTAGAACTGTCCCATAGGGTTTCCAAGGAGCAGCTGGTGGATTTGAACTGCTGACCTTTTGGTTAGCAGCTGTAGCTCTTAACCACTGAGCCACCAGGGTAACAAGCTGCATTTCAGGTCCCACCAGCTGGTCACCTGGGCCCTGTTCTCTTCCTTCTGTCTTTCTCCCTTTGAAAGCAGCTAATCACCTGGTAACCTTGGCTTAGGAATATACCAGACTTCTTTCTCACTTAGGCTTTTGTCCTTTCTGTCCCCACCTAGGTCTCTGCATGGCTGATAGCTCTGGCTCTACATATCTACTCTCCTCTTCGGATACCTCACGTGTACTGACTTTTCAGGCTTAGTCCACCACACGTACACATATCCTAACGTGATCCTCTACCCTGCACACATGCACTTAATTTAAAGCAGTGTCTGCTGCTCTTGGAGGTGTCTACAGCAATTGCCTCCAGCCCTGGCGAAGGTGCCTTCACCCTCTAAAGTACAGCCAGCCTTCTGGGCAGGCCGAGGCTTGCTGTGCTCTGGGTTGGCCCAGGGACTGGGCGCAGGGTGGCATAGGGACTGGCTGAGTCTGCTATAAAGGATGTCAGTGATTCCAGCTGGGAAATACAAGGCAAAGTCACAAGTGACAGACACATAAAAAGCTGCCTTGATTCCTTTGTTGGGAGACAACCATCCATGTAAAACCCAGGAACAATTCTGCCCTTGAGAAGAGGGTTTCAATTTTCAACTTCAGGCTCTTGCCTTGGCTGGCTTCCTCAGTGGCTAAAATAAGCCATCTGCTTAACTTTCTGTGCCCATTTGCTTGCTGGAGGAATTGTCTACCCTCCCACCTGGCTAAAGCTCGCAGAGGAAAGGACTAAAGATACGCAGGGGCTTTTCTCAATCTCTCCTGAAAGGACCGAAAGATTCCACTATCTGGAAATGTATTTTCTGCCTTATTAGTCACCTTTGGATAGCTTTTCCAACATTTTCATTGACTTTATTATTTGTTGTTGTTGTTAGGTGCCATCGAGTCAGTTCTGACTCATAGCGACCCTAGGTACCACAGAACGAAACACTGCCTGGTCGTGTGCCATGCTCACAATCATTGTTATGCTTGAACCCATTGTTGCAGCCACTGTGTCAATCCATCTTGTTGTGGGTCTTACTCTTTTTTGCTGACCCTCTACTTTTCGAAGCATGATGTCCTTCTCTAGGAACTGATCCCTTCTGACAGCAAGTCCAAAGTATGTAAGACGTAGTCTTGCCATCCTCGCTTCTAAGGAGCGTTCTGGCTGTACTTCTTCCAAGACAGATTAGTTCATTCTTTTGGCAGTCCATGATATATTCAATATTCTTTGCCAACACTGCAATTCAAAGGCGTCAATTCTTCTTTGGTCTTCCTTATTGATTGTCCAGCTTTCACATGCATATGATGCGATTGAAAATATCATGGCTCGGGTCAGGTGCACCTTAGTCTTCAAGGTGATATCTTTGCTTTTCAACACTTTAAAGAGGTCTTTTGCAGCAGATTTGCCCAATGCAGTGAGTCTTTTGATTTCCTGACTGCTGCTTCCATGGGTGTTGATTGTGAATCCAAGTAAAATGAAACCCTTGACAACTTCAAACTTTACTCCTTTTATCATGACGTTGCTTATTGGTCCAGTTGTGACGATTTTTGTTTTCTTTATGTTGAGGTGTAATCCATACTGAAGACTGTGGTCTTTGATCTTCATCAGTAAGTGCTTCAAGTCCTCTTCACTTTCAGCAAGCAAGGTTGTGTCATCTGCATAATGCAGGTTGTTAAT
>NW_004444028.1:8718418-8760442 GCF_000243295.1 Trichechus manatus latirostris | reverse complement strand
CTTCATCAGTAAGTGCTTCAAGTCCTCTTCACTTTCAGCAAGCAAGGTTGTGTCATCTGCATAATGCAGGTTGTTAATGAGCCTTACTGGGACTTTAGTATACATTCTGTAGAATGGAGATGGTTTCCTCAGTATCACAATATAGTCAAAAATACCCTTAAAGCCACCTTGAGCCCAAAGTGGACTGATGACCAAGAATTCAATACAAATGAGAGGTATATCCTCATAGATAAGAAGAAGCTGATTTCAAAGCAACAGCTCCACGATGGAGCACTTAAGGAATGCTCCCCTACACTTCTGTACTGCAAATAGCTACTCCTGTACTTCCTGGAAGTCCCTGGGTGGCTCAGATGGTTTGTGCTTGACTACTAACCTAAACATTGGTGGTTCAAACCCTCCCAGTGGTGCCACAGAAAAAAGGTCTGGCGATCTGCTTCCGTAAAGATCACAGCCAAGGAGACCTTATGGAGCAGTTCTACTCCGACACTCATGGAGCTGCCATGAGTTGGAATCAACTCAATGGCAACAGATGTTTCCTGGAGAGTCCCTGGATGGTACAAATGGCTAATGCACTATTAACCAAATGACTGGGAGTTCAAGTCCACCCAGAGGCACCTTGGAAGAAAGGCCTGGTAATCTACTTTTGAAAAATCAGCCACTGAAAATCCTATGGAGCACAGTTCTACTCTGACACACATGGGGTCACCATGAATTGGAATCCACTGAAAGGTAACTGGCTGGTGCTTCCTGGAATGCTAACACGTTACCATTTAAAAGAGAGTACTTCTAGCACATTTGAACTGTGGTCCAAGTCTTTAGTTCCTAAATAAATCCAGGAATTTAAAACAATGCAGGTGGAGTAGGATGAGGGAAAAGGGGATGACTTCCCAGCACAAAAACCTTCAACGATTCCCCTTTCCCCTTAGCATAAAATCAACGTCTCCTCAGAAAGCACACAACTATCTTTCACAGGTTTTTTTCCTCCGAGGTAACTTTCCAAACTAATCTCCTGCCATTCTCCTCTGAGTGATTTTGGATCAACATCTGCTCGCTGAAATTTGGGAGAAAAAGAAACAAAAAAAACCAACACCCCACAGAAAGGAAAGTGTCCACCCACCCACAATGCAAGAGTTTAAGTAAGTAGTTCATCTCTTGTTAAGGAGATCTTAACATTTCTGTACAAACTTGATAAGCTTCACTCTGAAACCAGGAATGATTTCTGAGTGAGCAGTTCTGGCACGGAGAACTTTCTAAGGTATTCTGCTCTGAGAGAAACTCTTGCCAGGAAGCAGAAAGGCAGCTATTCATGAAACCCTCCAAAAATAATTTCAGTTTTCACAGAGAAAGCTCTATGACCATTGCTCTTTCTAGAGCTTCTCCTTCTGACCCATACCTCCCACCAATCTCCAAGAAGTATTTAATGAGTTTTTTAGGCTTTCACAATATTTGGTTCTAGTAGTCTGATTCCCCCATTTCTACAGGTACAGTCATGAGTAAGTGTGTGTGTATGAGTGTGTGTTTGGATGGTTGGTGGGTACATTTTCATGGGTTTGGCCAGGCCCTCATGATCTGTGTATGCCATGTTGCCTGCTGTTACTAATCTTGGGACCTACCCTAATTCTTGGACTTCTTGCCCCATTTTTCATTGTAGGATAATAAGTATCTTGACTGTAATCTATTAATTGAATAATTGAATAAACTTATTTCCCTCTAGTGTGAGCATATTGTTTGCACACAGTGTCATCCTGGGGCCTCCAGCTATGGAAGCCCTGCCAGATATGTTTATTAAACCCCCCGTGCTTGGAAAGAACACAGAAAACTGTCATCTAGAGCAATACAAAAGTGCCTATCTCAGCTGGAGATCTCGCTGTTATGAATAAAGGAAGAGTTTGTGGTACAGTTTTGAGATGTAAAGAGAAAAAGCTTCCCCACGGTGCAAATGTGTTGTAACTCTCAGGCAAGAAAGAAAAAATATTGAATTGTTGCTGGCAGTACAATGTAATTATTGAGTTACCGGCAGCTATGTTTCTAAGCTTCTTAAGGTAAAAATCACATTAATTTGGCCTTCTTCAAAGGACATTCCAGGTTGTTAAACGGAACTGTTGAAACATTTCACATTAATGAACCTAACCAATGAGCAGCCATTTCCGCATAAGTCAAATATTGGACAAGTTGGCAGTGAAAGGGGAGACGTGCTGCTGCGGGGTCTGCCTTTGCTAGCTTGAGGTCACACTGCCATGGGTTGTGTTTTCCAAACTCCTGAGGTGCAGGCATTTGACTAGGTGGTAACTGGGTGGGAGGCATGATGGAAACCACAATACTGTGCTCAGAAAACCAAGTGAGTCAGAACTTGGCTTTTTTCCTTTAGAAGGACAGAACTCATTGTACACATCCTAGGATGACGTGTATAAAGCTGTGAGCTTTCAAGATATTACTTTCTGGGTGAACAAAACACTTGGCTCCCGAAAAATGGTGGTTTTGGTGCCTTTACTCTGATTGCTCAGAGCATAAGCTATTTCTTTAGAGTCACTACAGTCTCCTCTGAACCACACCATCTCTGCCAGGCAGAGAGAAGACTCGATGGTGCCCTGTGATCCAAACTCAGATTTAGGGTTACCCAGTGGTAGTCAGATATCACTGTATGTCACACTGGAAACTACAGACCTGCACTGGGTCCTCCTTGAAATGCCAGTGGGAAAATCTGTGCTTCCTCTTGATAATGCCGCATCCCAGCTACAGGGGCCTGGTAGGTACACCTGGTGGTGCTTTGTCTCATGGATACTGACAGGATAGTTTTCTTGGCAGCCAAGTCAGACTCCTTTGCTTCTTTCTCCTCCTTACTCTGCTTGGTGGGGTCAGGGCAATGTGCTCAACAAGGAAGTGAGTGGGTAAGAAAGGACGGTTGAGGATCCTTGATTTACTATGCTGTTGCATGAACATACTAATTGATGCAAGGAGGCGCATCATGGAAAGCGAAGGATTTGAAGCTACACTGTGTTAGATTCAGATTCCTTAGACTTGTGAACATGGGCAAGTCACTTAACTTCTCTGAGCCTCAATTTCCAACATAAAGAAAACAAAAATCCTTACAACTGGGCCAATAAGCAACATCATGGTAAATGGAGAAAATATTGAAGTTGTCAAGGATTTCATTTTACTTGGAGCCACAATCAAATGCCCATGGAAGCAGCGGTCAAGAAATGAGACAAAGTATTGCGTTGGGCAGATCTGCTGCAAAAGACCTCTTTAAAGTGTTGAAAAGCAAGGATGTCACTTTGAGGACTAAGGTGCCCCGACCCAAGCCATGATATTTTCAATCGCCTAATATGCATTCGAAAGCTGGACAATGAGTAAGGAAGCCCAAAGAAGAATCAACGCCTTTAAATTATGGTGTTGGCGAAAAATATTGACTATACCATGGACTGCCAGAAAAACAAACAAATCTGTCTTGGAAGAAGTACAGCCATAGAAGCAGGGCTGGCGAGACTTCATCTCACTTACTTTAGACATGTTATCAGGAGGGACTGGTCCCTGGAGAAGGATATCATGCTTGGTGAACTAGATGGTCAACAAAAAAGAAAAAGACCCTCAGTGAGATGGATTGACACAGTGGCTGCAGCAATGGACTCAAACATAGTAACAATCGTGAGGATGGCACAGGATCGGGCAGTGTTTCATTCTGTTGTACATAGGGTCCCTATGAGTCGTAACTGATTCCATGGCACCTAACAACAACAACTTTTTTTCCCTGTCCTTTTAATGACCTCTTACTTTCCTCATGTATGATGTCCTTGATGTCATTCCACAACTCATCTGGTCTTCAGTCAGTAATGTTCAGTGCATCAAATCTATTCTTGAGATGGTCTCTAAATTCAGGTGGGATATACTCAAGGTCGTACTTTGGCTCTTGTGGATTTGTTTGAATTTTCTTCAACTTGAATTTGCATATGAGCAATTGATGGCCTGTTCCACAATCGGCCCCTGGCCTTGTTCTGACTGATGATATTGAGCTTTTCCATCTTCTCTTTCCACAAATGTAGTCGATTTGATTCCTGTGTATTCCATCCAACAAGGTCGACATGCATAGTAGCCATTTATGTTGTTGACAAAAGGTATTTGCAATGAAGCAGTCATTGGTCTTGCAAAAGTCTATCATGCAATCTCTGGCGTCGTTTCTATCACCACGACCATATTTTCCAACTACCAATCCTTCTTTGTTTCCAACTTTCGCGTTCCAATCACCAGTAATTATCAATGCATCTTGATTGCATGTTTGATCAATTTCAGACTGCAGAAGTTGGTAAAAATCTTCAATTTCTTCATCTTTGGACTTAGTGGTTGGTGGGTAAATTTAAATAATAGTCATATTAACTGGTCTTCCTTGTAGGCATAGGGGTATTATCCTATCACTGACAGCATTGTACTTCAGGATAGATTTTGAAATAATCTTTTTGATGATGAACATGACGCCATTCCTCTTCAATTTGTCATTCTCTTGGCATAGTATGCCATATGATTGTCTGATTGAAAACAGCCAATACCAGTCAATTTCAGCCCACTAATGCCTAAGATATCAACGTTTATGCGTTCCATTTTATTTTTGACGATCTCCAATTTTCCTAGATTCATACTTAGTTCATTCCATGTTTTGATTATTAATAGATGTTTGCAGCTGTTTCTTTTCATTTTGAGTCGTGCCACATCAGTAAATGAAGGTCCCGAAAGCTTTACTCCATCCACGTCATTAAGGTAGACTCTACTTTGAAGAGGCAGCTCTTCCCCAGTCATATTTTGAGTGCCTTCCAACCTGAGGGGCTCATCTTCTGGCACTATATCAGACAACGTTCCGCTGCTATTCATAAGGTTTTCAGTGGCCAATTTTTTCAGATAGACTGCCAGGTCCTTGTTCCTACTCTGTCTTAGTCTGGAGGCTCCGCTGAAACCTGTCCACCAAGGGTGACCCTGCTAGTATTTGAAATACCAGTGGCAAAGCTTCCAGTATCACAGCAACACACAAACACCATAGTACAATACACTGACAGATAAGTGGTGGGAACTGTGTTTAGAAATGCCTCATTTGTAAGGATTAGACTTTCTATAAAGAGACATTGAGTTAGAATCATATCTGACAAACAACAGATCCAATGAGTTTTAGTTGTTCCTGTTTTTTTAAAAATGTATCAATAAAAAGTACCTGAAAGAGTTAATTCAGTTTACTAGGGTGTTTATATTGCAAGGAACCTCACAGGCATGCATTTTTTGGGAAATCTAAGAGGCCACGCCTTGGTTTGGAGCAGCTGGATCCTAGTTTTAAAGTTCCTCTTGCAGGCCAACCGGCTTCTTACTTAACCCAAGTGTGTGTTAGCAGGAAGACTATTCGTCAGAGCTTGAGATTCCCAGATGGGCGAGAACCCCATGCTGAATACCACATCTGTGGGTTTTGGTGCAAGACTGCTCACTTTGTTCGTGTGTGTGTGTGTGTGTGTGTGTGTGTGTGTGTATACATATGTTTTAACTAGGGGGAAAAACAGCTTAGCCACAGGTTGTTTAAAGTACTTTCAGAATACAAAGACTTTAACACTTATTGGACTAGATGGTTAGTGGTATTATTGGGGAGATGGTGGTGCAGTGGTTAAGAGCTCGGCTGCTAACTAAAGGTCTCCAGTTCAAATCCACCAGCTGCTCCTTGGAAACCCTATGGAGCAGTTTCACTCTGTCATATAGGGATATTATGAGTCGGAATTGACTTGATGGCAGGGTTTGGATTTTGGTTTGCCCCATATATTCAGGACAGTCCTATGGGCAGGAGGAAGAAGATACTCAAGTTCTAAGAGAAGGTAGGAGGAAGAGGGTGAACGTTCCAAAGGAAAAAAATCTCCCATCTGTGAAACCAACCTTAGAACTCAAGAAAATCTAACTTCTGCACTCAGCCAATCTTCTTAAAAGGAGAGAGAGACTATCCAGGACTTTTCTTGTAGCCTTGGCATGTCAGTGCTGTATGATATATTCTTAGAAGCCTACACGCTGAATAATATTAGCCGACTGTCCATCATGTGGCAGACAATTTAGAGACACTGCTGATTTCTTGATCTCCGTCACCCTGCAGTGAGATAGAGGGATCATCCCTATTTTCAGAATGGACAAACCGAGCTTCAGAGAGGTAAAAGAATCTGGTCACTTTCACACAGTTGATGAGGTTTGACTCCAAATTATGGCCTTTCCCCTACACCACACCGCCTTTATCAGAGCACAGAGGCAAGCATTTCTCCTCTTCACATCTTGGTTGGAGCTTCCCAGCATGCTTTGTAGCACAGAGTGTAACAATAGTCCACCCTCAAGGGAACAAAAGCTGGGATAACCGTGTTCTGTACCTTGGTATTATTTGCGTGGCCAAATAAAGCTATCTTGCTACAGATGTAACCTTCGATAATTTATTGATGTAAAAGTGGCCTCAGGTACCAAGTTTTTGGCAGCTGCTACACTGTCAGAGTACACTGTAGAACATGGCATCCGTGAATATTTTATGTGGAGAAGAAATGGAAAAATACACCTTTCAATATATCAGTTCCAGCCCTGGTCTTCATTACTGAAATATGAATCGGATCCTATCTTGAATTTGATCAACCAAAACTGCACAAACCGAGAGCTCCCTAAATTGGGTTTCGGCAGTGAATTGATTTGTGCCCTAATTTTTACTGAGCATATTAACTGCTTATGTCAGCTCGTACTGTAGTGGTGGGTTAGTGATCTCCGTGATATGTTGGATGCTACAGACTTAACTGTCAATAGGATTGACTTGGCCTTTTATCCTTCAGCGGCAGATAAACAGAGCCCCATTCAGTAGGTTCATTGTGTAGGGATTTGTTGAACTTGTATTTATACAGATTTGGAAGCAGTTGGAGATCATCAACATCCAATACACCCTCTGTCAAATATTCCTCTTCCATTGTTGGGTTATTAAAATATGGGTTGGGAAGCTGGGGGATTCTCTCCTTTTTAGAAGCAAATTCTTTAAAAAAATCAAAAGAGCATTTTTTTTTTTTAAATTGTTCTTTTCTGGTATCCAGGGTACCTCTGAGTAGTAGACTTTTTTATCTCTAGCCCATCCTCCAAACTGAAAACCAGTCCTCCATTTCTCCAGGGCTTACGTTTGCATCACTTGAAGACCAGTAATCCCATGATTTGGACCCACTAACGAACGCAGAATGATACCAGTTCAAAAGTACTGCATGCCTGTGGAGCACTTTGCAAGATACTGCAGGATTTTCTGGGCTAGCTACAGGACCACACAGAAGTATTGCTGAGTACTTTGCAATGAGAATTCCTGCAATTTGCAGGGATTTGCCACACTTTTCAGGTGCTCATACTAGGTAAGTGCTTCATTTTTATCTCAGTTGGTTTGATTTTGTGCTTTCATTACATTACTGTATTGAGTTTTTGCGAGCTTGGGAGTTTATGGTTTGTTTTTTTTAATCTATCTCTAATCCCATCTCTGATGAGCAGCTGACTCAGCCTGTCTGTATCTGTAATTGATGCTCCCTTCAACGCGGTGTGCTAAATTGCAATTCCATGATCTACCTAAGGAGATAGTTTAATCACTGTACACGTTACTCCATTTATTTCAAAACAATGCCTTTTGGATTTCATAAACATCGTTAGAGAAAAGATGGGTGGTTTAAAATAAGGTGAGTGATTTAGTTTTCCTCAAATGAAGCCCCTAAATAATTCAACTAGTGAAATATGTATATATGACCCTTAGAAAATTTATTTCTGTGTAAAGCGTGCTTGTGTTTTCAGAATCATGTAATAGGGCAAGATTCCTTTAAGAAAGATTGAAAGGTATGCTTTTGTTGGCAGCTGTAAAGTCCTCCAGGAACATTCTAGGGTTCTAAATTTGGGATACCAAGATAACCCCCTCCCTGTAATATTCACTATGCCTAAAATGTGTTCATCAAAAGGAAATAGTTCAATTAACATTGCACTTTACATTTGAGAAGTCAAGCTCTATAGCTGTTTAAAAATATATAAATACGAGTCAAGGGCGTGCCAAATAATTACTGAGTTTTATGGGCGAGCCTAAAAGGTTTTAATTTAACTTCCAGAGCTACCTAACTTGTAGCCGTAAATGAATGTAGATGGTGGGAGAATTAAGTTCATCACACCTCGTTTATAAGTGATAAACTTCCTGGTGACTCCCCTGCTCCATCCTAAGGAGAAAGTAATACATTTTTGTTTTACTGTTGTGCACCCAAGTTCTTATAGCTACCTGGGACAGAGTTAGATTAAAACCCGAGTCTTAGGATTGCTAGCCCAGAATCTCTCCACCATAATGCCTCTCCTGAATGTTCCATTTCAGCACTGACATATAACTGAATAAATTAAACACAAATGTCTAATTTACTCAGAAGAGTAAAAATGTGCCGTCGTTCCTACCAGCTGGTGAGCTTGATTTTAGTACTAGAGTACTTTGTTGTTCAGGCGGTATAAGGCTTCAAGGTGTTAAGAAAGACCATTGATTTACTAGAGACTCTTTTCCTAAATGTATCATGGACCTAGGTATGGAGACCATATATACCAGATTTTTCCTGCAGGTCTCAATTTCAAATATTCTTTTCTCTTGGTCCCATAAATTCACTGATAACAATCAGATAATAGCTTCACATTTATTGGCTCAGAAATATGTTTATTTAAGTGTACCTGTAAAACTTGTTGCCATTGAGTCAATTCCAACTCATAACGACCCTACAGAATTCCTTTAAGTGCCAGGCATCCTTAGTGAATTCAAACTATCATATGATTCAGAAAATAATCAATACTCACAAAAATATTTATCTGTAGCAGCCCAAAACTCCCACCATTAGTCAAAATTTGAGTCAAAGTACTAAAAAGCTCTCCTTTAAATGTCAAGATAATCATAATAATAATTACCATTTGTTGAATGCTCACCAAGGGACTGTCTAGGTGCTTTACATACATTACATCTCTAATCCCCACGCCAGTCATTCAATGCCCGCATTAGTATTCTCATTCTAAAGATAAGTAACTTGCCCAAGGCCACACAGCTAGTCGGTGGAAGGGCCAGGGCTTGAATCCAGGTCTGTGTGTTTCCGAAGCCTTTTTATGTCGCCCGGTAAGAGGGAGTAATGAATGCGTGAAGCTATGCTGATCAATAACTATAAGTCCACATTACTTTAAAACTAATGCAGGCTCTGAAATAATGGCTTTAGGGAAGGTGCCACAAGAAAGATGAGTGTGGAAGAGAGTAAAGACTGACTTCATTTTCTTCATGGTTTTGCCCCAAATCCCATGGTTTGCCTTCTCCCCTCCTAATTTGCGCTCTTCAGTCTGTCAGGGCAGAGTTGGCGCTCGTTGGTTATTCAGTCTGTTCCCTCTTCATCCAAATGTATCCTTTGATGGAGAACCAAAGTCGGAGAATTCTAGCAACATCTGGTAACAAAGAAGGCATAGTCAATGACCACCTGGCATGCAGCCACAGATGGAAGCATGGCCCCAGCTGAGCCCGCATTGGCCGTTTGTCCACGTGACCTCCTGGGCTGCACTGCCCTGGTGTGACCAGGACTCCAGGTTTCCGTGCAGCGAACCAGTGTAGGGCATAGGGTAGCCTGCCAAACTTGAATCAGAATTCACAAGCATAGTGAGCCCTCATGCGCCCGCAAGCAGCATTCCAGCACAGGTGAGGTCATTTCAGGGAAGGCACTTGTATCTTGGGCCACGTGGTGAGTCGATGGTTATCGATGATCAAGGCATCTATCCTGAGAGTTCTCCAGACCTGCATCTGCACTCTCGTGCATACTGTTCCTCCTCCTGGATTGTCCTCCCCCATTCTTGACTGGGTTAATGCCTGCTCGGCCTCAGGACTTGGCTTCGATGCCACCTCGTCTGACCCTCACAGCTGGGTTTCATGCTTTCCCACGCATCCCCAGAGTGACCCAGGGCCTGTTCCTCTTGCAGCAGTTATCAATAATGCTGGAAATGATATTTTAATTAATCTTTCTCCTCCAGAGACTGAGATCATCGAAGGCAGGGACTTAGAGACTATTGCATCTAATTAAAAACATGGACTCTGGAATCAGATAGAACTAGTTTTAAATCCTGACTTCAACTTGTACTTACTTGCCTTACCTTGGGTAAAGTTACCTTTGGATCAAAGAGCCACCGTGAGCTTCAGTTTCCTCCCCATCAGGATTGGATAGTAATAATAATAACTATCTTGTTGGGTTGTTTTGAGGATTAACTGTAAAAATGACCATAAAGTATTTGAAACAGTGTTTGGCATATAATAAGTGTGCACTAAAGGGTAGAGATATTCTATCGATTGTTATACCGTATTTCCTGTCGTAGCAAGCCAAACCTGTTGCCATCAAGTCGATTCTGCCCCGTAAGGTTTCCAAGGAGCGGCTGGTGGATTTCAACGGCCAACCTTTTAGTTCACAGCCGAGCTCTTAACTACTGTGTCACCAGGGCTGTATTGGGCTCCATTTCCTATGATTAACAAAAAAAAAAAAAAAACCTAACCAGTTGCTATGAGTTGATTGCAACTCATAACAAACCTGTAGGACAGAGTAGAACTGCCCCATAGGGTTTCCAAGGAGCGGCTGGTGGATTTAAACTGCGGACGTTTTGGTTTAGCAGCCATAGCTCTTAACCACTGCACCACCAGGGCTCCATTTCCTATCATAGTACCTGCTTACTAAATGTATTTAGAACTCAGATTGTATAGAGAGCTTGAGAAAGAAAGAACAGTTGACCACATTTAATATGCGGTTGCTCTACTGGATCTTAGAGGGGTCTCCAGTCATTGACTGTCTTTCTCTTTGCTGCTATCGATAGTTGATAATTACTTGTTTGGTGCTAAAACTCCAAATGCAGCATCAGCAATCACCTTCCTCTTTGTTGCTCCAATATTAGCAGGCAAGGGAGGAACAAGGCATATAGAAGCCACAATTGAAGATCAGACCCAAGGTTTATCTGGGGCCCAAAGGACATATCAAGGAGTCCATTATTCTTACACATGTCAACCACGTTGGAAGCTCCAAGAGACTAAGAATTGTAACTTTTGTTCACTATGGCTCTTAAGAATGCTCCTTAGAAGCAAGGATGGCGAGACCAAGTCTCACATACTTCAGACATCTTATCAGAAGGAACCAGTCCCTGGAAAAGGACATCATACTTGGTAAAGCAGAGGGTCAGCGAAAAACAGGAAGACCCTCAACGAGATGGGCTGACACCAGTGGCTGCGACAATGGACTCAAGCATAGCAACAATTGTGAGGATGGCACAGGACCAGGCAGGGTTTCATTCTGTTGTGCGTAGGGTCACTATGAGTCGGAACCAACTCAACGGCAACAACAACAACATGGCATCCTTGGCGTCTTGCACAGATCTAAAACATAGTTCACACTCAGTAAATATTTGTTGAAAGAAGTAGTAGACACATCTTAAAGATTTGAATTAGCCCGGTTTCTCTTAGGAATCATTCAGCTCTGTCATTCCCCAGTTTGGTCAATCTTTGAAAAACTTTGTTTATATTTGCATTAGTAACACTGAAATGATGCAGACAAATACTTCTTATAGAGCCTGTATTTATCTCACTCAACCTCTAAGAGATACCCTCCTGTTGTATTATCTTCGGGATTTGGGGAACATGTTCACATTAATGCATGAGAAAGATGTGGCAGTCTGCTTTCAGAAGATTACAGCCTATGGGGCAGTCCTACTCTGTCCTATAGGTTCACTATGACTCAGAATTGACTGGACGGCAGTGGATATGAGTTCACATTAACCATGCTATTTGTGATTTATGGATTTGTGCGTGTCCTTCTCTGTTTTGGCCTTTCTGGGCTGAAAAGATTAAAACATTTAGGTCTGCCCATGTTCAGTGTCCCTGTACTCATTTCAGTAGCAGTTCGGTCCTACACTTCCGGAGTGTCTCCTGTGCCTCCAATGCCAGGCACTGTGCTAGGTGCTGGGGCTGCTGAGACCATTCCTTGGTCTGGTCACAGTCCTCCTTGGGGTTAAGTGGGGACCCAAACTTCCCTCCAGATGCAGCACATTTTTGGAAAAAACCATGGTTTGTTTTGGGTTTTGTTCTTGAAGAAGCCACGTTTGTATCTGCCTCTTAGGTTAGTCTCTGCTGTTTTCTTGCTCTGGTGCTTGTCCCCACATACATGATCCGCCCCACTGCCCAGGACTGTTACGTTACTCTCGTCCCCCAGCCCCTGGTTGCAAGGGGAGGCAGGGTGAACTCAGGAGCTTCACCACGTTACCAGCCTGTGTGGCTGTGCAGCCCCTGGTCTTCTCTGTTCAAGGGTCCAAGGGTCAGTCGTTGACCTACTTCTGCGCAGTGCTGTGGAGAGCACTGGAGTGGGAGTCAAAAGCTGCGGGTTCCAGACTTGATTCTGCTACATTCTAGCTATATGACCTTTGGCAAGGCATTTAAAAGCATGTGTTTCTTTACCTGAAAAATGAGGTTAAATCCTACCGCACAAGTTTGCCGTGAGGGTTAAGCTATACTACGTATGAGAACACCTTATGAATGGTAAAAACTTGCTACCATCGAGTTGATTACAACACATAACAACTCTATAGGACAGAGTAGAATTGCCCCGTAGGATTTCCTAGGCTGTAATTTTTATGGAAGAGCCCTGGTGGCTCAGTGGTTAAGCACTCGGCTGCTAACCAAAGGTCGGCACTTTGACCAGCTGCTCCTCAGGAGAAAGATGTGACAGTCGGCTTCCGTAAAGATTTACGGCATTGGAAACCCCATGGGGCAGTTCTACTCTGTCCCGCAGGATCACCACGAGTAGGAAACGACTTGATGGCAGTGGGTTTGGTTTTTTGGTTTCTCATCTTTATGGAAGCAGACTGCCACGTCTTTCTCCCAAGGAGCAGCTGTTGGGTTAGCAGCCGAGCGCTTAGCCACTGTGCCACCAGTGCTTGTTACGGATAGTGAAGTATCCATAAATGTAAGTTATTATCATTATTATCTGCAATGGCATTTAGAGGGTGTGTGTGGATACACTAGCCATATAATCTTCCAGAAGCTCAAAGAGTGGTGCCACCAGAGCCCAAATTTCTCAGTCTCTGAGTGAGAACGTGACTTACTGTCGTGTATTTGTTTAGACATTAATGAAACAATCCAAACGAAAGCAACGTCAGTTTCTTGAAGGCAAGAAGTTATCTTTTTTCATGGGTTTATAGCTGGCAACTGAGAAATACTAAAGAAACAAAGGGAAAGACTGTAATCAACCATTTTATTTGGTCTTCCCCAGCTTACGCGATAGCTGAACTAGGAAAGAATAAAGAACGGTCTCTCTCAGCAACCCGTTCTGTGAGTGACAATGTAATTCAGCCCACGTTCCGATTCAGTAACCATTTTCTGAGTGTCTGCTTCGTGCGTACGGCGCTGTTTACATAGCTGTAGTTTTCCAGCTGTTAAATTAAGGCTTTTGTATTTTCTAATTCAAAATCACCAGATTCTCAGTCTTTAAAGCCAAAAACACAGGGTTAAAATAAAACTCCAGATATGGAAAAATTATTAAGACATAATCCCTGTTTTCAAGGCACTTACAATCCATTTGGAGAGAGATAAGTAAACAACTACCATAATGTAAGCCAGAGTAAAACAAAGAGATTTTTTAAACCCTTCCAAACCCACACCAAGATAGTGTAGACCAAGAAGTGATCGATCATACTTGGAGTTCTTGGGAGGTGGGAAAAGAGGTTAAGGAGGATATTGAAGAAATTGTGTCTTAGGAGAGAATTAAAGCAATGCCCATTTTAATAGGCTGTCTTTGGTTAGTGTGATTTTCGAGCTAGTTTTAAGAAGGAATAGGATTCTTCTATTCAGAGTAGGGTCAAAAGCACATTCCTGGCTAAGAGTGAGGCTCTGCCTGGTTGGTGGAAAGGAGGTGCATGTTGGAATGGTGGGGAACATGCGAGGGGAGAAGTCAGAATGCCGTGCCCAAGGTACTTTGAAGCTAATTTATGGGGGGAGGTTCCCACTCTGCAAAAAAGAGGGATAGACTTTATTTATCAAGTGGGGGAATCAATAGGTTTGAAAGGAGAATTGAAATATAATTCATCTGCATATCATAGGTTGTTAATGAGTCTTCTTCCAGTCCTGATGCTGCCTTCTTCTTCATGTAATCTAACTTCTCAGATTATTTGCTCAGCATACAGATGGAATAAGTATGGTGGAAGGATACACCCTGACACACCTTTCCTGATTTTAAACCACACAGTATCCCATTGTTCTGTTCAAACGACTGCCTCTTGATCTACGTACAGGTTCCTCATGAGCAAAATTACGTGTTCTGGAATTCCCATTCTTCACAATGTCATCCATAATTTGTTATGATCCACACAGTTGAATGCCTTTTCTTAGTCAATAAAACACAGGTAAACATCTTTCTGGTATCCTCTGCTTTCAGCCATGATCCGTTTGACATCAGCAATGATATCCCTAGTTCCACATCCTCTTCTAAATGAGGCCTGAATTTCTGGCAGTTCCCTGTCCATGTACTGCTGCAACTGTTTTTGAATGATCTTCAGCAAAATTTTACTTGTGTGTGATATTAATAATGTTGTTAGATAACTTCCACATTCTGTTGGATCGCTTTTTTTTGGAATGGGCACAGATATGGATCTCCTCCAGTCAGTTGGCCAGGTAGCTGTTTTCCAAATTTCTTGGCATAGACCGGCAAATGATTCCAGCATAATATCCTTTTGCTGAACCAGCTCCATTTTTATTCCATCAGTTCCTGGAGCCTTGTTTTTCACCAATGCCTTCAGTGTAGCTTGGACTTCTTCCTTCAGTACCATTAGTTCTTGATCGTATGCTGCCTCCTGAAATGGTGGAATATTGACCAATTCTTTTTGGTACTGTGACTCTGTGCATTCCTTCCATCTTCTTTTGATGCTTCCTGTGTCATTCAAAATTTTGCCCATGGAAGCCTTCAATGTTGCAACTTGAGGCTTGAATTTTTTCTTCAGTTCTTTCAGCTTGACAAATGCAGACAGTGTTCTTCCCTTTTGGTTTTCTAACTCCAGGTCTTTGCTCATGTCATTATAATACTTTACTTTGTCTTCTCGAGCTGCCCTTTGAAATCTCCTGTTCAGCTCATTTACTTCATCATTTCTTCCATTTGCTTTAGTTACTCTAGGTTCAAGAGCAAGTTTCAGAGTCTCTTCTGACTTCCATTTTGGTCTTTTCTTTCTTTCCTGTATTTTTAATGACCCTTTGCTTTCTTCACGTATGATGTCCTTGTTGTCATCTCACAGCTTGTCTCGTCTTCAGCCATTCCACGTGTCAAATCTATTCTTGAGATGGTCTCTAAATTGAGGTGGCACAGACTCAAGGTCATACTTTGGCTCTCAGGTACTTGTTTTAATTTTCTTCAGCTTCAACTTGAACTTGCATATGAGCAATTGATAGTCTGTTCTGCAGTCGGTCCCTGGCCTTGTTCTGATTGATGATATTGAGTTTCTCCACAGTCTCCACAGATGTAGTCGACTTGATTCCTGTGTATTCCATCCCAAAGGTCCACATGTATAGTCACCATTGAAATTGTTGAAAAAGGTATTTGCAATGAAGAAGTAATTGGTCTTGCAAAATTCTGTCATGCGATCTCCCGTGACGTTTCTATTACCAAGGCCATATTTTCCAGCTACTGATCTTTCTTTTTGTTTCCAACTTTTGCATTCCAATCTCCTGTAATTATCACCAGTAATTATCAATGCATCTTGACTGTGCATGTTTGATCAATTTCAGACTGCAGAAGTTGGTAAAAATCTTCAGTTTCTTCATCTTTGGCATTAGTGGTTGGTGAGTAAATTTGAATGATAGTTGGGTTAACCGGTCTTCCTTGTAGGCGTATGGATATTATCCTATCACAGACAGCATTGTACTTCAGGATAGATCTTGAAATGTTCTTTTTGATGATGAATGCGATCCCATTCCTCTTCAAATGTCATTTCCAGCATAGTAGACCTTATGACTGTCTGATTCAAAATGGCCAATACCAATCCATTTCAGCTCACTAATGCTTAGGATATCAATCTTTATGCTTTCTATTTCATTTTGATGACTTCCAATTTTCCTAGATTCATACTTCATACATTACAGGTTCAGATTATTACTGGATGTTTGCAGCTATTTCTTCTCATTTTGAGTCGTGCCACATCAGCAAATGAAGTTCCCAAAGCTTTATTCTATCCATGTTACTAAAGTCGACTCTACCTTGAGGAGGCAGCTCTTCCCTTGAAAAGGAAGAGGACTTGAAGAACTTACTGATTAAGATCAAAGACCGCAGCCTTCAGTATGGATTACACCTCGACATAAAGAAAACAAAAATCCTCACAACTGGACCAATAAGCAACATCATGATAAATGGAGAAAAATTTGAAGTTGTCAAGGATTTCATTTTACTTGGATCAAAAATCAACACCCATGGAAGCAGCAGTCAAGAAATCAAAAGAAATATTGCATTGGACAAATCTGTAAAAGATCTCTATAAAGTGTTAAAAAGCAAAGATGTCATTTTGATGACTATGGTGCACCTCACCCAAGCCATGGTATTTTCAATCACTTCATACGCATGCGAAAGCTGGACTGTGAATAAGGAAGACCAAAGAAGAATTGATACCTTTGAATTATGGTGTCGGTGAAGAATTCTGAATATACCATGGACTGCCAGAAGAATGAACAAATCTGTCTTGGAAGAAGTACAGCCAGAATGCCTTTTAGAAGCGAGGATGATGAGTCTTCTTCTCACGTACTTTGGTCATGTTATCAGGAGGGACCAGTCCATGGAGAAGGACATCATGCTTGGTAAAATAGAGGGTCAGTGAAAAAGAGGAAGACCCTCGATGAGATGGATTGACACAGTGGCTGTGACAATGGATTCAAACTAGTAATGATTGTGAGGATAGTGCAGGACTGGGCAGTGTTTTGTTCTGTTGTTTATGGGGTCACTATGAGTTGGAACTGACTCGATGGCACCTAACAGCAACAATATATTTTAACAGAAGGCAACTCTGGTGGCAATTGGAAGACAGGATCTGAGAAGCAAGATGAAATGTCAGTGTTGTAAAATTATGGGAGATTGTGGATATCATGGCTGAGGAAGATAACTGTAGACCATCAAGGCAAGGAGAGTAGTGGGGACAGCTTGTGGTCCTCAGGTTGATGATGCCCTAGGTCATCGTGCCAGCCTTTTCTTCCTATGTGGGAATTTCCAGCCAGCTCAGACGGTATTGGTTCCTTATAAAAAAACAAAAGAATAAACCATTGATTTCAATAATCTCATTTTAGAGAAGGTGACTTAAAATGCTAACATGTAAGCAATAAGAAAATCAAGGAAATATTTTTGGGAATTGGAGAGCAACTGACATTTATGTGCCAGTGTATGTGTGTGTGTACATGTGTGTGCATGTGTGTGCATGTGTGTGCGTGTGCGTGCATGTGTGCGTGGCTGTGTGTGGGTGTGTGTGGGGGGGGTGTGCGTGTGTGTACGTGTGTGTGCGTGGGTGTGTGCGTGTGCATATGCATGTGTGTGCATGTGTGTGTGTGTGTGTAGCCAGTGGGCTTCCCAAGAGGCAGGGCGTGAACAGTATGCCAGTGATGACAGAATAGGACTCACCTTAGGAACTTTAGAGAACATCTTATCTAAATCCCCCATAACTGATACTTAATGTGGAATAAAATCTACTTCTTTTTATAATATCCTGTACATTAGATCGGAGATCAATCCACAGTAAGTATATAACAAAGCTGTACGTTTCTGTGATAATGTTCATTTCAAGTAGCAGTGCAGAGAGGGAATTGTTGGTGTAGTACCAATTAACTGTGTAAATACAGCCCCCAACGTCTTTTTAAATTATTTTTATTTTACATTTTTTACAAGCATCTACATTTTATGGATGAAAATAAATACCTAAAAGAGCTGGCTTGGCATAATTACCAACTATGTGTTCATTTCCTAGGTCTAACCATAGCAAAGTACCACAAATTAGGTAGCTCAAAAAACCAGAAATGCATTCTCTCACAGTTCTGGGGGCTGACCAGTTGCATCAAGTCGATTCCAACTCATGGTGACCGCATGTGTGTCAGAGCAGAACGTAGTCCAAAAGGTTTTCAATGGGTGGTTTTTCAGATGTCGACTGCCAGGTCTTTCTTCCAAGGTGCCTCTGGGTGGACTTGAACCTCCAACTTTTGATTAGCAGCTGAGTGCGTTAACCATTTGCACCATCCAGGGACTCCACCTGGAAGCTAGAAGTCCTAGATCAAGGTGTTGGCAGGACTAGAGTCTTTAGGGGAGAATCTTCCTGGCCACTTCCAGCTTCTGGTAACCTCAGGCATTCCTTGGCTTGTGGCAGCATAACTCCAGTCTCGACCTATCTCTTCACATGGCAGTCTTCTCTCTGTTTCCAAGTCTCTCCTCCTCCTCTTATAAGTCATATGGGATTAGGACTCACCACAGTGACCCATCTTAACTTGATCACATCTGCAAAGATGCTACTTCCAAATTAGATTACATTCACATGTACTGGGTGGGAGGACACAGTTCAACCCATAATAATCTGTAAAGGCCAGGACTGTTTTCTTACTTACAGACTGTACGTGTTGTACTCTTTAAACCTCAGTTCAAACCCCACTTGCTCCAGGAAGCTTCCCCATTGGGCTTGGGTGGAATAGCCCTCCCTCTCCTTGGGACCTTCAGAAGACGTTATTTTAACCTCAGCTGGTGACCTCCACACCTGGACGGAGAAGACACGTTAATCGATAGTTAGTCTGCATTCCAGCAGTGCCATGGGTGAAAGGATCATACTCATCAAATGGCAAGCTAAGGCCAGCAGGCTCGGCAGCTCCTGGAGGGGCCTTGGCGGTATGGAGGATGTACGCAAAGAGCTGTGGCACAGTGTGTTTATGACGAGGAGAAGACTGTAGGTGTTGTTTGATAAATGTTATGGAAAAATGTTCAGCCCCAATCAGCATGACTGAGTAATAGTGATGACGTAGTACAGAGTGCAGGAGTCCCTGCCTGGCCCCAATGGTTAACTCGTTCTGCTGGTAACCAGGCCCAGAAGTGCCTCTGAAGAAAGACCTGGAGATCCACTTCTGAAAAATGAGACACTGAAAACCCTATGGAGCACAGGTCTACTCACACACACATGGGGACGCCATGAGTTAAAATCAACTGGGAAAAAAAATACAAAGGATTTGGAACACAGTAGGCCAATTGCTGACTGTAATGTTGGGCAAATCACCTGTACCTCAGTTTCCCCATCTGTGAAATGGAGATGATAATAGCTCTCTCACAGATTTGTTAGGGATTCCAAGGAACATCCCCTGTAAAGCACTAAGGACATGCCAGGTTCATAGTAAATTCCGAAACATTTAGATTAATATTTAATATTCAATATACTTAATATTGAATAAATATTAGTTATGGAATAGTGCTTTCTAAATAGTACAGAGCCATACAAATCAAACCATTCCCATTATTAAATGTAATGGCTAGTCAGTACAAATGCTAGTAACTTACATTTGGGTGAGGTAGCTCCAGATAAAATGGTTTCAATCTATGTATAACTCCAATGTTGTTTTTATGGAGCCCTGGTGGTAGAGTGGTTAAGAGCTTGGCTGCTAACCAAAAGGTCAGCAATTTGAATCCACCAGCCAATCCTTGGAAACCCCATGGGGCAGTTCTAGTCTGTCCTAGAGTCGCTATGAGTCGGAATCAATTCAACAGCAACGGGTTTGGTTTTTTTTTTTTCTTTTCCCTACAGGATTGCTATTTAATTGTCTAAATCTTTAGTTTCTTTGTCTGTTGGAGATATATATTTTTCTTCTTTGTTTTAATTTTATTGTCTTAGGTGAACATTTACAGCACAAATTAGTTTCTCATTCAAAAATTTAGACACAATTGTTTTGTGACATTGGTTGCAGTCCCCACAATGTGTCAGCACTCTCCCCTTTCCCTTTCCAGCCTGGGTTCCCCGTGTCCATTCGTCCAGTTTTCCTGTCCCTTCCTGCCTGCTCGTCTTTGCTTTGGGCAGGTGTTGCCTATTTGGTCTCGTAGACTTGATTGAACTAAGAAGCACGTTCTTCACGTGTGTTATTGTTTGTTTTATAGGCCTGTCTAATCTTTGGCTGAAAAGTGGACTTCGGGAGTGGCTTCAGTTCTGAGTCAGCAGGGTGTCTGGGGGCCATAGTCTTGGAGGTTCCTCCAGTCTCTGTCAGACCAGTAAGTCTGGTCTTTTTTTGTGAGTTAGAATTTTGTTCTACATTTTTCTCCCGCTCTGTCCAGAACCTCTGTTGTGATCCCTGTAGATAGCATACATTTTAAGTACTTAAAAAAATATATAAAATGTATAAATAAGTGTTTTTTAAAAATATCCCTCAAATGGGAATTTTCTCCCCAAAATAATGTATCATAGGCTTTTTTCCTTTTTAACCCCAAATGACCTCGTGTTCTCCTTCTTGCCCTCTCACACACTGCTCGGCTGGTGGGATGTGATCTGTGGATCGCCAGACTGGTCATGTGCACCCCCCGGCCTGCGCCCCTTCTGCCTGGTCTACCTGGCAGCATCCGTTCACTCTGCACTGTTTCCTTTAATCCCGTCAGGTGGGCCTTGCTTCCTGGTCGTGTCTACCTCGTTGTGTCTACCTGGGCTCACTTTCAGGTTTTATCTATTGTTTCATCTGAAAAATCTAAATGGGGAAGAAGGGTGGGCACAGTGGGAATTCAGGGGAGGGCAAGAAGGAAGGATAATAAGAGACATCAGCAAAGTCATTGCCCTAAATCACATACTGTCTGCTACCTGGCCATGAGGAAGGATTTAGTGAAAAGCATGGGGCAGTGGGGGGCTCCTGGGAGCAGGGAAGAAGGGGAAGGGGGAAAAGGCCCCGCTGCTGCACGTGTATTTTCTTGATGGGCTGTAGGTTGAAGTCTTTGGGATACAGAGCAGAAGGGGGAATTAATTTGACAAAACCAGCTAAGGGAAACTGGCCCATTCTACATATCTGGGATATGTTGACACAGAAAGATAAATTTTTAAATAATCTGAACTTTATTAAATTTCATCAAGTTTTATTTCCATTGCATCTGCAAAAAGAAAAGAAACGCGCTTCGCTCATAAAACAGCTTTTCCTACTTTTGTTCTGAGACTGTGCTATCTGCCGAGCCATGAATTTCCAGTGTGACAAAGGAAAAATAGAGTTAGTCTCCACCTAAGTTAATTCTGGGATTTGAGCTTCAGTTTTAGAACAAAATGGAACTGCTTGATCCAAAGAAAACCTCCAGTCTGAGAGGGAGTAAGAAATATTGGGAATGACAAGAATTTTAAGACGGACAGAACTGGGTTTGAATCTTTACTCTGCTCCTCATTGTCCGTGTGACCTTGTCCTGGGGCCTCAGTTACTTTGCCTTTGAAATGGAGACAATTGCAATATTAACTTTAAGGATTAGTACACGTGAAGTCGAGAACACCGTATCTGGCCCACAGGGAGCCTTCAATAAATACTCCTTGCTACTCTACTGCCGAATACATGGTGAAGCTGGCATGAATTCAGTCGGAATAAATACGTCACGGTCGTTAGAATTTAAAGTTGACAAAAATGCAGACATTTAAAAAATGTGGAAACCCTAGGCTGTGATAGACCTCGGAGAGCTTTGAATACACAGGTTATGTGTTTTTACCACCTCTTCAGCTATTTCTCTTGATTTAAGTGGCGTTTATTTGAGTCTGGACGATGAGACGGATCTCTCTGAGCAGACTGAACAATGTGGGAAGCATAGTCCTTTGTTTCAGCTCCCCAGTTTGGATTCCTGAAGAGATAATCCCAGTCAAAAAACTTCGGAAAGCCGCACAAAGCAGGTTCCAATTCTGAAGGAAACTTGCCGTCCCTTGAACGTGCCCACAGGTCTTTCACAGGCAGCTGGAAAGCGCGTAAGGGGACGCGGACGTCCTGCGACACACGTGTAAAATCCTCCCATCGCCCTCCAAATGACAGTGCCGTGGTACGCAGAAGCAAAGGGCACCAACAAGATGAGGGTCCTTTGAGACAGGCGTCTGCAGAGCTGTGGAGGTATTATTCAGGAAACAGTCCTCAAAGAAGGAAAAGACAGCATGTAAGAACGTGAGGGGACAGACAGCAAGGTTCTGGGTTTGCAGATGAGATTGCGATGGGCCCATGAGCTTCTCAGGTAATTTGGCCAAGTTCCAAGCCCTGACGGGCGTACTCAGTGACCCAAGCCTCTTTACTAAATGTCTGTGAGAGCAGCCTCACCTTCATGCCGTGCAAAAACCCAGGAAGCCACTCGCCTCGTTCTGTCTGCCTGGGTTGAGAATGGCTTGTAAGGAGCTTACTGCAGGCAGTCCTTGGTCTAATGGGGCTGCTTCCTCAGAGACACCTACAGAGACAGGCGAGCTTAGCTCGCTCAGAAAGTAAAACGCCAGCAAGATTGCAAGTGACTGATAGGTAGCAACATTGCCGAGCTGCAAGTCAGACCCACATCGAAGAAGCATAATCCCGGCAGTTTGTTATTCAAGGAAAGAGCCTACTGTGTACCAAGCGCTGCTTGAGCTATATTTTGTTTCAACTTTTACACCAACTCTGTGAGGAAACATCCGCTATTATTCCCTTTTTGCAGATGGGGAAACTGAGGCCGCGCGGTTCAGTCACTTGCCCTCGGTCGCCGGTGTTTCAGTGGCAGTGTGGAAATTTGAACCCAAAGTTGCCTGATTGCACAGCTTTTGCTCACTCTGTGGGCCGAAGACTCTGGTAACAAAAGGGGAACACAATAAAATGTCTGATCATAGGCTTTCCCCCCACATCCAAGAGTTGTCTCTTCATCTTAAGTTTCAGCTGATCTAAGAGCAGCTCTTGACGTTAGAAAGGTCTTTGGTGGGTCTCGTCTCCTTAAAATAGGAGCTCTGGTGGTGCAGTGGTTAAGCCCTCGGCTGCTAACCAAAAGGTCGGCGGTTCCAACCCACCAGCTGCTCTGCAGGAGAAAGATGTGGCAGTCTGCTTCCCTAAAGATTTACAGCCTTGGAAACCCTATGGGGCATTTCTACTCTGTCCTACAGGGTCTCTGTGAGTCAGAGTCAATTGGATGGCAGTGGGTTTGGTTATATTCTTGTCACTTAAAAAAATTTTTTCTAGCACCTCCCTATCTTCTGACACCTCAGTCTCTTCTGTTTGAAAGATAGTATAAAGTATCTTCCTTTTACCTTCCTCCCTAAATACTATTTTAAAAAACAATATTTATTTTTTTTTTATCTCCTCTTAAAGCTGTTTTAGGAGGAAATTTAAAAAATAAAAAATATAAGAAAGCTGTTTTAAAAGCCCAGCTGTTAACCAAAACGTCGGGAGTTGGAATCCACCAGCTACTCCTTGGAAGCCCTATGGGGCAATTCGGCTCTGTCCGATAGGGTCACTATGAGTCAGAATCAACTCAACGGCAATGGGTTTGTTTGTTTTGGTTTCTTAGAAGCTCTTTTATTTTGTTGACTCCAGAACTAAGTGTGTATTAGGGTATAGACTAACTGCTGTACAGAAGTCTCTGTGAAAAACAGTGGCATAAAAAAGACAGAAGTTTATTTCTCTCTCTCCCAACAGTCCAGGGGACGTGGTTCAGGCCCGGTGGGCAGCTTTCTTCCTGGTGGTCCCAGTTGCCACCATTTCCCAGCTGGGGGGCAGCATGCACGGAAAGTGCAGGGTAGGTGGGTTTGTCTTTAAGGAGATGACCAGACCTTGCACGCATCACTTCAGCTCCCGTCCCATTAGCTGGAATTCAGCCTCGTGAGCACACCGAAATGCGAGGCAGCCTGGGAAATGCAGACACTCGTTGGGCCGACAAGCGCTTATCGACAGCTCAAGGCCTTCGATTGCTAAATGAAGAAGCAAAAGAGCGGGTCCTGAAGGACAAGTAGCCGTTCCTCCAGTCTGTTGCTTGTCTGGCCGATAGTCTGCTTTTGACTGTTACTGAGGTGATGGAATTATTAAGTCTTTCCAGGTGCCATCAATTCTGCCTCATGGTGACCCTCTGTGTGTCAGAGCAGAACTGGGTTCCCTAGTGTTTTTAATGACTGATTTTCTGGAAGTAGATTGCCAGTCCTTTCTTCTGAGGCACCTCTGGGTGGGCTCAAACCTCCAACCTTCCAGTTAGCAGCTGAATGTGTTAACCTTTTGCACCCCGCAAGGGACTCCAAGTATTAAGTAACAGGTCTTAAACGCTCTACTTGTAAACAGTGAGCTCAATGCCAGGCATCGTAAAACAATAAACAAAAAACTTAAACAATCTGCAAATCGGGTTTGCCTCGTGGGCTTCTGTGACACTTGGGTCCTTTCACTGGCAAAGCTTTCCTAGTCGGCTCTGCGTGGGGCTGGCTAGCTAGGCTGCCAACTGATAACACCACATTCGTCAAGGAGAGCTGTTTAGAAAGAGCGGCCGACGCTGTGTTTGTTTCTCAGCTTGGATGATTAATAGATTATGTATCAGTGCCCGTGTCGGGAATTTAGGGCTCATTTAGGAATTATAGAATCAAATTGTTGGAAGGGATTCTGTCCAATCCCATATTTTAACAGACGAGAAATCTGACGCTCAGGCGGGCACGCGGCTTCCCTGAGGTATCAGAGCTGGTTGGCGGAGCCGCATTTTATGAAAGCGTCGTATCTGCAGCGCTGCCTCGTCGGCGCTCATTGCGTGGGTGAACGAACGTTTGACTGGATGTTGGATAAACACAACGGGTAGAACAAGTCACGGAGAAGGCCCTAAGTGGACCAAGACGTTGTCACTGACACGTAAACAGAGAGATGGCGGATTGAAAAGGTCACAAGGCAGCCTTGCTTAGGCTTTATGAGATTAGCTTCTAAATGGGCCACCTGAACTGGACATTTATATTTAATTTTCCCTGGAAACTGTTTTGCTTTGCCCACAAAACATCATGATGACAGCATGCAAGGTCCCTCGTCTAAAACTCCGCTTCTTCCAGAATCCAATCAGGTCAGGTCAGATACCTTGAAAACCACGAGCAGAGACCTCAAAAGAAACCTAGCACAATCTTTGAAAATGCATTTTTCTTGCTATTAAGGCGGGAAGATGTCTTGCTGGGCTGTTTTTCCTGTGTCTCCATGTGCGTTTCATGACTCACCTTTGCTCAGCCTGGCAGCAGAGGGGTTCAGAAGGTCACAGCCTTCCCCCCAGCTCTAAAACCCTGCAGATTCCTGGAGCGTGGGGCATTGTTTCATTGGAGGGAAGCTCATGAGGTTGAGAGGGGCGTTAATGAGCTCTTTTAGTAGTCCACAGACTGTCAATAAAGAGGAGAAAAGGTAACAAGGAGGAGGAAGTCAAAACACATAATAAAAGCCTCAGAAAGCTGAGTTTTCACACATAAACTATCTGAAGAAAACCAAAGGGAAAAATTAATTTGCTTCTTCAGCCATTAGAGCACTCATCCCCATCTCTGGTTTTGTGACACTCCAGGATGTCTCCAATTATCTCAACGAATGTCGAGAAATGTTCCAAAGGACTCTCAAAGTAAAATTAATTGTATTTCACTCAAAAATAGATGGCCAGTAGCTCTTTCAAGACGGGGGGAAATCAAATGCCACCAATCTGCAAAGGCTGTGAAGCAGCAGGCTAGGGCTGATGAAGGCTGCACTGCCATTTTGGGGCCCTGGTGGCACAGTGGTTAAGAAGTCGGCTGCTAACCAGAAGGTCGGCAGGTCAAGTCCACCAGCCTCTCCCTGGAAACCCTATGTGGCAGCTCTGCTCTGTCCTGTAGGGTCACTATGAGTCGGAACGGACTCGACAGCACCTAACAACAACAATACTAAGCTAGACATTTTAATCCCAAGTTCCTTGAGATTTCCTTTTTAAAAACAGAATGATAATATTGAAAGTTTTTGAGATGTTTACTTCACAGGTGGACTATGCGGGACGCAGTGAGGTGGCTTGGAAAGGACACGAACCTGGCAAGCTCACAGTCCCGCCTTGGAAATGGGGTTGGGCACTTAATCGTAAAATGATCTTAGTTTCTTACGCTAGAAAACGGGGACAATAATAATGGCTGACTTCTTTGGGATGCTGTGACATTAAATGAGATAATGTACGTAAAGCATATAGCACAGTGGCTGCTTCTTAGTAACTGGCTAACCGATAGCCATCAAGTTGATTCTGACTCATAGAGACCCTATAGGGCAGGGTAGAACTGCCCCATAGTGTTTCCAAGGAGCGGCTGGTGGATTCGAACTGCCGACCTTTTGGTTATCAGGCAAGCTCTTAACCACTGTACCACCAGGGCCCTATAGTAGGTACTCCATAATGGAAATGCCTTAGTTTCCTCAGGCTGCCTCAAAACACCGCAAAGTGAGTTGCTTTCAAATAAGGAAAGCTGTTTCCCACAGTTCTGGAGGCTAGAAGTACGACTTTAGGGCGTGGGCGGGGCTGTGCTGTGTCTCTGTCCCTCCGGGGGAAGAGCCTGCCTTGTCTCCTTTGGTTTCTTCAGCCCGGGTTTCCTGCGTTCCTTGGCTTGCAGCTGGACCCTCACGCAGCGCCCTTCTGTGTGTTTTTGTTTCCATGTCTGTTCTCCTCTTTTTATGGCCTCAATCATATCGGATCAGGGCCTACTCTCTTATGGCCAGGGAACCCTGGTGGCGCAGTGGTTAAGGGCTCAGCTGCTAACCAAAAGGCCGGCAGTTGGAAGCCACCAGGTGCTCCTTGGAAACTCTATGGGGCAGCTCTACTCTGCCCTATAGGGTTGCTATGAGTCGGAATTGACTTGACAGCAGTGGGTTTGAAGTGTCATAAATATTTGCCTCCTCCTGCTCCCCACAGGAGCTCTGGTGGCACAGTACTTAAGCACTCGGCTGCTAACCAAAAGGTTTGCACCTGGCAATCCACTCTCGTAAAGATTACCTGTTGCCATCGAATGGATTCCAACTCATAGCAACCCTACAGGTCGGAGTAAGAACTGCACCGCAGGGTTTCTGAGGAGCTGCTGGTGGATTCCAACTGCCGACCTTTCACTTAGCAACTGAGCTCTTAACCAGTGTGCCACCAGGGCTCCCTTGTAAAGATTACAGCCTAAGAAACCTTATGGGGTGGTTCTACTCTGTCATATAGGACCGCTATGAGCTGGAATCGACTCGACAGCACGCGACAACAATCTCCCAATAGAATCATAGAATTTTAGACTTTAAAAGGACTATTAAGCTCAGCCTCTAACTCAAAGCAAAAATCCCTTCTCCAGCATCCCAGCCAGCCAGCTTCTTCTTGACCACACCCAGGAACAAGGTAGTTCCTGAAAATGTAACCACCTCTAACGGGAGAGAAAGCACACACGTGCACCTCAAAGTCACGTTTTGCCAAATCAGGGCCTACTGAATAATAATAAAAATAACACTCCCACTTTGAGTCTGCACACTTGGCAACACAGTTCAGGATTTTCCCCGCCGGGATGCAGTTTACATGTCAGACAAGAGACCGTGATCGCGGTAGGCTTTTAGCTGTGTTCTGCTCGAACACAGCGGGCGGTGTGTGCAAAACAAACATCAGAACAACCGAGCAGAGTGCAAACCAACAGGATGGCTGCACATTTCTGAGGAAAATGCCCCAGGTATGGAAGTGCATGAGAGGGTCAAAGGTCACACGTCAGCCACGCTTGTCCACTCTGCTTAAAAGGGTGATTGTGGCAGGTGCTTTTCAAGGAAGAAGCTACAGCCTCAATTAATGTATATGCCGTATTAGTCAAGGCATACTCAGGCAATCCAAATCACTGAAAGTAAATATTTGATTAAATTCAACAGCATACCTCTGTCACAAATGTGACCCAACAATATTATCCTTGGATAACATTGAGAAGCTTCTTAAAATCTCACAGCTTAATCATCACACAGAGTAAGGCTGAAGGACGTATGAAGGACGGGCAAGCAAAGTAAGAGGCTCAGGTGTATACTGTGACCCTCCTGAACACCGGGAAATTAAAAAAAAAAAAAAAAAGCTTCTTCCCAGTTAATTTACCCCTCCCCACTCTAAGGAGTGTTTGCATTTTCAGCAATAGAGTAGCGAGTAGTATAGTAATACAGATACATTTTTAATTGTATTTAAAGCCAATCCACAATACCCCATGACATGGCCCAGTTATGAGAATCAGTGAAATTCAGCATCTGTCTACTTATAATATACCAGGTGCTAGCCAACAAATACACACATACAGGTACTTCTACAAGTAAATAAAAATTATCTCTGTTCTCAGAGATGGTAGAAATGAAGAGATGAAAATAAATTTCTTCCTCTTTTCATTTTAAGACATCAGCTACTGACTAGTGGGTCGTAAGTGTCTTTGCCAGAAAACTTCACGTTCCTTCAGACAAACTAACAGGAAATAGTTTTATGTATAATATTAGCTGTTTTCGTTTGTATTTATAAAAGAAAACAGACTTGGATTTAAATATGGCTTTGTCATTTACTAGCTGTGATCCTGAACAAGGTATTTAACCTCTGTGAATCTGTAAAATGGGGTTAACCACATCAGTCCTGGGGGATTGCAACCATCTATGGGGCATGAGCGCCTAACATGGTGTTTAACACAAAGCCGTGCTCAATAGACAGTCACTGTTGTGTGTAGCTCCCTCTAGGTTTGAACGCAGCCCTGGCAGCGTGGTGTTAAGAACTCGGCTATTAACCAAAAGGTCGGCAGTTCAAATCCTTGGAAACCCTATGGGCCAGTTCTACTCTGTCCTGAAGGGTCACTATGAGTTGGAATTGACTCGGCAGCAATGAGTTTGGTTTTGGTTTTATATTTTAGTAGTTCTGAGACACAGCCAGTATCAAGGACAAAGAATTTGGACAATATTTCAGGTAACTTTTGGCCTCACAAATCTGTCCACAGAGCATTTTTCTAATGCCTTTCATGTTACTACTTCAAAATTTTTACCATGTAAACATACAAAGGGACAAAGGGTAACACATGTATGCTATCAAACCTGTAGAACATGTGAACTAACCACCCAAGTTAGAGGATTAGAACTTCACTGTAGTGTTGAATCTTTTTGAGAGCTTTTAATATTAAGTATGAACACTATACATGTTTTCTTTATTATATCGCTAAATTCATATTTCCCACTTAGAGCTACAGATGATGGTTTCAATAGAGCATTTGTGAGAATGGTGGAAGGAAGGGCTGAGCACCTGGGTGTTGGGGTGGAAGCATTACAAGGAGAGAGTCTGCTGCTTTTCCATACATTAAACATCTAAATATGCTGGGAACACCGTTTATGGGGAGTTTTGGCTGAACCCCATTGTCTCCGTGGGAATTATGTTTGCTCTATGGTTTCATAAAATTGCATTTTATTAGCACTTTGTAAATTTAAGTACACCAGGAAAAAATTGCCTTATTTAGCATTACTGAGTTAACCCGAAAGACACAGCGTTAGACTAATGTTTTTACACAAGACTGACGTTAATAGTTGGTTATACTTCCCTTAAGAGCTTAATAGTCCTTGATGAATAAAAATTCTCTTCTGAAGAGGAAATAAGAAAACATTTTAGAAACTGCACCACAACTGACAGAAGCCTTTTTTCCCGTCTGATAACCCAAAACGGCCACCATAAATCACGAATGAACGGGTACAAGTATCTGTCACTAAAGAGACTTCCAGGGAGTGATACAGACTTACTATGTTCAAGGAAAACAAAAATTGCCTAGCAGTAGTGTTCCACTCAAGCTTCAGAGAGTCAACAAACCGTGAAGTTAAACAAAAAGAAAAAAAAACCCACGTTAAATGAAATTTGGAAAGAAGGCTTATATTCTGATGCGATTTTAATGCTTAAAAATGCAGAGAAACGTGAGTTCTGAGCATAACATAATGTATGTGCTAAAAGCTAATAGGCTTTTACTTACGATAATATTTTTGTGTGCTTATTTTTTGGTTATATCTTGTGGCTGCTAATTACACTTTTTGTATTTATATGTCCTAATCCTGGCTTTCTACAAAGAGGTTTGGTTTTTGTTTTGTTTTGTTTTTTTTTAAAAAAAAAAAAAGACTCTAACACACAAATAGCCATAATTTGCTCTTTTTTTTTAAAATGATATTTAAACCGTAAGCCTCGGGACAATAAAGAGATACATCTGCATAGTCATGTAAATGATAAATAGCACCAAGCTCAAGCAGCAGTAATGTTCAGTGTTTAAGTTGCAGGTTTGAGAACACTGTAATGAAAAGCTCTCCCCAGTGGAAATTGTAGAGGAGCTGGACTTGGTGGTGGCCCTCTTTCTGTTTCTTCTCGCAATCATTAATTTGTTACTTTGGAGGGAGGTGCAGCTGTGGATGGAGATGAGTCAAAGCCCTCAGCAGTGGATACAGAAAACTTTTCGTCTTTATTTTTTCTTAAAAATCCCTTTACGTGCTGCTTCTACCGGTCAACCTTTCCACCCCACCCCCCCCACCTGCACCCAACACACACACACTCTGGTGTGTCTTCAGTCCGGCCCGTGCTGCCTGGGGGGCTTCTGGGGCAGCCGTGATACCCTAAAGAGCGTGTGAAATTGAAGACAAACGTTTTTACTAGGAGTTTACAGCCATAACAAAGTAAACTGTAGGCCCTCCAGGTGTCCTTGATAGGTGAGAACAAAGGCCCGTGGCTCAGCAAAGAAGAACACTGGATTTTGAATTAGAAGAAGTCTGTTCCTGGTCCAAGTTCAAGAGCTGGGTGAACTTCTGCCATCACTTACTCTCTCTGAGTCTATGTTTCATCAGGAGTAAAATGCGGGAGGCAGGCTAGATTAGCTGAAAGTCTGTATCCAGTTCTAGGAGCCCATGAATCCCAATGTCACTTTATCTTTGTACTTTATAGTTACTTTCCCATAATTTAAAAAAAAAAAAAAAAAAAAGTTTTCTTAACTGTCTAGAGACAAAGAATGGAATTATATTTCAAAGAGCGTCATAATTAGTTCGGGTGATATTTCACCCCTTACTTCGAATTGTTAAGTTTCCTTGAAAAACAAAACAAAACAAAAACCTAGAGTTACCCTTAGATTTTTTTTTTCAAGAAGCTGAAAAAAGAAGGATGGTGTTTTGGTTCTTCCTCAAGATATGGAAATTCTTATTTATTTATTTGCTTATTACTCTGAGATAATTCATTTTAAATTATTTAATTAAAAAGTTCCCACAAATCATAGAGTTTTGATACATGAGTTGTTCTCAATGATAAAGTCCTGTATTGTGTGTATTTTCGTTTACGAATCACATTTACATACAGTACCACACTGATTTCTCTCACACCGTCCTCACTCTGTGAGGAAGGTGAGGTAGCTACTAGCCACTCCATCTGATGGGTGGAGAAACTGAGGCTCAGGGAGGCTGCGACTTGGCCAAAGCTGCCCGGGATTGACAGCACCAAGACCTGAACTCAGATGTCTCTTAGCGCCGTGTCCCGCGTGTTAGAACTAATGTGACATTTCCACCTGAATCAAGGCAAGAAGTTTACTTCATCTCTGGTTTTAAGGAAGCTTAGATTTCCTTGAGCCTATAACATTGTTCAACAACTTGTCATCATTCAAGTGGAAAGATGGGTATACTGAAATTCAAAGGTTGAGACTGTTCTTAGATGAATGTTAGAAAACACAAATAATTCATAGGGAATATGGAAGACAAAAAAGGAGTGCAGCACATTTCTTCAGAATTTTAGAGCCATTGTCTCCTGAATGAAGAATCCAGATGCTAGAGGTGAGGAGGAAGCTGGACTTCAGAGTCGTGTGGGTCTGACAGGAGCCCTAGCTCTGCCTCTCTCTGGCTTATACAGCCAGATGCCCCTTGGAGGCTAGTTTATTCATATACTGAAAAGGAGTTAAAATGAACTTTTAACCACTAGGGTTGTTTACAGCATTAGAAATAATTATATAGAGCACCAGAAAAGACCTGGAGATCTGCTCCCGTAAAAATTACAACCTAGGAAACTCTATGGGGCAGTTCTGCTCTGTCATATAGGGTTACTATGAGTTGGAATCCACTCAATGGCACACAACAACATTTCATAAGCAATGGCTGTTGTTAATAAGATTCATTTCTTTTCAAACTCCTTGTTAGGTCTATTTTGTGATACACGTGCTATTTAAGAAATCTAGTGTCATTGTCGGGGCATTTTATCAACAGGAGGGCCGTTGAAAGAGATAATCTGGGAAATCCTTTGCAACTCTGAGCTCCTATTATTGTTGTAATTTATCTTTTCCAAAATGCTTCACCTATGAGAGACCTTGATTATGGTAATGAAATAGATATGATTGACTTTGTACATGTCATCTATTATCTGAATATGTACGTGTGGTAAACAACTTTCAAAAGTGAATCTGTTCATATACAGAAAGGAGAATTCTGGTCTTCACGAAAGACAGCGCTGGAAGAAGGACCCACACTGATAACAATAATGACATTAGCAATAATAGCAACAATCATTTCTAAAGCATCTATTCTATTTCAGGCACGGTAAGACATGGAAACTTGACTGTGCATCTCCAGGCCATTGGAGATCATGGCGCCATGATGGCGCCAGGCTGGGCAAGACACACTGCACACTATGTCATGGCAGCTGATGTGCCCCTAACAGACTGCAAATATGTAACAGAAAAGGGTGTTGAGATTGGTCTCATAGGACCAGAAGCTACCTCTCAGTAGAGCTCAATGACTCTGGAAAAGTCACAATCTTTCTGGGCCTCAGTTTCTTCAATTATTAAAAAAAAGAAAACTACAATGCTTTCCTTCCAAGTCCAGCATTCTATCCCCTCATGTGGTTTGTGTTATCTCTGACAATTTGCCTGAACCGGTTGGATTCTTGTAAGCGTATAAAATCTTAGAAGTCTATACAAGTCTTTTGAATTCTTTTTCTTTTCCTTTCTTATTTTTTTCTTGATTCCTTCAAACAATATTAATATATGTTGTTTAGCCGGAATAAGCTGGAACACCACAAATTTGCAAGAATATTTAAATTGACTCACAAATATGTTTTCTAAGTTTTAATTATTAAAGTTTAGTTGCCAAATTGACTCCATCAATCTCCTTGTTTAAATAGTGTTAGAGAATCAAAGCTTTCTACTCAAGAGTAGCACTTGAGCAAAAAAAAAAAAAAGAAGTCAACTGTGTATTAATTCGTGGGAGAAAGATGTGGCAGTCTGCTTCTGTAAAGATTTACAGCCTTGGAAACCCTATGGGGCAGATCTACTCTGTCCTATAGGGTCTCTATGAGTTGGAATCAACTTGACGACCGTGGGTTTGGTTTGGTGTACTAATTTCCTATAAACTAACATTGTAGTTTTCACAAATTCCAGAGTGATCAGACCCATAGAAATGAGAGTAGAAATGAAATATAACTACTGTATAGTTAAAATGTCTAGACAAGATTTTGAACTCTCAACTGAATTCTTTTCCTTCTACTTAAACAGCTCCTAAGGAGAGTGACATTATAAGGAAAAATCCAGATATCACATTGATATAAGAAAGGGGGAAGAAACGGCACCAGGCAACAGGGGTAAAAATGTCTCTAAAATAAATGTGACAGACATAAAAGAAAGTGAAGGAAAGTTAAAAATTACCATAGGGCAGACAGGACACCTGCTAAAGAACCTTCTGCTGCCAGTCACAGCTGGAAAGAAAAATCAAAGAGATGCAAACAACTGTCCTAGAAGCATGAAATCATCCTTTTGTCTTTTTTTTTTTTTATGAACAATTACAGTATGCAAAAATTAGGGGGAATCTCAAAGTATTGGGATGAAAATTTCAGCAGGCTCTGCATATAAATAGCAAAGGCATGGAAGTGTGCCTCTTTGAAAACAGGACGTGTTTGGAAGCTCCTCGGTGCACGGGAGAAAGTGGTAATTAATGCATAGTGAATGACTTTGAATGAAGGATGAATAGGGGCGTAACAATGGGTAGGTTTTTCCCTTTCTTTCTTTTTTGTTCTTCTTTTTCTATTTCTTTCTTTTCTCCCCCCCCCCTTCTTTCTTTTTTTTTAGGTTAAAGCATTGAAGAAAGAAAGCTGTTAAAAGATGGCCACTGTGAGGCTCCCACTTCAATGTCTGTCTTCTGCAGCTTCCCTTTCGAGGCTGTGGTGGGAGTTGGTTTTGTATCCGTCCCCAATCACAATGGAGTTAATTTGCGCCCATTTCATTTTTGCGTGTGTTCCTCAATGTTTTCCCTTCTGCTGGATTTTTTAAAAAATATTATTTTGGCAGGGCCTGGTGCTTTGATGATCCTTTTGAGCAAATGGTTTGCCAAAGTTCAGATGGTGCTAGCTCCGTCTTCTTTTTCATTTACAACATCAAGAGGATTACAGAGAATAACTTTGTTGCCCAACATCAATGATACATCTTCAGGCTACTAGAAAGGTGGTTCTCAGAAAGTGTGTCTTCTAATAGTTTAGAACCTCCACAGGCTTCAGATAAAACAAGTATTAAATACAGACAGCTCACAAGGATACCAAGGAAGGTTAAACTCACGCAACCTCCTTCATCTCAAACACCTGAAATATATCTTTTTTTTTTTTTTTTTGTGACTGTCGAAGTGCGATCATGGTGAAGACAGCAGTAAAATCTTATATAACAGAAGACAGAAAAAGACAGAGATGGAGTCACGTGGAGATGCACACACATATTAGTAAAAGAATAAAAAACAATCTTGTCCAAAGGCAAGCAGTGTATAACGGTCCCCAAACTAAATATTGATGCAAATTCGAAAGAAAACCTTATAAACAAGGTGCTCGCGGTTAGGTTTTTCTTTGAGTGAAATTGTCTAATATTATTGAAGATTTGATTTCAGGGAAATTTTAGGAATTCTCACAATTTCAGCCATCATGAACATGCAGAGGAATTCCTAAACAGGACAGGCAGCTTGACCCTCTGCTCCTGGGTTCCAGTCACCGTTTCAGCTGTGGGCTAGGCAGCGGAATGTGTATGACCCACTAGCTCCTTCAGAATGGGCCATTTCCTCTGCACCTGCCCCTTGAGCTGGCTTCTCTGGTCTTCCTCTGCTGGCAAACTCTGTGAGCCGCTGTCAGAGTTGAAAAGAGAGACAGCTGTCGGGGTTGTGGCGGCTATAAGTCCCAGAACCTGGCGGCAGTCTCAGCATTGTGTAATTGTATCTTTTTAACAGAGTCACTTTTATTGACCGCATAACTAAATATGATTTTGACTTTACATTTTTTTTTTCAATTTAACAAACATTTATTGAGTAATTACAAGGCACTGTCTTTACGGAGGAGCCCTGGTGGCGCAGCGGTGAATAGCTTGGCTGCTCACCAAAAGGTCAGCAGTTCAACTCCACCAGCCGCTCCCTGGAAACCCTATGGGGCAGTTCTAGTCTGTCCTAGAGGGTCGCTGTAAGTCAGAATTGGTTGCCTTTAGGGAGTGTGAAACCTACAAGGGAAAACAACAATCCATGCTTAACTACACAGTACAAGCGGAGTACGTGTGATGCTATATACAATAAACCAGTAACCATTGACTTTACGCTTTTATAAGGCTTCTCATACAAATAAGTTCAAGCACAGAACCATATCCTGGTGAGATTATGAGCACAGAAGGATTCTCAGCTGGCTTGAAAAAATTACTACATATTTCAAATGTCACAAAAAGTCTTTGCCCAAAGATGCCCTCCCCTGGCTTGTCACATTGCCTGAAATTCCACAACGGAAAATAGATTCCTTTTGGTTTGCGTCCTCAAAGCCGCCATATTAAAGCCACAATCCCGCAGTCGGGAATTTCTGTCAACGGGGATGCGGAAGTGTCCTAGGGAGAGAACCAAAAAACCAAACCAAACTCATTGCATCAAGTCGATTCCGGCTCATAGCAACCCTATAGGACAGAGTAGAACTGCCATATAGGGTTTCCAAGGGGCACCTGGTAGATTTGAACTGCCAACCTTTTGGTTAGCGGCCCTAGCTCTTAACCACTACACCACCAGGGTTGGTGTTGAAAAACAGAAGATGCAAAGGAGCCAGAGAAATTCCAGAATGTCACTTGGTTTCTGCCGCATTTCGTCCTTTCGTCTAATCCTTCCCATTGTCTCCTCCTTAAAACAGTCGTCATCCCTTCCCTTGACTATTTCAACATCTCTAAACAGGCTCTCAGGATTCTTTATCATCCTACTCCAATTCACCCTCATGCTGCCACCAAAATGATCCTACAAGAGCGTGGCTTTGTTCAGGTCACTACCCTTCCCACAAATTTTGTGGGTTCCTTTTCGTCTGCCAGAAGTATTTACACCTCTTAGCCTGGCATTCAAGGACCTCCATCACCTGGCCGTAATCTGGCTTTCAGGCCTCAGTTCATGCTACTTCCCATCTATGCCCCCCTGGACTTCAACCACACTGGAATGTCTGATTTTCTGAATGTGCTCATGTGTTCACGCCTTCAGGCCTTTCTTCATACCATTTCTTTCACCAAGTGCCTTCTCCCCTCCCCTAACCTCAAACCACCCCATAAGCACACGCCAAAAGGCCTTCTAACTCAAACACTGTTCGAAAGGACATCAGCCGGCATTGGTGAGGTGCAGGGAAAGAAGATTGGGGTAGACTTCCTGAAGCAGAGTTTGATCATCTCTATGAAAAGCCTGAATGCTTTACACAGTGTGCGATAAAGCCATTCCACTTCTAAGGACTTTTTTCCTAAGGACATAGGCACGTAGGGAAATAAAGATTTGGCAAGAAGGAAATTCATCACAGAATTGCAAACAATAGCAGGGAATTTGCAACAACCTAATGCCCAGCAATGGCGACTTAGTTCAATAAACAATGATACAACCAGAAATGGAATAATATTCATCCATCACAAGTAATGTTAGAAATATAAATGGTGTTTAGAAATATAAAATATTCATGATATGTTATTGAGTAACAGAAAAGATTTCTAAGTACCCTAGTATTTACAGTATGATCGTTTGCTATATAATGTATATATGTCTATCTATCCATCCATCCATCCATCCATCTATCCATCCATCCATCTATCTCCCTATTAAAAAAAAAACAAAACTGAAAAGAAATGCACCAAATTGTTTACAGTGACCCTCTCTGGGATTATGAATGGTATTTTTTTTCTATTTAAATAAAATGAACACGACATACTTTTTTAATAAGAAGAAAAGTATTGTCAAAATAATTTCTAACATTCTTTCAGAAATAAGTGTAAGTGCCAACTCCTCCATTAAGATTTCTTATCTTTCAAGCCCTATGCTCTCTCCATGCCTGATGATGCTTCTACAGTGCACACACTGCCCACTGGTTGGTATGAGGGATACGGAACTGTCATAGATTGAACTGTGTCCCCCCAAAATATGTGTCAACTTGATTAGGCCATGATTCCCAGTGTTGTGTGATTGTCCACCATTTTGTCATTTGATGACATTTTACTATGATGTTAATAAGATGGATTAGTGGCATTTATATTGATGAGCTCTACAAGATTAGATAGTGTTTTAAGCCAATCTCGTTTGAGATATAAAAGAGAGAAGCAAGCAGAGAGACATAGGTACCTCATAACTACCAAGAAAGCAGTGCCAGGAGTAGAGCCCGTCCTTTGGGTCTGAGGTTCCTGCGCTGAGATGCTCCCAGACCAAGAGAAGATTGATGACAAGGACCTTCCTCCAGAGCTGATAGACAGAAAAAGCCTTTCTGTGGCGCTGACACCCTGAATTTGGACTTGTAACCTACTGGACTGTGAGCGAATAAATCTCCCTTTGTTAAAGCCATCCACTTGTGGTATTTCTGTTAGAGCAACACTAGATGACTAAGACAGGCACCTACTGAGGACAGGAACTGTGTCATATTCTTGGTGCCTGTGCCCAGGACAATGTCTGCCACAGAGAAGATGATCATGAAATGCCCAGGCACAGGTGTAGACACACACGTGAACACAAAAAGAAAGGCAAAAATGAAAAATACATATATATACACACGATGTACGCTAAACATGTCAATTTAGTAAGTTTTGAAAATGTTAATTCAGCCTTAGAAAGAGCTACTGGCCTGCTTGTGTGGAATTCATAATAATTTAGGCCATTTGAGGAAAAAAATAATTGATCTTTGTCACAGTGTCACTATTAGGTAAGATCAGTTGAAAATGTCAGTCCTTCTAAACTTGGATAATCATTGGTACCTCGCCAAATACATCGTCTGTTTTATTAGCATGATCTTACTACAGTTATCATGAAGAGTTCTTTCTCAATTTCCCCCAGACACATAATTCAGTGCTTCCAACTTGCATAAAAGTAATAAAAAAGTCATTAAAGCTTTTAGAATTATTTGAGATCTTACAGTTTAAAAAATTAAACAGTCATGTCTTTAGTCTTCATTTAATTTTTGTATTTCAATGTCATTTTATAAATACTATTTGACCCACCCACATCACTTTTGGAAGTTATACATATAACAAATCTGAATTTTATAGGAGGGAGTAGCAATGGGAAATAGAACAAATGTTGTACTTAAATACATACCACAGCCTTTAAATAATCCATTTGCTTTTATTTATGAAGAAAACAAAACATTGTTAAATGCATTATTTCTTTGGTTTCTTCCATCACAATTAATGCATAAACTCTGAAAACATAAGTTTTATAGTGTTGGCTGCAAAGATGGCCCAGCATTCTGGATTCTTTTCATTATTTTGCTACTAGTAGCACTTGAAGTCTCTGGTGTCTTACTTCTACTGAGACCTTGTATTTCTTTGTGTTGGAGAGGCAATTTAATCCATTTTTACTGTCTGCAAACAGACTTTCAAACAAAACCTCAGACTCTTTGACTGTGCCCCGAGGATTCCACCAAACCTATAATCCTCCGCTCTCCTCTGGGGCTGTACAGGGTGGTGACAGGAACGGAGCTGGCACCAACGAGGGAGCCTCATTAGTGTTGGTGATTTTGATTTTTGTTACCGTTCTGCTCTGTGGCCGTGTGGAAACAGGAGCAGTAACTTTCCTCGCACGGCCCTGCACTGTCCCCCCGCTGCACAGAATTCAGACGACCTGGAAGGATCTGGAGAAGCGCCTCCAGACCAGGGAGGAAGCCACCAGACATGCTTTCTCTTGTGGAGTCAGGGGGCTTTGATTTTTAATAGATGCGTGTTCAGCATCTGGGTGTTGACAACTTGAGTGGGCAGCAGAAAGCCAACCCCAATAAGATTGTTCTTCAAAGTTCTAGGTGTTCGTGACCACCTCTGGGCGTAGGGAGGTGAGAGGGGTGTGCCAGGCCAACGAGGCAAAGCTTGGACAAAGATAAATTAGGGAGGAGAGATAAAAGAAAAATGGTCCTGGTTGTCTTTTTCTCTGTGAGAAATTTCACTTAATCATTGGGAAAATAGTACATTCTGAATGCAGTCTTTTGTTTTCACTTTAGAAGAATGAGGTCGGTGGAGTGGAAGGAACGGTGGATACACAACAGTTAGCAGGTGTCTGCTGCGTGCCAGGCGAGTTGTCTCACTGAACCCTCACAGCTATCTAGGCATTATTATCCCATTTTCTAGATGAGGGAACTGAGGTTCAGAAAGATGGAGTTGCTTCCCCAGCCCGTATTCAAACTAGGCCTATCTGAATCCACAACGCTGGCTCTTAACCATTGCACAGGCTGACTTCTAGTGGGAGCTTGCAGATACTTATCAGGATAAACTCTAAAACATCTTTCCAAATAAATAAATCCTTTCAGCCCAACTAATCATCTGGTAGAAGCTTCAAACTCCTGTTTGTTACCGCTTAGGGCTGGTTGGCTGATATTGATCTTTTTACCATTGCCACCTCTAGCACATGCATTTTACCCAGAAAACCAGGCCAGCGGACGTCACCAAAAAGAAACAGACCCAGAATATCACAGAAAGGGCAGGGACCTCATGTCAGTGAGCTCTGGGTTTGAATCCTCGTGCCTCGGTTGCATAGGGGATACCCAGTTACTTCTCTCTCTGACCTTCACTCAGGTGTATAATGTGAGGCCACGATGACACCTTTCACCTGCACTTTCTACTTATTTTATTGGTTTATCAGCGGAGGGGTCATTGGGGTGAGTCTACATACTGGCACAAAAACATGCTTTTCGCAATCAAAATGGACACGTGACTTCTAGTAGACGCTGCAGTGTTAGTCGGAGCCAACACCTCACTTTTTTGTGTCAATTGCTTTTTCTGTACAATAAGAAATACATAGGTTATGGGGGTACTTTGAGGGCTAAAAGACATATATATGTAAAGCTACTTTGCTAACGATCATTCATAATTCAGATTGGAGTAACTCATCTGTGCATCCTTCAAGATTCAGGTGGGTAGAAGTAACTAACGCCAGATCCTAATCCTTTGAGAAGAATGAGACTTGTTGTGTTCTTAGGTGTTGCTGAGTTGGCACCGACCAATGTATAACAGAACTATATGTATAATTAAATGTATAACAGAAAGAAACATTGTTCAGAACTGTACCATCCTCACAATCGTTGCTATGTTCGAGCCCATTGTTGCAGCCACTGTGTCAATCCATTTCCTTGAGGGTCTTCCTCTTTTTCGATGACCCTGTACTTTACCAAGCATAATGTCCTTCTCCAGGGACTGGTCCCTCCTGATAACATGTCCAAAGTATGTAAGACAAATTCTCACCATCCTCGCTTCTGAGGAGCATTCTGGTTGTACTTCCTCCAAGACAGATTTGTTGGTTCTAGTGGCAGTCCGTGGTAGATTCAGTATTCTTTGCCAACACCATGATTCGAATGCATCAATTCTTCTTTGGTCTTCCTTTTCCATTGTCCTGCTTTCGCATGCATATGAGTTGATTAAAAAGACCATGGCTCGGGTCAGGAGTACCTTAGTCCTCAAAGTGACATCTTTGTTTTTTAAGATTTTAAAGTATACATACAAATATAAATATACTATATAAATAGTGGAAACCCTGGTGGCATGATGGTAAACAGCTCAGCTGCTAACCAAAAGGTTGGCAGTTTGATTCCACCAAGTGCTCCTTGGAAACCATGTGGAGCAGTTCTACTCTGTCCCATAGGGTCACTATGAATTGGAGTCGACTTGATGGCAACAGGTTAGATTTTTGGGTTTTCTATAAATAGTAGCACAGCCATGGAATAAGCTGTCTAGTCAGTCAGAAGCCAGGGCAGTTTATATATATATATCTGTGTATATTTATAAAGCATTCATAGAAGGCGTTTCCAATTCCTTTCTTCAAATTTTAAAACCTTTCACATTTCACATGCACCTGTTTCAGGAGACCTAAGTCTATGTGCATTTTTCACACACATTACAGGCACACATGTAGGGTTTTTCCTTGGCAGACATTTGTTATATTGATTCTTCACAACTCTTACCTCATACACAAGTATAACAATCAGTAACATTTAGGGAGGGCTTACTAGGTGCCAAGCATTATTTTAACCACTTGACATGGACTATTTCAATTAATACTAACCCCTTTTTACAGATGGAGCAGCTGAGGCACAAGGAGGCTAACTAATGTGTTCTTTTTATCCTTACTACCTGGGCTAAGGCTGCTAACCAAAATGTCAGCAGTTCAAATCCACCAGCTGCTCTTTGGAAACCACTGGGGCAGTTCTACTCTGACCAGTACGATCACTATGAGTCGGAATTGACTTGTTGGCAACGGGTTTGGTTTTCTGGTTTTACCTGGGATCATAGAACAACAAAATGATGGAGCTGAGGTTTGAACCCAAGAGTCTGAACCCAAGTCTACACTTTTAGCCGCTCCATTGTACAGCCTCCCTGGAAAGTGCTCACCAAATATTTAGCAAATAAATAAATTACAGGCAGTCCCCAGGCTATGAATGAGACTCATTTCTAAGTCTGTCTTTAAGTTGAATTTGTAGGTAGGCTGGAACAGGTACATACAGTTCTTATTTAGTGTCAGTTAGTTAAATGTTTATCTTAGTATATAGCATATATTTTACCTTTTTATGCATATAAAAAAGGAGACCTGGTGGTACAGTGGTTAAAGCACTTGGCTGCTAACCC